>NC_139832.1:31956419-32003919 GCF_963691815.1 Echiichthys vipera | reverse complement strand
TGTGTGTGTGTGTGTGTGTGTGTGTGTGTGTGTGTGTGTGTGTGTGTGTGTGTGTGTGTGTGTGTGTGTGTGTGTGTGTGCTTGCATCTGCCAGAGAAGTGGAATGGGGTAATGTGTGTGTTTTAATGAGGTGTGGATGGATGAAGAAGGCTGGTTGGCCAGCTCGAAAAGGCTTTGACCTCTTTCAACCCCTCAGAGGGGCCATATGATGTCACGCTCACTCTCTCTCTCTCCCTCTCACACACACGCACACACACACACCCAAGGGTCCCTGCTGCATGGACACGTCGCTGCATCATCCTCCTGATTGCACTCTCAGTCCCTCTTTCCATCTCCATTGCTCCCTCTGTATACAAAGACCTTCGCTTTCTCTCTACCGCTCTCTCAATCACTTGCTTTCACCTCATCTATCTATCCCTTACACATACTTTCTCTCTTCCTGCCTCCTCGTGTTCTGTCTTCCTCCCTCTCTCTGACTCCCCGGTCTGTCCCAGAAGAACCAGCCCCTATGCATATTTTAGCCCCTCTCCTCTCTTCCTCTCTTCTGTGCCTCTCCCCAGTGCCCCATAAATAGTGCAGACGTAAGCTGGTAAATAAGAAATGTTTTGGTGTGTGTGTGTGTGTGTGTGTGTGTGTGTGTGTGTGTGTGTGTGTGTGTGTGTGTGTGTGTGTGTGTGTGTGTGTGTGTGTGTGTGTGTGTGTGTGTGTGTGTGTGTGTGTGTGTGTGTGTGTGTGTGTGTGTGTGTGTGTGTGTGTGTGTGTGTGTGTGTGTGTGTGTGTGTGTGTGTGTGTGTGTAAATAAGAAATGCTGTGGCCCTGATCAGTGAGGTCCTTCTGGATCTATCTCTGTCTTTACTCCCAGACACACAGGACTTTTCTCATTCTCTCTGTTTTAGTTTCTTTCTGTTTCAATTTCTTTCTTTTAATTAGCGTGGCTGTGAAAAAAAACTGTTTGTGTCAATGTTTTTTAAAATGTTTTTGCATTCATACAATATTTTAAGATGTACTTTTGACTGCAGTTTCCATTATCGATCCCGTATCCAAATATCTACAGCATGTTCTGTTTCATGATGTTTGGAGACTGTGTTCCCCTCTTGTTGTAGCATAGCCAGTTTGAAAAAGTCACTCAGCTGTACACCAGCTCTGACTCTCTTCCGTGTTACATTTCCTGACAGACACTCGTTTAAAGCCTCCAGGGGGTGCTATACTACAGCTTCTGCCCTTAATGCTTCCCCCTCTCCTCTCCCTCAATCCATCCATCACTCTTGCACTCCTCCCTAATCATCCCCTTTTCTGCCTGTTGTGCTACACAATTTCTTTTAGCACCAGTTAATATTTAAACACTGCTAGATGGGTGGATTGCTGGTCAGATGAATAAATGGATGGATGTGGGGGATCCTTTCGTTTGTTTGTGTGTTGATTCCCTCCACCCGATCTCCTGCCTTTCCCACGTCCCAGTGGTGTTGAATATTTGAGAGTTGTGCGCGCATACAGCCACAAAGATGAGCAGGGCTCCACTCCCTCATAGGCACAGTTAAAAGAACATGTAGTGTACACAGAAGATGGGTGGAAACGGGGAAATGAAGATACAGACATACAGAGAAGGATGGAAAAATCTACAGCCAGACAGAAAGACAGACATACAGTACTGTACAAAGATCTAACTAAAAGCAAATGGGACCACTTCCCAGCATCAGAGCTACTATATCACTGACATGGTATTCATTTATATTGTACCAGTATGGGGTACCCTCTCAGCAGTGACTGTATACTGTCTATACCTAGAAAATGAAAGGAATATTTAAAGCCTTTCCCTCCAAGCTAAAGTAATGAATACAATCTTTATTTTGGTGGTTAATGATGAGGAGAGAATAGCTTGACAGACTGTTCAACACCTGCAGTCAGGATCAGGACAGTGTGTGTGTGTATGTGTGAAACGAACTGTGTTTAGTAGTCTGTCTGTGAATAATGTTGTCTTTGTCTTTGTCTGAATCTAAGAGCCTCACTGTCTCCCTCTAACTGAATTATGGAAAGGTGTGGATGTGGCTGAACTGGCAATAGGGTGTGTGTGTGTGTGTGTGTGTGTGTGTGTGTGTGTGTGTGTGTGTGTGTGTGTGTGTGTGTGCGTGCGCGCGTTTGTGCGTGCATGTTTGCCAATGTCTGGATGTTACTGTCAGTGAGTGTTGTGTCAAGCCATAGTGTGTTCTCTCTGATCCACAGATCCCTTGACGCCCTTGGTATGTGTGTGTGTGCATGTGCGTATGAATTTGATCCGTAGATCCCTGTGGCGTTCCAGGGGAGCGTACTCAGCTGCCCCACCGCTCACTGGGAGACTCTGTGTTATTAGAATGGGGACCTGGGACAGGCACATTAAAACACACACCACACACACACACACACACACACACACACACACACACACACACATACTCTACCTCCCTGAATCCCTGGACTTGAAGGTATTTGCAGCAGGGGAGAGAGAGACAGAAACAAAAAGAGATTCAAAGAGAGAGGCAGAGACAAACGGAGGGGGCCAGCCAGCCTTACCTGATACAACAATTCCTACTACCAAAGTACTGCAGCTTCTACTGCTTTAAAGAAACTCTTCTTCACCTGCACAGCCTATCTGAACTGTTTGGTAACCATGGTTATTTGGGTCAGGACCTGATTCAGGAAGAAAGCCAGTTCCTAAGTTAATGGAAAAGTGTATTGCACAAGCATCCTAAATGTCTCCTAACTCTCATTGTCCACAAGGTAGTACAAACTACCGTGCTTAATCCGTACGGCTGCTATTTTATTGCTTTTACACAACAAACAAAATGGGACTCATGGCAGACTCTACTGGTTGGTTGCAGTTAGATGATAAGCGCTCATAAGCAGATACAGGCTACACTGGGCCACGATGCTAGAGGTTAGAGATTTGGTGAGGCCGACCCGGCGACTGACAAATGACCCATTGTTATCCCCAAATAAATTTAGTCAAAAACAACTGGACTTGGACAAGTCCAGTTGCTTCTGACTTAAATTTCTTTAGGGATTACAATGACCTGGACAAATATATTGGACAAAAATATTCACAGGCTTATGACCCATTGTTGTCTTTGCTTCAGTGTTTTTAATATTTCAATGTATGTTTCAGTATGCAGTCATGATTTTGGCTTCCCACAATTAAATTAACATGCAATACTGGTGTTTAAAATGACTTCTCCACTGACAGAAAACACTACTATGTATCTAATCAAGTGCTTCTTTATCTAAGAGCATGAGTCGACCAGCAGTTGCATTACGCGGCCATTGGCTGTGCCTATCTTCATTAAATCACCTGAAAACGACACCAGCCTGCTCCAGTGTAACCATACAGATCTCTACACACAGACTGCTCAGTTCTAACACAACTCAGCCAGACATTAGTCAAAAAGAATATCCAAATCCAAAACTTTTAAACCAAATACCTACGCAACGAACAAATTTCTGAATCGTCAAATATTGATGTCCAGCTCTCCTTAATTTGATGCAAAGATTTGTACATTCGCAGGAATGTAGTATAATTGTGCAGCCCCATGATGAGATGAAAAAAGTAGTGTTGGTTGCTAGGTAACAGTCATAAAAGTTGATTAAGGATTTCCTGAGAGATAAGATAGGATGGTGTAAGATAAGGTAGGATTCTAAAGTTAGTTAAGAATTGGGAAAAACCTCTTAACTTAACACTTAAGATAGGAGGTTTCTGTGATACGAGTGCAGAGCAGTATCTAAACAACCTTAATTACGGAAGCAATTGTATAAAAAAAATCTGTAATACTCAAAACGATGCAAAGCAATAGAACTAAATCAACAAAGCCGTTTCAAAAATGCAGAATGTAATACTGTAATACTGAGTTTTAACTCAATCTGATGGATAAAAAACTTTAGACAAGTAACTAGTGTAGATGATGTCTATCTAGAACTATTACCTTTATACTGTTGGGGTTTTGTAGTTTTCATTGTTTCCCACTATAAATGCAAAGCATCTTGTGTTCATCTGGGATTTAAATAGAAGAAAGAAAATGTCAATATGGAACTGGTTAATCAACTGAGAATATATTTGTGTATACATTTATGCCTTGAAGAACTTTCCATCAGAAGACAGTAAAAAGGCAGGCACAGTGAGGGGGGCGACAGAGGGCAAAATGACAAAAAGAGGTCACTAGTTGCTTTGATGTAAAGCACAAGAACAAACCAGTGGATGCAGAGCAGGAGAAAGAGATAAACAGAGGCAGATACAAAGGAACTCCACTCTGAGCCAGCACCTGGAGGGGTTCGAACAGCTTGGACCATGTTCCTGTCGTGTGTGTGTGTGTGTGTGTGTGTGTGTGTGTGTGTGTGTGTGTGTGTGTGTGTGTGTGTGTGTGTGTGTGTGTGTGTGTGTGTGTGTGTGTGTGTGTGTGTGTGTGTGTGTGTGTGTGTGTGTGTGTGTGTGTGTGTGTGTGTGTGTGTGTGTGTGTGTGTGTGTGTGTGTGTTCACTTTCATTTTTTTTCCTCGGTGTTTAGTCTCATTTAAAGCACATCCTTAGAAACAGAGTAACAATAAGAAACTGAACATGTCGATAAATGTGTCAAAAATGTCCTAAAATCGTAAATGTTAGAGTTGGTATCCATTTTCTGATTTACTGATTCATATAATATAATAGTCATTTTAACATTTCCAAGTATATACAAAAGGCGGAATTTGCTATGGGCTTGCATTATATGTGCATGTAATAATGATAATAATCATAATAATAAATTAATTAATTAATAGGGCCCCTCCTGTGTGGAGTTTGCATGTTCTCCCCGTGTCTGCGTGGGTTTTCTCCGGGTTCTCCGATTTCCTCCCACAGTCCATAGACATGCACGTGTTAGGTTCATTGATGACTCTAAAATTGCCCGTATGTGTGAATGTGAGTGTGAATGGTTGTCTGTCTCTGTTTGTCTCTTGTGCCCTGATAGACTAGCGTCTTTATTTTAACTAATTGTTTCAGCTCTAAGCATTTCTATGGCTTTTAACCAAACTGAAAAGTCATTATTTCAGTATATTTGTAGGACTTCTGTGTCACGCATGTAACTCGTCTCCAAATCAAATTGTTCTGTTGACATTTAAATGATAAAAGTGAATGACACACACTTCTAAAAAGACATATACTCTGTTTTGTTTGTTGGGGCATTGTACTGTGTCTCTGCTATTACTTTCCACTTGCTCTTCCTCTTTCTATCCCTTCCTGTATCAACCAACCCATTCTTCTCTCTTCCTTCACTCATCCATCTGTATGTCAGTGCTCTCTCAGTTTTTCCTTCTGCCCCTCTGCCAGTTCAGGATGCATGGTAATCAAAAAAAGCTGGCTCCCTAGGGACTCATGGGGATTGGGCGTGTGCAGTAATATGACAGTGACACGGAAAGCTAGCACGCTCTGCTGAATTGTGAGCTCATGTGTGTGTTGGATGGATCATGTCTGTGCATTTATTTGTACAACTGTAACCTTTAAATGCATTTTTCATTTATGTCTGCCTGACATTTTACCCAGTGTTGGCGTATGTGCGTTCCTGCTTCCTTGCACACATGTTACACATTCAGTGTCCTGCCTGTATTTGAGTGTTTTTGGATGCTTGTGTACATGTTTGTCTGTCTTGTCACCCATGTCTGCAGGCCTCGGTCCTCATCTGGCACTCAGCTTCACAGTCTACAAGGACCACATTCCTCAGCCCTGAGAGCAGTGTGTGTGTGTGTGTGTGTGTGTGTGTGTGTGTGTGTGTGTGTGTGTGTGTGTGTGTGTGTGTGTGTGTGTGTGTGTGTGTGTGTGTGTGTGTGTGTGTGTGTGTGTGTGTGTGTGTGTGTGTGTGTGTGTGTGTGTGTGTGTGTGTGTGTGTGTGTGTGTGTGTGTGTGTGTGAGTTTGAGAGATCACTCATTTTCTCGCCATACCCACATTTTTCCCTATAATGGTGTGACTCAAATGTGTCATGTGGTGCCCAGGAATGATGGGTTACTTGTGCTGCAGGTGAGGTCACTTCCTATTTTGTGTAACAGCTTCCAGCAGGGAGCTCTCACCTTCGCTGTGTATCTGGTGCAGATCCATGCGTGTGCGCCTTTGACGTTGTGGTTGTGAGTGTTCCCCTCATGCTGTGAGTGTATTTTGGGTTGTGTTTACTGGTCTAAACCTGGTTGTTTGGGCCAGTAGCCACAGGAGAGGGAAAGCCCCCTGGGAGAAAGAAAGGGAGAGAGCTCTCCAAACAGGACGTGGTCAGAGAGGTCACTCTGGGCGGGGTGCCAGGTGTGGTCATCGTGACTTGGCTGGAAAGAAAAGCGGAGAAAGGAAATTTTGGATAGATAATTTAAAAAGTAATGCGTTGAGTTTTGTTTACAATAAGAGGATGAGAGATAGAGGGATGAAGAGGAGAGATGAGGGGCAAGAGACAGAGAAAATTGGAGTGGGAGGGGAGCAGGGAATACGTGTCAGCGGGATGTTAAGGGCAGGAGGTGCGTTTATTTTCGATCTGCTCCCTAGGCAGCATCCTGTCCTGGACGGGTGGGGCTAAAGACAAGCCAGGGAGCAGAGGAAGAGGGCTAAGACAGCCCATCTGCTCGTCCCAGACACACACACACACTAACTCTGTTGGAAGAGTGTCAGCTCTGAGCTATAAATACACTGAACCCAAAGAAGACCACAAGGCGACTAAGGTGATTTTTCATTTAGTGTTAAAAACAGCAGAGGAGATGGGGCACACACACACACACACACACACACATATAGCATTTGGACTGTCTCCAATTACCCCACGTACGCAGACATTTGACACAAATTCACGTACCGACAGACGCTTGCTGAAACATGGAGGTAGCAGACACACAAACACACACACACACGGCATTGTTCCAACAGCATTGCTTCGTTGCTTCTTCTTTCTGTGTCTATTATAGCTGGCCCCTACATTTCAAGATGTAGTTGACACGTGTGTGTGTGTGTGTGTGTGTGTGTGTGTGTGTGTGTGTGTGTGTGTGTGTGTGTGTGTGTGTGTGTGTGTGTGTGTGTGTGTGTGTGTGTGTGTGTGTGTGTGTGTGTGTGTGTGTGTGTGTGTGTGTGTGTGTGTGTGTGTGTGTGTGTGTGTGTGTGTGTGTGTGTGTGTGTGCGTGTGTGTGTGTGTGTGTGCACGCGCGCGTGTGCGTGCGTGCATCTGTGGCTGATAGAAAGTTATTTTTCCATTTTACTGACTTGGCCCCCAAACAAGGTCATCCCCATGTGTGTGAGTGGCAAAGTCTGATTGTTCTCAATTTATTTTAACGTGATGTTCCAAGATGGCTGCTTTATTCCTCTGCCGTCTCAGTCCAGGCCAGATGGTGCATGCAAGCAGATACCTGTATGTTTCTGCTGTCCACATGAAGCAGAGCAGGCATGACACTGATCATGGACACACACACACAGGCACACACACACAGGCACACACACACACATATTAAAGGTGACAGCAGCGCTAAAACACAACCATCACACCAACACAAATGCAGGCACACACATTTAGTGTGTAATGCAGTAGATAACAGTGAGGATCAGGACAAGGCAGATTACATTTTCTCTTATCTCTATCGCTCAGTTTCCTCTGTCTCACCCTTCTGCCTTTCCCCATGAGACTGTTTGTGTGTGTGTGTCTGTGTGCACATACTATTGTTTATTCTAGTTTTTGCAAATTCTTTATTGGCATCGTTTGTCTGTGCATGCTTGTGCTCTTAGCTGCGCATGTAAGTAGAATGCTTGCCTGTGTGTGTGTCTGGCAGTTATGTGCGTGGGTAATGCGACAGGGCCATATTTCCCCTGGGCCCAGGGCTCTGCAGGCTTTAGCCTCGCTCTCTCTCTAAGCAGTTTAGGAAAAACAATGTCAGGCCTCTGTATTGACTGGCCTGGCCTGGAAGATGGGCTCTTCCCATTACAGCGCACACACCCTCTGCTATGAAAACAGTATTATTACATTTAGATAAAGTCCAAACCAGGGTTCATGTTCATATTCATTTAATTTAGGCCGTTCAGGAAGTGAGTTTTACAAAACGATATTGACTTACATGAACTGAGAGAGGCTGTTCCAACCAAAAAAAATGTTTTTCCTGTTTGAATAAATAGACTACAGTAACAGGCAGCAGAGTTATAAAAAAATAAACAACAAAAAAAAGTGGTTGAGGCCTTTCCTGTCTCAGCTGAAAGGGAGAACCTGGGTTTTATTTCCAAATCCATTTTTACACAAATATACAGGTTCCTAAGCACTACAGAACAGTATGGAATTTAATTAGAGTCATTTACAGATCTGGATAAGTTCGGAAAAAGGGAAAAGACTTTGGAAAAATGTCTGTGTTGTTCCCAGAAAATTATCTCACTTTCTAAAAT
Source organism: Echiichthys vipera (assembly GCF_963691815.1). Lineage (NCBI taxonomy): Eukaryota > Metazoa > Chordata > Actinopteri > Perciformes > Trachinidae > Echiichthys > Echiichthys vipera. The sequence goes on along the minus strand of NC_139832.1, from coordinate 31,995,537 downwards.
AAAATATATTAATATAAACAAGTTTACTAACGTAACACAGCCGACCTGTAGAAGATATGAAACTGATCAAGCTGGCTGTAGAATGGTGTTGGGTTACCATGGTTACCGTTGGCCGTGCGACTTCGATTCTCATTTATTGAATTTTTTTCTACTTGTGTGTGCTGTGCGTTGAACAGAGTTCATTCACTTATATGAGCTACAACACGTAGGTAAAATGTCTATCTAACATAATGGCATACATAATCAGAATTTAACATGCGTGTTAAAAGTTGGATTTTAAAACCATTTATTTACATAATAATCATCTAATAATTGGTACTCAGATGTTAGATATTGACTGAAAAATCCTCTGAGAATTCTGGAAATTTAATTCTAAAAAAGTCTGGAACTTGAAAATGGAAAGTGTTGAGTAACCCTGTCTTTAATAACAAGCCTTTTGTTGTTTACGATCAAAGCACATTCATTCACACTTGCTTCATCTGTTTCACATTTAAACACTCCCAGAAGGTTGAGGGACTATAAGCCCTTCGCTTTGCTGGTAGGCTTTTATTGTGAAACATCTGCAGGTGTGGAGTTGCACTAATCTCAGGCCTAGCACCACAGTAAACACCATATATACAAACAGGCTTCTCCTCCCCCTCACTTCCCCTTCTGTCACCCAATCTTTCTGTAGAATATATCAATTACTCTTCTGCAAGCAGATGTCACAGTGTGTCAGACACACACACACACTCACACACACACACACACACAGTTCTGCATAATCAATACCAAGCTCCCAGTAACAACATTAATGAAGAAAAGTAACTGGGAGGTGTCAGGGTGTCTGTGTGTGTCATTTGAAGTGCGTTGCACGACCGGGTGTCATCCATCTATCCATCCCATTCCTCTCTCATCTCCATCCTTTTCTCCCTCGCTCTCTCCTCTCCTCTGGGCTATTTCCAGCAGTCCACGGCAGCGCTGCAAGCTCCTCCAGGGAGTGACTGTGGCCTCCCTCCTTCCTTCCATCCCTCCCTCCTCTTCCTCTTTCCCTGCTTTCCATCCCTCACTCCGTCTACAAATCAATACTGCAGCAGCAGGACCCAAAGAACCTGAGGGAAAACACACAAGACCCTTTCAAACCCAGATTCCGCAAAATCACCGTAATGAAGTTACCCTGCTTTTTCACACTGAACCAGAGCAAAGGTGATGTAGTTCAGCCCCAGTGATTGTAGATGGCGTGCAAGCATTCTGGAAGCAAAAAGAGGCGTTGGCGTCTGGTGTGAGTGAGCTGCTCTGTCAATTTCAGTCCTATACACACAGACGTCCGCTTGGCTCTGCTAAGTGCAACAGCTTCGTCCTCCATTCTGTCTTCACACATATCATACGGACGGCAGGGCAGACAGTCCCACCTTCAACACACTGTGTGAAAGGGACTACACGCACACACACACTCACGCACAAACACACACACACCTTGTTGAAATCGTTCTACTATTGGTCACTTTTTCTCTCCATTCATAATTCTAATGCCTCATATATGACCTCAGTGTTAGAGGTCATCCTCTCCTCTCCTCTCCTAATAATAATAAGAGGAATGAGCCTGACCTCATCTGGCGGGGAGAGGAAATGCAGTCAGTTATCTTGCCAATGGAGCTGAGAGGCTGAGGATGAGAGAGAGCAACAGAGTGCGAGGCAGCAGACAGAAAGAGAGAGAAGACGTTTTCTATCATAATGGGGTCAGTGGCTCCCAATGAGATCTGCTTCCTCACTGGAGAGGCCTCCACAAACACAAACACACACTCACACACTTATTTTTCACTGTCCTGTAAGTTATTTCACTCATTGCTCACCCATTTCTTTGAAACCCTTCTACCGTGTGTGTGTGTGTGTGTGTGTGTGTGTGTGTGTGTGTGTGTGTGTGTGTGTGTGTGTGTGTGTGTGTGTGTGTGTGTGTGTGTGTGTGTGTGTGTGTGTGTGTGTGTGTGTGTGTGTGTGTGTGTGTGTGTGTGTGTGTGTGTGTGTGTGTGTGTGTGTGTGTGTGTGTGTGTGTGTGTGTGTGTGTGTGTGTGTGTGTGGGGGGGCATTAATACCCTCTGCTCCTCCCTGGACAGGCTAGCTTGGCCTCTAAAGCCTAGTGACAGACACTCTCATACACAGTCGTACAGCATGCACTGTCTCTGTCTCTCACTCGCTCACTCTCACTCTTTCTCTCTCACACACACACACACACACACACTTTGCACACCAAAGGGCTCAACGAAACATGCACAGCAAGATAAGGGCCATAGAATGACAAATAAGTATTTATCAACCCCAAACCACGTATAATCCTTCACATTTCTGTCCCCATCCACCCCTCCTCGCCTCTCTTTTCTGTTCATCCCCATATCCCCGCCTCTTTTTTAGTCTCCCATCCACTGTTCTTTTTTTTGTCCTCTTTTTTCTGTCTGTAGTGGGGCCTATCTGTGTGAGAGAGCGATTAATCTGAGAAAGCTGCTTTTAGTGGTGGTAGGGGCGGGGGGGGGGGGGGGGGGCGCGTTGATTGGGAAGATCTCACTGGGAATTGTGTGTGTTGTGTGCGTCTGTAAGTGAGAGTGTGTATGTGTGAAGAAGTAGGGATGATAGGAAAAGATTTCAGAGGGATTTTGTGTGTGTGTGTGTGAGAGAGAGAGTTTCACGGGGAGAATGCCGGAACAGTCTGGGGAAAATGAGGAGAGAGGAGGAGGGGAAACACCCTAGTGGAAATTTCTCTCAGACACACACACACACACACACACACACACAAATTCCCAGAGAAATCTTTCCAATCATCTCCCCATCTCACACACACACACACACACACACACACAAACACACACACACAGTATCTCTACTGCTTCAGATGTGATTCTAGCTTAATTCCAAACCAGCAGATCCAGATTATCATGAGTTCAGTTCCCCATACTCGCTGATATGGAACAGTCACAGAGGGCTGATTGGAGCAGTGTGTGCAAGAATGTGTGTGAGGCAAACATGAACATGTTTTTGCATATTTTTGTTTCCAACTTTCCCAGGACAAAGCCTGCACAGGCCTGTGGACGTGTTTTGATCTTTCAGTAAGAAGGTTTAATACATTACTAAAACATTTTAGTAGTGATATGTGCGTGTGCAGTATACTGTGTCCGTTTTCACGCGTGCCTACCTCCGTCATTGATGCCTACGAATCGGTGTCTGAATCTGGCTTTCTCCACTGTAGTTTTTTACCTAGAGATTGCTGCAGCGGTCCCCCTTTGTGCTCTCACTGCTGTTGTGAATTTTAATTTTGAAAAGAGGTGTTTTTTGCATTGTGATTATGTATTGATGTGTAGTGCGCTGATGCCTTTGGAGAGATGGAAGTGCGGGCATCTCCACGGTAGGGAGACGGTCTTTGTAAAATATTAATCAATATCAAGAGACACAAGGGTTTCGCAGATCTGAATAAACAAATCGAGGCGCTCCCAGCGATAAGATATGAAACAAAAACAGAACAAATACTATACGAGCTGTAATTATTAAAACCAGGCTCCTCGTTTACTGGATGACTAGGTATACAGTATTTCTGTCTGCGAATACGTGCAAAAATATAGATACTTTTTACCCACAGGAACCCCCATTGATAATGTTCTATGTCTAATATAAGCAATTCATCTGTGCAGGGTACATTTTAAAATCTGCTACAAGATAAGTGTACCTATCATAAATACAATTACACACATTTTTAAAACAAATATTTTTTTTCATATTTCTCAAAATCAGTGTGAGCAGCAATACCACAGTACTGTACCCACTAGTTTGTAGTAGAATTGCCTTGTCTGCTTCTCTTCTTTTCTTCCTCTCTGCTCTCTCCTCTTCTTCCTCATCCTCAGACTATGTAGAAAGCGAGGAGGCCTTGCTGTCTGTACTGTGGGAGGCAGTTGTGTTTTCTCTTCTCTTCTGTTCTATTATTGGGTGGGGGTGCGAGTGGAAAGCACTATGCTCACGTAGCCCATTATTTCTCTCATCATGTGTTCTCACTTTTTCCCTCTATCTCTCCCTCTCCCTCTCTCCCTCCAGAATCACACACTGAGTCAGCACGCGCAGTGAGACCGAGGCCCGGCAGGATCTCTCGGCTCAGCCGGGGCCCCCGACCCGGAGCCGGCAGGGGACTCCCATCTCCACATCACAGCCAATCAAAGTGTCATTTGCTACTCACATGTAAAACTCTAACGATCGCGCCACTGGGCGCGGCTATTAGGAGCAGCGGGGGAAAGGAATATTAATGGGATATGCTATTAAATAAAGAAAGGAAAAAGTGGGTGAGAGAAACGGTAAGAGCTAGATGAAGGAGAGAGAGGAGTGAAAAAAAAAAGGTATTGTACGTGCAGTATTTTTTATTGTCCCTGCCAACCCCCCACTCCCAACACACCACCAGCTTCTTCCTCCCCCCCCTTCTCCGTTCCTCTCCTCCCACCCATCACTCCCCAGGTCAGGCATTTTATTTTTTTTAACAAATAGAAAAGGAAAAAAAGACCCTTTGTTTTGGGATTTTTTAAAAATAGATTGTAGAATAAAGCTTCACTTGGTCATCCCCTCAGTTGCTTATTGTATTTAACTTCATAGGTGCCAATTTCTTTGATTTTTCCTTCTGCCATATGCGCTTATTTGATTTGTTTTCATTTTTGTACCTTTCATTTCTCGCCGTAAGTAGGTACTTGTGCTGTGTTGTGATTGTTTGTTTGCCAGTTGTAATATTCCTGAGTTTTTTTTCCCCAACTCTCCTTTTTATTATTATTATTATTGTTACATATTTTTCCTTTTTGTAATTACTATCAAAAAATACATTAAACAAAATAAAGTGCAGAAAACCACACAGATGTTTCTTTTTTTAGATTGGGTTTTCCAGTCTCTATGGGGCCTATAATGGTTATTGTAAAAATGAATATCATCGATTTCAGTGCATCTGGTCAATGACTGCTTTTTAAATGTGAATTAACCAGATTGCAATAATCTAGTACAGACAAAAAAGATAAAACAAATAAATAAATGACAAATAAAAAAATTCTGTGTGATTTGCATTTATTCAAAAGAACCTAATGTGTGAGCTTGCATGCATACAAGTGTCATCAATCATTAATATTTCTAATATTCAACTGCAGCAGTCATATGGAAATAAAGAAGGGGATTCAGAGCTACACATGATGGTGAAGTGATAATCAAACTCAAGGATGGACATCCATAAGCTCAGAGCAGAAAGGCACATATTTCATAAAACATTTCATGCACAAAGGCAGTTCAGAATTATTTACAGAATGTATTCAAAACATTAGAAGACATAATAACTACAGGGAAGATCAAGAAAAGAATATAAAAGTATAAGGTTTTGATTTATTGTGAAATACAGTTTTTTTTCTTATTGTTCACAATTTGATAGAATATCCTCTGTGTCTATACCTCTGCTGTAATAGCATGTTTTTAAATAACCAAGGCACTTCAACAAAACCTTTAATTTATGAAAAAAACAGTGATCAGAATTATAGAACAGTGTTTTCTTCTCTAGGATTCAGAAATGAACAGGAAGTGTAGAGGCCACAGCTTTGAATGACTTCAGCACATCTGCACCCACAGGACATCACTAGTTTCTCACACTGCTCTGGTTTGATCTTGATCCATTCTGACTCACTCTCTTCCACAGTTCACTAACTGGAGTTCACTTACTTTGTTACCAGGGATTTTCCAGAGATTCACTATGGGGTTTAGATCTGGACTATGTTCATTTCATTGTTTCAATATTCTTAGCTTCAAAGAACTGCTTCACCTGTTTTGCAGTGTGACAGGGGACATTGTCTTATTGTATAAAAATTGCAGCTAATAGGGAGACAATAACAGTGAAGGTGTTGCATGTTGCTGAAGGAGGTTCACATAAACATTTGCATTCACTCTGTCATGTAGCTGTACAAGAGGCCCAACTCCTGCTGCAGAAAACATCCCCCTGACTTCTTTACACACTTTGGGTTCAGTCTTTCCCCAGTCCTACGCCCAACATAATGCTTCCATCAGACCCACATAAACTGAACGTCCTCTCATCACTGAAGTCACTCTGGACCAGTTCTCCTCTGTCCACACAACATGCTCCTCAGCAAAGGCAAGTCTAGCCTTATGATTCTTTCTGCTGATGAGAGGTTTGGTCACTGCAGAGTGGGTTTTTACTCTAGAAAATCTTAAACGATGAGACACTGATCCTCCCTTTGGCCTTCATCTGGACAACCTGCTGTCTCAGGGTTTCAGTCTCCTTAGAGCAGCTTCCATCTTATAAAGTAACCAGGAGAGCTGCAGATGAACAGATGTGTCCAACAATGAAGTCAACTGTCACCAGGTACAGATTAACACCAATAACTGGGAGGATCTGAAAGGGTTCTTTCATTTTGATCACTGTTTTTTTCACTAAATAAAGGTTTTTGTTAAAGTACCTTGGTTAAAAAAACATGCTAGTACAGCAGATGTATAGACACAGAGGATGTTATATCAAATTATGAATGATGAAATAATATTTCATAATAAAGCAAGTTTTCATACTTTGTTCTCTAATTTTGATCTCCACTGTATGTGGACCCCAGCATGGGTGTTAAGATCTTTAGCTGGGATCAAAAGATTTCTGCTGCAGTTATTTTTCTGACTTTTCTCTAATCTTCTGCTTATTGTCTTCTGCCTTCAGACATTCATTGAAAAATATTCAAATGAAACAATCTGCAGAGAAAATTAATGGTTGTTATACTGCTTTGGGGGTTGGTTGTCACGTCAGATGTTATATTCCTAATGATATGACAAATGATACTATAGCTTTAATAAAAGATAATTCAAACAAATAGTCATGATTCACATTCACGATTTTAAACAAATAGGAGAATACAACATGCCTTGGCAAGTAGCCTATTATAGCATTGGTGAGTCTGTCATTTTACAACTTATTTGTTGTCTCTAGCTTAAAAAACCTACTCAAACCCCATGATTGGGTATGTTGTCACAGTGTGTCAGAGTGTCTTTGATGGATAATAACTCTGTGTCAAAATAAGTTATAAAAAGGAAAGGGATTCTCATTTCAACCCAAGACCTTAATCGTCCCTCTAATGTAGGAGTGACGGTTGTAAGATGAGTTGATGAGAGAATTTCCTGCAAGAGTAAAAACTAACCCTGGTCTCCCCGAAGTCACAACTTTTATTTAACACGACATAACCACATTTGACATTACAATTACAAAGACTGCATAATTACATTTTTTCAACTTGTGCTATAGCCTACATGTCATGTTGGTTACTTATTACCACAAGCACCAGTAACTTGGAACTGGGGAATTACAATGGGCCCATTAAGGCAGCAGATGATTCCAGCCTTAAAGGTTGAATATGGAGAATGAGCAGAACAGCTCCATCTAGTGTCTCAAGATCGTAGTCGAAACTACAAAAACTAAGTCCAGCAGTCGGGTTGCCAGGTTGGTCAGATCCGGCCCAGTAGCCTAAAGGAGACCGGAGTCTGTGTGAGCCTGTTTGAACCCATCCCCTCCAGCACATCACACCATAAAAACAAGGATTAGATGAGTTTGAGTGACAGTTAGCGTTAGCCGTTCCAGCTAAGTAAAGATGAAAGTGATGTTAGCATCAATGAGAAGCGTAGCCATGTGGGCGTGCATTTTAATGTCGTTTCTCTCCTTTCTCTCAGTCCATGGAGTGAATGCTCGGCCTATAGTGACTCTGGTTGTTGCCCGTCTCCGCTCACTCAGCTGCTGGGACAAATAACGCCCCCTTCACTGAGGCTCCGAAGCAGCTGCAGGATTGGCAAACTCCATTTCACCCAGTGCCAGCCTACAGTAGCTGCACCCAACAACAGACAACCCTGGCAACCAGCAACGGCCAACGCTATTGGCTGCTACCATGGAAACACAACAGAACAGAAAGTCATTGTCAAACCTCTAAAAAAAAAAGTAAAATATGAATTCAGTCTGATATATTTTTTTATGGAAAAGTAATACTTTCAATTTTTTTTTAAGGAAAAATATATATAGCTATTAATACAGATTCTCCATATTCTACCTTTAATAAAGTGTTCTCCTAGTTTATCTTGTTAATGTCTCTATTGTTTGGTGTAGGGGGACAGGCAAACCATACCCTCCCACTTTTTACAACAGCTGCCAAATGCAGACAGTCCCTGCAGCTGACGCGACGATTGACCTGGACACGAATAAAGTTGGTTGAAGTCAACCGGTGCGGTAGAGCCGTGCCACTAAAAAGCTCCACGTTGTGTGGAACATGTAGTCGTTGTCCATTACACACTCAAAGCGGTGCAGGACAAAGGCTCCAGCGGTTCGAACCCTGTCAAACGTCTGTGTGTCAGCGGTGTCAGTCCGTGTGTTTCCGGGGGGGGACGAGGCTGCTCTGTTAGATCCCAGCTAGCATCACTCGGTTCATCCTCCCACCTCCATCCAGCCACACCAACAAATCCAACCAGTGATAGACCGAGACACGCCGCTCATTCATGCCTCATAGCTGAGAGCCTGAGCGGGGGCAGCGGGTAGGAGCTATGGCGGCGTCACTTCTCTCCGAGACCGACATCAGGCACCGGTCCATGGCGGAGGAGGATCCGAACGGGAATGAGCACGGGGCGGCTGCACGCAGCCTGGCGCCTCGCTGGGGACCGCAGCACGCCGGCGCCCGACAGCTTGCGCGGCTCTACTCTCCCGGTGAGGACGTGACTGTTGTCGTTGGTGTTATTGTTGTTGTCTGTAGCGGGGCTACACATGAGGCACGGTAACATCAGAGGCCTGGAAGCCACAGTGCCACATGATGAGGGGGACACGGGTGATTGTGATGATGGAAACTGTGGCAATAGGCTGACTGTTAATGATATGCCATTTATGATTCATCATCACGACCTTATTATGGCTGATTATTATTCAGATGACAGTCTGGCTCCCCTACTGTAAAGCCTTGTGATAAACTGAATAATAAAGGGCAGCATTTTCCCTCAGCAAAGAATAAACACCAGAACCTTTTAACACAAAGTGGACCAACAGGGGGAAATTAACCCATCCTGAGGTCTAGAACACAAGACCTACTGAAGCCTACATACAACTCAATGTTCACAATCAGTTTCTGACCGTAGACACACTGAGTCCAGGGGTGTATTTCCATCCAAACTAGGGATGTCACCATATGAGATATCATGGTTTCACAGTTCTCACTGATGATGATTTCCAACATGATGGAAGGTAGTGGTAATCATTCCATTCCATTTCATTAAGCTGACGCCTTGATCCAATAAGTGCATTAGTGATATGTGTTGGACCCTTTGCACTCACTTTTAGACGCTACACAAACTGGAGATCCATGTTCTCCGACAACTCCCTGCTCAGTCTGCAGATATGCGTAATGCTCCCATGCTGCAAGCAAGTGTGTGTGTGTGTGTGTTTGTGTGTGTCCTCCCTCTCCTCCAGGTTGCTGCATGGGTGATTGATTGAGCAAAGGTGTGCTCAGTCAACTCCTTGGGTTAGAGGCATGGAGGAGACTCTCAGGCCGTGTTTAGACGGAGACGATGGAGAAGGGAACACTAAAGTGGCGTTTCGTTCACACTTTTTATTCCGTGATTACACAAGCCTCTTTGGGGGGTAATCTGTGTGCATACAGTGACGCAAAAGTTTGTGAAATTGGATGTAGTGTGCATGTCAGGTGTGTAGGTGGAGCTGTGAAGCACTGCCACACAACAGCACCAAGAGCTGGTGCATGCGTCGAAACGTCCTTCTCCTTCTTTCCCTAACAGCGGAGAAGCAGGACGCCGTACAGTGTGACAGGGATCTGCAGCACGGTCTGCAGCCTCCCACCGCCTCGGCTCCACCCAGGACACTTGAATGTCCTACTGATGGAAACAGTCCCACATGTTTGTTTACCTGAACTCTGCACATGGATGTTACAGAAACACGTACTCCACGTGAGCCAGCGTGAGCAGATCAGAGCACACTTTAGTGTTTTTACCTTTTAACGCAAACGCTGGAGCCTTTTTAACATTTCCACTCTGGAGGGGGGTTTACCTTTTTATGTTTTTAACATTTCCACTCTGGAGGGGGGTTTACCTTTTTATGTTTTTAACATTTCCACTCTGGAGGGGGGTTTACCTTTTTATGTTTTTAACATTTCCACTCTGGAGGGGGGTTTACCTTTTTATATTTAACATTTCCACTCTGGAGGGGGTTTACCTTTTTATGTTTTTAACATTTCCACTCTGGAGGGGGGTTTACCTTTTTATGTTTTTAACATTTACACTCTGGAGGGGGGTTTACCTTTTTATGTTTTTAACATTTACACTCTGGAGGGGGTTTACCTTTTTATGTTTTTAACATTTACACTCTGGAGGGGGGTTACCTTTTTATGTTTTTAACATTTACACTCTGGAGGGGGGTTTACCTTTTTATGTTTTTAACATTTACACTCTGAAGGGGGTTTACCTTTTTATGTCTTTAATATTTACACTCTGGAGGGGGGTTTACCTTTTTATGTCTTTAATATTTACACTCTGGAGGGGGGTTTACCTTTTTATGTTTTTAACATTTACACTTTGGAGGGGGGTTTACCTTTTTATATTTTTAACATTTCCACTCTGGAGGGGGGGTTACCTTTTTATGTTTTTAACATTTCCACTCTGGAGGGGGGTTTACCTTTTTATGTTTTCAACATTTGCACTCTAGAGGGGGTTTACCTTTTCTGCGCCTGAACGAAAGACCCCTGAAAAAATATTTTGACGTTTTCACCATGCGCGTTGTCGTGTAAACAGGGCCTCAGATTTCCCTCTCATCCTGAGTTGTGTGCCGGCTGGCAGCTGACTTCGCTGGGTGAAGGTTGTGCAGCTTGTGTAGCGTTGTAGGTTTTACTCCTTTTTCCCCAAAAGGAGGGTGATTATAGTGCACTTTGGTTTCGCAAGTGATTTGGACTTTGTTTTATCATCATCTAACACTGCTGTCTTTTTTCATTATAGATTGGCCTCTGGCTGTTTGTAGCAAACTCACTTTTTGTTCAAGGCTCTGCAGAGCATCAACCCCCGTCATTCCATTGTTTTCTTTATTAAAAAATTGTACAGTTAATTTTGTCAACAAGCATCACCCATCCTTCGTTCTGTCAATTAACATCAGTTGGTACTGATTATCATTATTACCTATTACATATTGTGATGTAACAGTGCTTTTGGCGGATATAAAGTTGGAATGTAAGTTCCCTCTGTCATTTTTATAGCTCTCTCTCTCTCTCTCTCGCTCTCTCTCTCTCTCTCTCTCACACACACAAACACAAACTGGTGTGCAGACACATGATTTGTTTTCACAGGGCAACAATGCAGGAATCAGGACATTAGATATCATAGCTTCTACAGTCCTTACACTTAAAACTGTGACAATATGTATTCACGATTATGGCAAAATCAGTCCATCCAGACATCCCTAATCCATACTCCTAATTAACCCAAGACCTAGTGGTGTAGTATCAAGACCATGAACCACAACATTTGTGTCCTGGGATGGAATCTCGCCAGAAATAGCCATTAAAATTATATTTTTACATGCAATTAGTTTGCTCATTTATATGAAAACCTGGCAAACTCTTCTAAGAGCGTGCTCACACTGTCCTTTTGGCCGCGGCCAAAACCGTTTTTTCAGCTAAAGTCTAGTACCTTTAAGCAGTGTGAGTGGACCCGCTCCGCGCTCAACTGCGGCCAGCGGATCGTCCACGGCCCGCTTGAAAGAGGTGGGCTTTAGCGGAGCCGTTTGCACATGTACGAGCATGAGCCCTACGGCAGTAGCGTTATGTCCGCCTGTTCGGACATGTAAATAGAAGGACGGACCATGCGCGGACATTTAACAACAACAACAACAACAATGGCGGTGAAAGGTTCAAGTTGGTGTGGTGCGGAGGTGGAGTGTTTACTGCAGATTTGGTCGGATGAAAATATTCAAAAACAGTCGACATGACGCACAAAAACTCCGAGGTCTATGGAAAGATTTGTAAACAAAGCCACACACGCGATCAATGCGTGTGACGTGTTACGGCTTGAAGGCGTATGGACAGCAAGAAGCATTGGCCGGCCCTGGCAGTGTGAGTACAAACGGGGCTGGGGCGCGGGGGGGAGAGGGAGGGGGGACAAGTACCCTAAAGTCCGGGTCTCGGTCCGGGAGGACAGTGTGAGTACGCTCTTAATGTCTGTCTGTCGTCCAAACTTGTGGAGATTTTACCGACCTTTCAGGGTAACTCTGGCCTTTTCTGTACTGGCCCGCTGACACATTTTATATTTTGTTTAACAGCAGCAGCAAGTATTTCATAATTTAGTTACTCAGTGGTAGTGCATGTTTGTATGCAAGTACACCAGTTTGGTGTGTGGGTCAAAGAGAGTTGCTCTTTTTAAGACATGTGCATTTTACAGGCATGGAGGTTCTAACAAACAATGCCGTTGAGATGCATTGTGGGAAATATACGATCCAGTGTTTCTGGAGCTTGACCTGTACTGGGAATTAAAAGTCAGGATATCTCAGCCTTACTGCATCTGTTTGTTGATGAATTTGTCCCCCCACTTTATGGAAGTACAATAATGAACTGCTGCACATGCCCCTTTGACATTTGGAAAACAGATTTGGCCTTAATTACCAACCTGTTCAAGTGCACGTATGTTTGAATTGCCCCTAGCATTGGCAGTCAAATCCCTCAGGTAAAGACCCTAACTCCCACAGGATTCATTGGTACACTTTTTAGATGCTAGTGAAGTTGTTGCCTTCAGCTCGGAGAGACGTGTAGTCCTGTGACAAAATCGATGTGTGTGTGTGACACAGTCTACAGCAGTAATCCTCAAATCCTGTCCTTGGGGTCTGGAGTGTTGCTGTTTTTTTACTTCCAAGTGCTAGTTTAAATTCAACTGGCGTCCCAGTCCAAATAAGTCTCTGATTAGGCGTCAGGAATGAGAACTGCTTGGCAGAATAAAAACTAAGCAACAGTCTGGACCCTGGAGACATCATTTCAGGAGGGCTGGTGCACACGCTACAAGTACTTCAATCAAATGACAGCGGTTGTTATTGTTGGCAGAATTACCTGCCTCCATCACAACAAAGTGTTGCCTCTGTGTCATGACCCTGAGGCCTCACAAAGTAGCATGCATTGTGGTCTTGTTGAATAAATATAGCTTCCAGAGAATATTTTCTCATCAGCTGGGCTACTCTCTGCGTTGTTTTGTGTTAATTTCAATTGTTGTCATAACCAGAAATGTGTCTGTATTCAGTGTCAGGCTCCATCTCAAGAACAGGTTTCATTCTTAACATGCCAAACATAAACCTGCCCAAGGTTTTTCAGGATTATCTGTACTTGTATTCCCAAACAGGTATGTCACTCGCTGCTGCCATTTGATATCACATCAACTCTGGCATTTTGTCTGTATTGGGTTTCGAATGAATGTGGACTAGGGGCTGTTGACCAAAACCAGATTAGTGATTAAGCCGGGATATTCCGGTTATCCTGGCTTACTTTATCCATGATCCGGTTGCACGAAAGCACAGGCACATGAGTTACCATGGAGATTTATTCTGTGCTGTTAACAGCCAGGCTTGATTATTCCTGCTGCTTTATCTGTTCAGTCAGCTGTCACTGCGATCACAAATCAAACAGGTTTCACAATTATTCCATGATCATTTAGCCTAATTCAATTTTTATTAACCATGGAAGTACCAGGGATACATTGTCAGTTAAATAGTCTTTTATTATTTTTATTTTAACAGAACCATTTAGGTAGCCTCATTAGAACCATTTAATATAGTGATAGTTTGTTCATATTGAAGTTTGATTTATAGACTAAGATTAAATGTAGAGAATATATTTAATTGTCGGGAGGATTATAAATGGCCGATAAAGTTTCAAATGAGGTTTCAAAGAAGTCAGTGATGACAGCAATAGTCTTTCACAATGGCATGTCCGTTTCTGAATGACGTGCTTGACAGCGAATCGCTTGAAACATTTAATGAACGGCCTCCTCTCATATATATATATATATATATATATATATATATATATATATATATATATATATATATATAAATGTGTGTATATTTATATATATAAATATATATATGAATTCAAATTAGAGAACAAGTTATTAATACTTGATTTATTCCCATGACTCTCAATGGGGAATCGGTTCAACACTGCAGCTGGAGTTTCTCATCAGTTCAGTGCTGAACAGGGCAAGGATCTGTCTCTGCTCACAGTGTCTCATCATTTAAGAGTTTTTAGAGTGAAAGCCCACTCTGCAGTGACCAAACCTCTCATCAGCAGAAAGAATAAAAAGGCTGGACTTGCCTTTGCTGAGGAGCATGTTGTGTGGACAGAGGAGAACTGGTCCAGAGTGACTTCAGTGATGAGAGGACGTTCAGTTTATTTGGGTCTGATGGAAACATTATGTTGGGCGTAGGACTGGGGAAAGACTGAACCCAAAGTGTGTAAAGAAGTCAAGAAGTTCAATTTGGAGGCTAAGTAGAAATGGCCAGTCCAGCGTCCTGATCTAAACCCCATAAAGAATCTCTGGAAAATCCTTGTCAACAAAGTAATGTCTAATAAACCCACTCCAGTTAGTGAACTGTGGAAGAGACTGAGTCAGAATGGATCAAGATCAAAGCAGAGCAGTGAAAGAAACTAGTGATTTCCTGTGGGTGCAGATGTGCGGAAGTCATTCAAAGCTGTAGCCTCTACACTTCCTGTTCATTTTTGAATCCTAGAGAAGAAAACATTGTTGAAATCTTCTCTTCTGACACAGTGGTTGTAGTTTTCTAAATGTACTCACTATTGTTTTCACTAAATAAAGGTTTTTGTTGAAGTGCCTTGGTTATTTAAAAAAACATCCTAGTATAGCCCAGGGCTCCATACTTTTTTCAATAGGAGCACTGTGGCCCCCACCTGAAAATTTTAGGGGCACACACGGTAAATCAATAATGGATGCAGAAATTACCTTATGCTGTTTCAAATTCAGTGTCACATATTTATTGTGCTCATTTGAAGATACAACATAGAAGGTAAACCAACAGCACCATCAATGTCATGACAGAACAATATTAAAAAAATATACTATACATTCGGAATGAGGGTTGTGACGAGACGAGACACCATATTAAGTCCACGAGAACAAGAATCAACAGTATTTTAACACTATTTTAAGATGTCAGTATTTTCAGGTGTCTTTGCATAGTACTTGTGTTAGCAGCGGTGTAGCCTACAGTTCTCACAGAGGTAAAGTATAAGTTTCCATTAGTTCTTACTGTTTGGACGCAGAGAAGAACGCTGCACGGGTATTTTCCATGTCTGCATCAGTGAATCCATCTTCTCATTCTGGCTTGGCTTATGTGCAAATAATTAACCCAGGATGAGCAGACTGGACCAGATCAAGGCTGGCGTTTACATTTATCCCAAATTAATAAATCCTGCTTTCGTGCAATAGCCCCCGGTATAGTGAAAGGGAAGGTAACATTTAACCAATGAGAAAAATCTGAGCCAATGGAGCCATTTCATTAGTGTAGATCTGTTGATTTTAGCATGGTGATGGAAGGCCCAGTGTGCCCCGGACCATAGCAAAGAAAACCTGCCTTACCAGTTGTGCATCAAGCTGGACTGTGCCACATTTTGCCTGACCATCTGCCCTGCCTCTCACTTCACTGAGCATTTTAATTGCCTCTAGTCGGACCACGTTGGCCGCTTGTTAACACTTCCTTAAAATGATAATGATGATCAGAGAAAAGGAAAGGTTTGCACTGCTAGAACCACATCTCCGTTTCATTTGTCTGAAAGTGCTGCATGTTTAAAAATAAATCTGACCTGACGTATCAATTTTCTGTGTTTTTGGAATGCGTCAAAAGTCGTCTGACCACTCAGATCCACTGCAAATGCAAAGGTCATCATCCAAACAATCTGAAACTGATTGATTCACTTTGTCTTTCAGCACAAAATACTTAAAAGAACACACCAGACTCTGCACGGTGATGTGGTGGTTAGCACTGTTGCCTCTTGCCCCACAGCAAGAGGGTTTCTGGTTCGAATCCCGGCTGGGGCCCTTCTGTGTGGAGTTTGCATGTTCCCCCCGTGTCTGCGTGGGTTTTCTCCGGGTTCTCCGGTTTTCTCCCACAGTCCAAAGACGTGCAGGTGTTAGGTTCATTGATGACTCTAAATTGCCCTTAGGTGAGAATGGTTGTCTGTCTGTTTGTCTCTATGTGCCCTGTGATAGACTGGCGTCCTGTCCAGGGTGGAACCCGCCTCATGCCCGATGTCAGCTGGGATCGGCTCCAGACCCCCACGACCCCGACAGGGACAAGTGGTTCAAGATGGATGGATGGACACCAGACTCAGTGTAAAAACTGTAATGATTTTTTTCAGATGATGGATTTAAAAAACTCATACTAAAACACTGACTCAATGTGCAAAGTCCAGAAGTGTATGCTATATTTTGAATATTTCCACCACTTACCTTGCCATCAGAAAGCCGCATCAGGTGGTTTGTTTCACAGAACCATCTGAGAAGGCCTCATTAAAAAGTGATTGGGAAAGGGCAGGCCCTTTAAAACATACCTGGCAGGTGATTGGTTCTCTAACCCTAACCTCTTTAGTAGGGATCGACCATTATGGATTTTTTAGGGCCGATGCAGATACCGTTTTTTTTTTATATCAGCCTTAGCCGATGGCCGATAAGAACTGCCGATTTTCTTGAGCTGATATTTGGAGCCGATACTAGAGATGAGCCAGATACTCGCCTGAAACGAGTATCCGATACGGATAAAGCAGTTTTGCAGAGTAAGAGTATAATCGAGAAAAACGCGTCAATATCCTTTGGTTTGTACTCACTTATTGACAGCAGAGTTCCGTAAACGTGGGTTCGTTCAGACCTGCTGCTTGGTAGATTGGGACTCTACA
The DNA here is from genome assembly GCF_963691815.1 of Echiichthys vipera. NCBI lineage: Eukaryota > Metazoa > Chordata > Actinopteri > Perciformes > Trachinidae > Echiichthys > Echiichthys vipera. Next base: position 31,978,597 of record NC_139832.1, on the reverse strand, counting down.
TTGGAGATTTATTTTCTTTTTCTTTTTTTAACTGAGTGTATAACTATTACAAATTAATTAGGCTGCACACACACACACACACACACACAAACACACACACACACACACACACACACACACATCCGCTCTGTCTCTCCCTCACTCAGACTCGCGGGTCTTTCCTTTAACTTTTAAGTTTCTTCAGCTTCAGGTTTGTTTTAACTTTGGTTTGTATACTCACTTATTAACAGCAGAGTTAGGCTGCACCCACAAACACACACACAAACACACGCACACACACACACACACACACACTTCCTCTCCCTGCCTGTTGTCTGGAGTTTTTTGGGTTTTTTTTTTAAGCCGTCAGCTGTTCTCTCCCTCTCTCCCTCTCTCTCTCTCACATACACAATTAAAAATCACACTGATCATTTAACATCATCAGTTAAAAAAAGAGAGTTATGTTGAGTATGTAAACTCTTGTTCATTACATTCATGTGTTGTATTCATTGTTGTAAACTTGTGTAAATAGTTTGTTTGCTGACGCTCAATGCTGATGCTGTCCTGGAAATAGTTTTCTAATCAGCAATAAATAGAACTGTTTCTGATCAACCATATCAAATGCATGCTTAAAATAACTGGCCTGGCCATTTCAAGACAACCAGACCCACTTCCGGGTTAGGCCCCGCCCAATCCGAGTACGGATAAGGATGACTCATATGGTAAACGTAAGTTCACGTTCCGTGATAAACATCTGACAAAATACTCCAAACCTCCTCTGTGATAGTTCCTGCTACAGTAGGTGTCTCCAGAACCACATTTTGCCATGATGACACACACACACACACAACATGGTAACAATGAGATGAGGCGGGAGAGCTGATAGACTAAACACATGATAAAAATACTACATGAGAAGGATGCTGATGAGAGCCTGAGTTGTGTTTGCTTTGCCAGGCTGTTGTTGTTGAGTGCCGCGCTGATTGATGGTTAAGAGGATCACACTTGACTTTCCCGACACTTTATCCTCTCTCACTTAGTGGCCACAGAGCTTACTTAGAAGACGGACACGGTAAAAATAGCCCAAACAAGGCTGCGATATGAACAGCATTCTGACGCAACACTCTGCTGCTCAACTCCAAACTGTGTGTTACACAACAATACTCAACATTGAAGTTTATACCTGCTCATAAGGCTGTACCGTACGGTCTATAAATTTATATCATGGTCTAATTTGAAGCAAGCAGCAGCGGTTTATATCACGGTATTTGAATTTATCTTAAAATGTCTCTATAAATGTTCCTTAAGGGGTAAAACAATGGCATGGCAGCTATTACTGCACTCTTCTAGAACTAGGCCATATTTCACATAGCACAGAGGTATTTTAAGAACATAAATTATTCAGAACTGTCTACAATAGACAAAAATGCAACCTTTTTCCTCAAGTTAATTCCATCTTTAAAAATCTCTGAAACAATAAATTCAAACTGCTCAAAAAAATAAAAACAGACTTCATGTCCTTACAACAAGTATACAGCCTTTTATTGAAAAGCTCTGAATGAATATAAGTTCTACATGTTAAACAGTCACCCGTGTACTGTGTCTAGAGCTTTTATTGTGAAAGGTAAGAACAGAAGAAGTGGAGTTTCTGGGCTGCCATCTGATCCATGGATTGCAGACCTCTGTGTTGTATATTATTCCTCATAAATAAAGAAACAACGTGAGTGGTTGGTGTCTTTTGTCGTGGTGCGAAAAATAAATATCGACATGCAAATTAATCGCAGCAGAAAAAGGTCCCCTGTGTAAAGGCCTTACTCGTCTCTCCCTGCCTCTCCTTGGTGTGTGTCGCCTCGATACTAGAGTGCTCCGCTGATGTGTGTTCACTGTCGTGTCAAAGCTCTCGCAGAGTCCTGTAATTGCAACTTCATGACATTTCATAAAATTCTGCTGCCAAATGTACGTAGCGTAATGTGACATTTTAAAACCAAACCATGTCCATATAAAGGAAGTTGCACAGATCTTTTGCACCAATTTCTCTCCTTCCTAATGTGCTGCGCTTTCAGCCATTTCTACCAATCATACGGTAGAGTTCAAATCTATACCATAGCGCAAATACATACCGGTGTGCTCTCTATACCGTAAACCCCTACCTGGGGTAGAACCTGGAGTTTTACTGAAGCTTGACCAGAGATTGCTTTTGTAACGCTGCTCTCACACTTTCAGGTGGCTGATCCACACCAACAGCGTTTGTTGGTAGCTTACACTTTAATTCCTGCAGATGTATCAGTCCACCGGGTCATGTTTTTCTGTGCACTTAACAAAGCTTAAATCCCTGTAAGCAATTATTCAAATCTTATATATCTCCCTTGTTTGCGTGATGTGAACATTTGAACTGTATAGGGCAATAGAGTAAATATGAGAGAAATGATATGAGCCTGCCTGTTGAACAATGAATAACCACCAGTGAAACCTTTCAAAGAATGCAAGGGATTAAAAACATGTGAATGTAGGCTGGACTGAGTTGTCCATTAATCACAGGGTTTGTGGTCTGATTCCCCAGTAGTGGTCAGTTTTCCATCTCTGGTTCAATACATCTGCTGAAAAAAATTTTTTTGACCTTGGCTCAAACATACATTTGGCATTTTCAGTGTTGAACTTATTATTAAAAAATTTTTTTACAACGTATTACATGTTACTCTTTTCAAAAGAGTAACATGTATTCACTACTCATATTACTTGCAGCTAAGCCCCACGAAACTGGTAATTTCGTCTTTGGTCAAGGTTCAGGCGCACCTCTGAATATCTGTTTCCAGCTGGTTAGGTTTCTTTCTGCAGCCTATGAATCCATAAAGGTTACAGTTAGTTTAAATGAAAAGCACAGCTTACTCAAAATGAATGAATCTGGGGATGTGACTGGATTGATTGTTGAATTTCCTGTCAGTGGGGGGTGTAAATGTAATATAATTACTGTTGTTACTGTATGCAATGAGTCTGACTTAGCTTTATTGCCTAAATGACTGCAATTAGAACTTTGAATTATTTTTAGAATATGGTGTATATGTTTTGTCATCTATATGTTTTGTTTTTAATCATGATTTATTGATCTTGAATAAGGTCTCAAAATGAACTTTGAGAAGTCCACGAGGATGTTTTTTTGTCCGTCCACTGAGAAATTTTGTCTGCCGCTTTTAAAATAGCTGAACTAAATGAAGGCATAGTTTACCGTCTTGGTTCAAACCTCTGTGTTATTTTATTACCTCTATAAGTGCAGGCACAACTCAGTGAGGCTTATAGGGAACCAACCTAAACGCTGGTGGTGTCATTTTTCTATAGCCATTACATTGTCAACATTTGACACATGATAAGTAGACCGAAACCAAATCTGCAGATTCAGTGGTGATCGAGAATGAAAATATGCAGAAATTAGCAGAATGGGGTGGAGATGTGTCAACATCTAGTTTTCTTTTGTAAGATTTTATTTGTTGAGAATCTGCAGAGGTATTGTCATAATCCTGCACCCACAGATTCTGTGTGGCCCTGATGATAAGTAAAAACTGAAAAGTTATAGACATTTTCAACGGAATTCCATTGCTAGGCAACAGCCTTGGTCCTTGTTAACTTCCTATCAGTTGTCGTTCACATTCACTGCAACAGGAAATAAACTAGGGCACATTTAGAATGTTTATGTTTACATCTTTGAAAAGGTCTATATGTTGTGACTTTAATCCAGTTCTCCAACATTTCAATACAGTGTCAACATTGAATATGGCGGTGGTGGTAATGTACCAGAGAATTGTAAATAACAATTTATCACAAGTGCTTTTTGTCCAAATGCCACAAAACAAGTGTTCTGTTGATGAAGGGAAATGGCAGCTGCCAACCACAATACAGTCAAATGTCATATTAGATCAACTCTTCAGGGCACTATAAAAAGCATCCAGGGGAGAAACACTGCTCTTTGGTGTTTTAGTTAGTGGTCAGTGGTTTTCTTGCTGTAATCATAAAGAAAAATGTGGTTGTGTCTGCATTTTTGTGTCTTCACCAGGTAAATCTCCAAATGACTTATGCTGTCCCTCATTTCCAAAGGGCACAGCAGGCTGCAAGTGGAAGATGTGCTCAGCGACGCTAACAATGCTGCCGAGCCATTTCATGCCAACTTAAAAGCAGAAATGTTTCCCACATGCTGACAAGTGTCTGTTAAAGAAAAATAAACAGCCGAAATTCAAAATGTCAAAGTGTCCATTTATGGGAGCACCACGCTGTTATGTGCTTAGTTGTTTGGGTCCGGTTCAACACCGGTAGGAGGTAAATCTAAATAACAGTTTGGCTTGTTAGAGTTTGGAGAAGTTAGATGAGGCGTTGGCGATGCTCCATAGAGCCAAACATGTGCTCATTACAGTAAAGCTAGAATGGACAAACAGCTGGATACATCTCCCTCGGTTTCTGCATCTCTCCATTTCTCTCACCAACTCTCTTTTCATCCCCTCGTCTCTCTTCGGTCCTCCCATATGTCTAAAGTGTCACGGTTCACTGACTGCCTCTCCTCTCCTCAAATGCTTTCTCATTCTTTCTCTTCTGCTTTTTGTATGTTGCTACTTGTGAGATATCTGAGTCTAGTTGCATGAGCAGCATGTACAGTATGTTTTCTCTCTCTTTTGTGTGCGTGTGTCAAGGCTCCAGGGTTTGTGTTGTGTGTGTGATCTTGAGTTACCCTCGGGGAGCTGCCGTCATTGCCTGTAAGCGATCTAAAGAGTGATACTGATCTTCAATCACTCTTAGCTCATCTCGCTCCAACTGCTCATATGTCAACCTGCTCCCATTTAACACACATAGACATCCTGCAACGCCATAGCTTCTCTGAAAGCACTCTCTAAGTCATGTACTGCCATAGGATTCGAACTTCTTGATTGCAATCAACCAACCTTTTGTTGTATAAACTGACTGTAGAAACTTGATGGTTAGTTAATAATTTAACCTTTAAGGTTGAATATGGAGAATGAGCAGAACACCGCCATCTAGTGTCTCAAGATCGTAGTCGAAAGAACAAAAATAATTGCAGCAGTCGGGTTGCCAGGTTGGTCAGACCTGGCCCAGTAGTCTACAGGAGACCGGAGTCTGTTTGAGCCTGTTTGAACCCATCTCCTCCAGTAAATCACACCATAAACAAGGATTAGAGGAGTTTGACTGACAGTTACTGTTAGCCGTTAGCATTAGCCGTTCCAGCTAAGTAAAGACGAATGGCGTTTCTCTCCTTTCTCTCAGTCCATGGAGTGAATGCTTGGCCTATAGTGACTCTGGTTTTTGCCCATCTTCGCTCACTCAGCTGCTGGGACAAATAATGCCCCCTTCACTGAGGCTCCGAAGCAGCTGCAGGATTGGAAAACTCCATTTCACCCAGTGCCAGCCTACAGTAGCTGCACCCAACAACAGACAACCCTGGCAACCAGCAACGGCCAACGCTATTGGCTGCTACAATGGAAACAGGATGGGACAGAAAGGCATTGTCAAGCCCGTCAACTTTTTAAAGAATATTAATATAGACTAAATATATACTATACTTATACTATAAATAATACTTTGATTCTGTAACCCTGAAAAAGCCCTGTGGGTGTATTATTTAAGGAAAAAAAACTTTTTATAAAGATCCTACATATTCAACCTTTAAAGCGTTAGGGGAAGTGGTGAAATGGACAGTACACTGCTGAACCAGGGGAGGGAGATAAAATTAGCAGATAAAAGTTAGCAGTATGAAAATACGGTTACTTTAGTGCTTTTTAAAATTAATTCAATTTCCATTGTTAAAGCTCAATATTGCTTAGTGTTGTCACCATACCAAAATGATGACTTCAGTACAATACCTGCCTAAAATATCTCGAAACCGATACTGAAAGGATACCACAGTGATAAGATAAGATGACAGAGCGTGAAACTTTTAAAATGATTTAGTTATTCTTATTAATTTAAACACATATATTTTTGTAAAAGCTGCTGAGATTTATAACTACTTCCATCCATTATCTTCAGCCTCTTGTCCCTGTCGGGGTCGTGGGGGGCTGGAGCCGATCCCAGCTGACATCGGGCATGAGGCGGGGTACACCCTGGACAGGACGCCAGTCTATCACAGGACACATAGAGATAAACAGAGACAGACAACCATTCACACCTAAAATAATCATTCGTCCCACGAAGAGAAAATTTGCAATTAGCATTTCATGTTGATGAAGTTTAAAACCCTGGATTATTAGCCTGCAAACTACAGTAGTGACCCAGACCTGGGGGCGGTCTGTACTCTAATCGCACCATTTTCTACTCTAATAAATGACAATATTTATCAGAAATCATTGACAAAAATGTAAATGCTGTGATTATACTACCTGTACTGATTGAGTTAAAATAGATCATTTATAAGGGGTGTTATTGATCAGCAGACTTATAAATACAAGCTCATGTTCTGGTGAAGTTCATGTCTCTTTACCCCCAACTGCCTCGTGCAACTCTGATGGTGAAAAAAGTTCACTTGTCATAAAATAAACAGTCGCATGAGTTAACGTTACATCCGGGGGATATTTCTGTTATCTATCTCTAACCTGCAGCTCTCCGAACGTTTTGAACATGCTCATGTTGGCTCCCTTGGTCTGTATCGATTTAAAGCATTGTTTGCAGACTGGCTCTGCGGTGTCCGTGGGCTTGATACTGTCTGCATCGTTTTTACTCCGGGTTTCTGCCTACAAAAAACCCCGGGAAGGACGGCAGGAGCACTTGAGCCACTGTCAGCCATGCCTGTCTCACTCTGTGTGACTGTCTGTCACTATGAAACCACGCCCACTCTGGCTGTAGGCAGTGATGAAGGAGAGAGGAGCTGCACACAGACACACTGTCGCACACAGTTCAGTACCGATACTGTTAAATTATGAAATAGTATTGTCTTTAACAGCAGGGTACCACAGAACCTTTCTAGTATTGGTTTGTGGATATCGATATTTATTTAAGATGATAACATTTGATGCCTGAATGTTAGAGGTCCAACAAACTTCCGGGAGTGGTTTGAAAGTTCCGAGGTTTAGCCTCTGGCTGCCAGTAAGGAAATACAAATCCCAGAGAACATGATGAATTTACAAAAAATGAAAAGTAATACAATAACAGATAAAATTACAGACAAAAGAACACAGAGATGCTGAATACTAAATGAAACAAAAAATTTTCTATTCAAACTTGCTACTTGATAAGTCTAACTGAAGCTAAAAACTTGCTTTAAATCAAACCAGTACTCTATGTAGAAACTGTAACAATTTGAACACAAGGAGACCCGGGATAGTAAGTGCTTAAAATGTTACACAAAAGCAATGGTTATATTATAGCCAAATGCAAATTAATACAATATAAAAATACGTGGAGCAATGTGTCAAATAAATGTGGACAGATTAATATATATACCACCACAAGGGAAATTGTGGAAAGCGGCAAATCAGCTTATCAAAAACAGTTGTTTAATATGTTTGTGCAGCAGGAATGAGTCCTAACACCTGGAAATGAGTTAGCATTTTTGCACTTCATAAATCCATGGGTAAATACCCCATTTGTGGATTTTGAAGCTTTAACATGTCTTTAAAAAGGCTGGCTAAATTAGACTACAACCGTCATCACAACGGACACTCAAAATTGAACTTAATGTTTCAATGAAATGATAGATGATAGAGGGAACAAACCTATGTTCCCCGCTTTGTATGTGACTGGGGAACATCAGACCCTTTTTGAGGGTCCCCGCTTGTCACAGACAAGGTCCTGTGTTCCCTGGTCTGTTATTTTTTCCACAATCAGTGCTGAATTCCACGCTAACCGTAACCCCTAACCATAACAAAATGCTGAATTAAATCAGCAAAGGCAGAGGCTTATGCGACCGGGAAACAAAGGACCCTTTTTCGAGTGGGGATCAAAGGACCCAGGGAACAAGACCCGGGGAACATAGGGATGACCCCATGATAGGCAATACCACTGATTCTCTGGGAATTAACAAATACCAACAAAACTGTTTCACCTGGCACCAACATCCAGCCTGAGTGATCCGATCACAAGTGGACAGCTACAGGGGACAACACTCTCGGGACGCATTGAGATCGGATGTCAAAAACCACATTCAGAGGTGGTTCAGGTCGCATGTGTCCTCATTCTGATCGTTGTGAGAACAGGTATATGTTAACAGGTATGGTTTATGTGACCACATTAAGGACCGCCTACTCAACTAATGCTTTGTTATACTTTTGGCAATGTGTTCCGCTGCACGTATACAGCTCTCTGGAGCTTTTCTGCAGTTGCCTTTAAAAGGCAGCAGCAGTGACCGCCAGTGAATAGTTCCTCTTTTTTAAGTTGATAAAGTGTATCCCCATTTTAGGAATATGTAAGATTTATAGCTACAGATATTCCTGTTCTTTCTTTGTGATGTCTGCCGTTGCTTTTTAGGAGCCGGAGAAGTTGTGAACGGATAAACACATTCATTTCCCAATTGCTGCAATTTCCCAGCTTGGGATCCATAAAGTATTTCTATTCTATTCTTATATATTCTTCATAATAAATGTCCCCAGTAATTTTATTATTTAAAAGGCCTTTATCATGAAGCAGCAAAATCAGTAAATTGGGCTTCATCAGCAGTCACTTAACATGACTGCTGCAGAGCTGAAAGCAAACGTGAAATGGTAAAATAAAGCAGAGAGCTGAACAAATGTCTTTTTCTCTGCTCTCCTGCACCTTCTGTTCATATAATGCACCCAAAATATCTAAACATATTACACAAACCATCCAACCATTGGCACACAGACAAACTGTGGGCAGCGTCATATCACGTTTCTGTAATAATGTAAGTAACAACTGAAATGTACACATAACACAACAGCAACAAAAACAAATTTTCATGTTCTGAAATGAATCCGATCACTCAGGTTGGATGTTAATGCCAGGTGAGAACAGCCTCTAAGAATAACCTGTATTTCATCATATTCACAGCTTATGGTGCCAGTCATATAGTACACACCATCTTCATTTGGTGGAGAAATAAGATAGTTGCAAAATACACAATAAATGTTAAAAAAAAATTAGATAACATCTGATGACACCAGGTCATGAGGAGATTGCATGCTCCAACTGAGTTTGAGAAGTGCGCTCTACTGTATTTCTAAATGAACAAATTGTAAAGTTAAATCATTCACTGCTATGGGTCTAGTCTGCCGGGGGATAACTCTGTTCCTCATCCTCTGAGCTTCTCTCCTCTCTGTATCATTCATGTCTCATCAATGCAAGTTACTAATTCACTTCTTCCCCAGAGTTGTTTGTGTTTTGTCGTCTCTCAGATCTCTGCTGAACGTGGTGGTGCCTGCTGCCGTGGTCCTGCATGACGCTTCCTGCTGCTATTACTACTGTTGCTCAAATATACTGTCACTAGTCTTATACATTATAACATTTGTAGCTATAAAAAACACCATCAGTGGTATGTCTGGCTGTATCACAGCTGTTATTACCACCACTCATCATTGATCATATTTACCACCATAATTATTATGATTATCATATTCTATCGCCTTGGCTGTGCTTGTTTCTTACTATTCTGCTATATTAACTGCCAAAACCTATAAGTCATATTCACATCACTATAGATATTATTATAGTTACTGTTACTTTTGTGGTTGCTTGCATCTCTGTGAATTTCTCTCTGTCCGTCTTTGTGTCTGTCTCTCTCTGTCCATCTGTCCGTCTTTTCTCTCTCCTTTTCTTCCTCCCCAACCGGTGCAGACAGATGGCCGTCCTCCATAGAGCTGGGTCTGTCCAACGTTCCTGCCTGTAAATCATAAATAAGTTATAGAGTGTGGTCTATACCTACTCTGTAAAGTGTACTGAGATAACTTTTGTTATGATTTGGCACTGTAAATAAAATTGAATTGAATTGAATCTCCTCAGAAAGTGTGGAGCTCTGAATAAACCACATGGTATGCTTAATCATTTGCTCCAAATTTGACGGTCCAGTTTGTGCCAGTGACTGTGAGGCGAAGCACCTCCTATAACAGCTAGCAGGCACTTGGAAGGGTTATTTTAACAGAGGGCTGTTCCTTTACACTGTGACTCTTTACAGCCATCTGAAGGCAGTTGTTCCATTCAATTCGATTTCATTTAGCTGACGCTTTTGTCCAAAGCGACTTCCCATAAGTGCATTCAACAATTAGGGTACAAACCACTGTAAGTTATTAAGTAAGTGCGGTAGCTTCAAATAAGCGGATCTATAGAGTGCCACATATAAGTGATTGCTTTTTTTTATAAAAAAAATGATTAAATCATCTTCTTAGCCAAGGTGCAGTCAAAAGAGAGAAATGCGTAAGATGTGTAGTTTTTCTGCCTTCCGAATGTCGATGGGGAGCTCGTTCCATCATTTGGGAGCCAGGACGGCAAACAGTCGTGACTTAGTCAAGTGGCTCTGTGTTCCTCTGAGTGAGGGAGCAGCAAGCCGATTGACCAATGCAGAACGGAGAGGGTGTAAGGTTTAATCATGTCCTGGATGTAAGCTGGGCCTGATCCTTTAGTAGCACAATAAGCAAGTGCTAGTGTGTTGAAGCGGTTGCGAGCAGCTACAGGAAGTCAGTGAGGGGAGCGGAGAAGCGGTGTAGTGTGAGAGAACTTATGTACATGTTCCTCCTTTCATTTGACCTGAGCTCTGCATGAATGCCATTGCATCATTAAGGGGGGTCAAACATGAATTTTTGCTGTGTTCATTTTACTGGCTGCAGTAGCTGCAGTGCCCACCAGGTGGCACATGAGAGCAGCTCAGACAGAGAAACGAGATGAAAACACTTCTGGACTAAATCACAGAACTCTGCCTGACTTTTACTGTATACTTACACATTACAGAGTCTTAATGTCATAGTGGACATGTTATGTTATGTGTTATGACCATAGACATATCATAAAATAAGTGAACAGACGTGCTTCCGGGTCACCTTCATTCATACAGTTTATGGTCTTAATCTCTCGCTTAAAGTGTTCTTCTATACAGTATGCCTTTCATCTAGTCAATTATGATCCCATTTAGAGTAAAAATAGAAAGCAGTGGATGCTTTAGGGCGGCACAGCCCCCTGTCAGTCAGGATGTGTGCAAACATAGTTGTATGTGTATTCATGGCACTGTGGGCATTAAAATAGCCGTGACATGTTTTTGGGTGTTGTCTGTGTTAAAGTCTCAGGACTTTGACCCTCTCACTGTGTTTTCACTTCATCACACTTTACTGGAACATTTTGACATCTGGAAATACAGCGTTCAGTTGCACTTTGCTTACCGAGCTACAGCACTTGAGTTACAGGTCTGTGTGTCTGCAGGTGAACGGAGCACACAACCGGAGCACGCCGCTCACTCGCCGACAAAAGTATAGTGTTGAAAATTATCAAAGTATCCCTCTTTAGTGAATTAGTGTTTAATACAGCAGCAGAGCTCAATGACACTGGTTTATTCTGTGTTTCAGTTCAACCTGAAACTCGTAAATTCTTCACGGTTGGATATTTCAAGTAGGGCAAGAATAAGATGCAGCACAGAGCCGCAGGTCAGAGTCGAACCTGTGCTGCTGAGGGGAAGAGTTTCAGCCTCTGTACAAGGAGCCTGCTTTAACCACTGGACCACCATCAGTTATGCAGCACAGCCGTCGGCTCTGGGTCTTATTCATCACGTTGTTACAGGAACGAATGTTTTTGTGAAATGCTTTATTTTTGTGTGCTAATAAACACTTCACCTTTATTGCTGCAATAATAAAAGTAAGCTCCAGTGGGGTGTAATACAAATACAAATACAAGTGGTAGCAAAAAATAATACGAACAAGAATAACAATGATACGTTACGTTACTTCTTCAGCTGCTTATTTCCTGTGGAGTCAACATGCAGAAATACGGACACCACTCTGTCATTGCAACCCACTTTGTGGTCGGAGGGTGTATATTCCTTAAATCCTGTCAACAGATTTCAAGCATACTGCTGCCCCCTAGTGTCTAAGGTTATCAAGTACAGTATCAGCCGTCCCGCCTAGCTTACCGCCGCAACGCGCTGCCATGGAGTGACAGGGGGGACCAGACAGGAGGGAGTTACAGTAGACCAGCCAGGAGAGAGTTACAATAGACCAGCCAGGGGATAGTTACAGTAGACCAGTCAGGAGGAAGTTACAGTAGACCAGTCAGGAGGAAGTTACAGTAGACCAGCCAGGAGGGAGTTACAGTAGACTAGCCAGGAGAGAGTTACAGTAGACCAGTCAGGATAGAGTTACAGTAGACCAGCCAGGAGAGAGTTACAATAGACCAACTAGGAGAGAGTTACAGTAGACCAGTCAGGAGAGAGTTACAGTAGACCAACCAGGAGGGAGTTATAGTAGACCAGCCAGGAGAGAGTTACAGTAGACCAGTCAGGATAGAGTTACAGTAGACCAGCCAGGAGAGAGTTACAATAGACCAACTAGGAGAGAGTTACAGTAGACCAACCAGGAGGGAGTTACAGTAGACCAGCCAGGAGAGATATTACAATAGACCAGCCAGGAGAGAGTTACAGTAGACCAGTCAGGAGGGAGTTACAGTCGACCAGCCAGGAGAGAGTTACAGTAGACCAGCCAGGAGAGAATTACAATAGACCAACCAGGAGGGAGTTACAGTAGACAAGCCAAGAGAGATATTACATTAGACCAGCCAGGAGAGAGTTACATTAGACCAGCCAGGAGATAGTTACAGTAGACCAGTCAGGAGGAAGTTACAGTAGACCAGTCAGGAGGAATTTACAGTAGACCAGCCAGGAGGGAGTTACAGTAGACCAACCAGGAGAGAGTTACAGTAGACCAGTCAGGATAGAATTACAGTAAACCAGCCAGGAGAGAGTTACAATAGACCAACTGGGAGAGCGTTACAGTAGACCAGTCAGGAGAGAGTTACAGTAGACCAACCAGGAGAGAGTTACAGTAGACCAGTCAGGAGAGAGTTACAGTAGACCAACTGGGAGAGAGTTACAGTAGACCAGTCAGGAGAGAGTTACAGTAGACCAGCCAGGAGAGAGTTACAGTAGACCAACCAGGAGAGAGTTACAGTAGACCAGCCAGGAGAGAGTTACAGTAGACCAGTCAGGAGAGACTTACAGTAGACCAACCAGGAGAGAGTTACAGTAGACCAGTCAGGATAGAGTTACAGTAGACCAGTCAGGAGAGAGTTACAGTAGACCAACCAGGAGAGAGTTAAAATAGACCAACTAGGAGAGAGTTACAGTAGACCAGTCAGGAGAGAGTTACAGTAGACCAGCCAGGAGGGAGTTACAGTAGACCAGCCAGGAGAGAGTTAAAATAGACCAACCAGGAGAGAGTTACAGTAGACCAGTCAGGAGAGAGTTACAGTAGACCAACCAGGAGAGAATTACAGTAGACCAACCAGGAGGGAGTTACAGTAGACCAGTCAGGAGAGAGGTACAGTAGACCAGCCAGGAGAGAGTTACCGTAGACCAGCCAGGAGAGAGTTACAGTAGAACAACCAGGAGAGAGTTACAGTAGACCAGCCAGGAGAGAGTTACAGTAGACCAGCTAGGAGGGAGTTACAGTAGTTGAGGCGTGAGATCACAGAACCTGGACCAGAACCTGTCCTGCCTTCTGGGTTAGAAGAGGCCATATCCTCCTGATGTTGTGCAACATGCAACTGCACGATCGGGTTGTTGCAGCGATGTTGGTGGTAAGGGAGAGTTGGTCGTCAAGTGTCACACCCAGGTTCCTTGCAGTCTGGGTGGAGGCTGCCACAGAGTTGTTAAGGGTGAAAGTAAGTTCTTGAGTGGGAGAGCCTTTTCTTGGAAGAAAAAGCAACTCTGTCTTGTCTAGGTTGAGTTTCAGGTGGTGTGCGGACATCCATTGAGAAATGGTTGTCAGACAGGCAGAGATCTGTTCTGCTGCGAGTGTGTCGGACTGAGGAAAAGAGAGAGTTCCATCTGCAGCCTCTAACTGGAGTCATTAGGATGTTACTGTCAAGCCACAATTACTCATGCCCGGCAGATCTGCTAGTTAAAGGTTGTGCAACTAGGATCAGCTTTGTGATTAAAGGGGGTGAAAGTTGTGAATGTGATTGATGGCCATAAATGTCACAGCCTCTAATGCACCCATGTTTAAGCTAATAATGTGTTCGTTGTGATCCCACCCTGTGCCCAAATGCGTCACAGGTGCTCCAAGGGAGCCTGGCCACAAGAGAGGCATGAGAGCTTGTGAAATTTGTCAATTAATTAAGTCTCATGGTCAATATGTGAGAATTGACAGCCCTGAAAGACTGTCCAGAGCACAAAATTACCCACCATGCCTTATCATATAAATTCAACATTAAGAATAATAGAGCATTGCCCACCATAGTGGCGCCAGTGACCACCATGAATCCAAGTATCCCCCAGCACGTCAGAACGTGTAATCTCATGTATGACTTAATTTGCAGCCTCCCTTCTTCGGTGGAGAAAAAACACAAGTGTGCAGTGGTGAAGAAATAATTACAGACTTGATTTTCAGGAGTTAATTTTCCCTCAGAAAAGTCTTTGTGCTGCAGAGGAATGACATGTCTCCATTGACTGTATACGAAGATAAGGTTAGGGCCAATCCAATATTGGATTTTTGAGACCTATATGTCGACCGATATAGCATATTTTTGAGCTGGAATTAAAATAGACCTTTTGTATGTAGATTGTACAAATAAGACTCTGTAAAGGTATTCAGAAGTCTGTGTATATATATTGTCAACCAGTTGTAGAAATGAACACAGAGAAAATAATGATTAAATAAAAATAAGATACACTGGAGATCAAAATTAGAGAACAAGTTATTAATAATTGATTAATTCGGAAATACTGTTATTTCTCATTGTTCCTAATTTGATAGAATATCCTCTTTGTCTATACCTCTGCTGTACTGGCATGTATTTTTAAATAACCAAGGTACTTTAACAAAAAACTTTATTTTGTGAAAAAAACAGTGATCTAAATGAGAGAACCCTTTCAGATCCTCCCAGTTATTGGTGTTAATCTGCACCTGGTGACAGTTGTCTTCATTGTTGGACACATCCTGTTCATCTGCAGCTCTCCTGGTTACTTTATAAGATGGAAGCTGCTCTAAGGAGACAGAAACCCTGAGACAGCAGGTTGTCCAGATGAAGGCCAAAGGGATGACCCTCTCAGCCATCAGAGAGAGGTTGGGCGTTCACAGTCTGCGATATCAAGAAGATTCAAGAAGCTTTTTTTATCCAGAGGGAAACTATTGTGCAACAGTTTCAATACAAAGATGGGAAAGGATCAGAGTAACAATAAGCTAACATAAATCAAATAAAAATAAAGCTAACATAAAATAAATGAAACAATTAACTAGATGTGACAGAGTGCAACAGACATTGTGGTTAAACATAGGTATATACAATATACAACAATACGAACCGCAAGAATGAGAGGACAGGATGATGGGAAGACTCAATGGGGAATCAGTTCAACACTGCAGCTGAATCATCTGAATCGCCCCCCCTAGTGGCTAGCTAGTATAGGTCATAAACCCTTCACCCTCCATGTCAGCGGATGAGACATAAAAAGTCAAATCAATTTGACTAGACGAATATATGGGACCTCTGGGCCCTAACCTCTGCTTAAATCTCGCCCGTAATGTTTTGATGGTTGACTGCCTATGTGTGACTGGAAACTGAATACAAGAGTTGAAGTGGGATGCACCACAACATGCAGCCCACCAGTGTTCTTCACTGTCAGATCTCTCAAACTAAATCAGTTTAAGAGAAGCTCACTATCAGATAAAATTGTTGTTAAACAACTTGGACTGCATCAGAGCGATGTTACAGTTGCCCAGACAACCAGTGAGAGGGGAAAAGAATTTGATACATCATTTCACAAGAGCTTGTAAAAACTTCAGGGCTAACTGCCTGTTGTGATGCACAGCAACTATCCTGCCTTCTTTTCCACCTTTTCCCAAATCAAAGGAACAGATCAAGCCTGCCTGAATACTTATACAAATGCCATAAATCGTGGCAAAATTATATTTCAAAACATCTGAAAGAAATCAAAGTATGTTAAGTCAAGTAACAACAAAGTGTCAATTATTATTAGAACTGCTTTTGAGGTAATTAATAGGAAACTTGTTAACTGTGTATTTTTCTGAGAGAAAGTCTGCTTTATTTTTGACAAAGTCCGCCCTGAAATAAATTCCTCCAGCCGCCACTGATTATGGAACATTACTTAACATAGACAAAAAGCATGGTTTCCCTCTGTCTCTCCTTCCTGGCTGCTGAAGTGCAGATAAAGCTACTAGCGGTAGTAGCTAACTTTGTCATCAAAAAAAAAAGAAGACATTTCTGAACTCTGGTGGCGAAAGTCATGCACCACATCCACAACATCTTAGCATTAACTGCTTAAAGCCCCCCTCCACTCAAATAAGGGTTTTTCTTCTGTTTCTGTCTGACCTTGAATATCGTGACTTGTGTCCGAGAAAGTTTTGTCACCAGAGAGGTGTTTATAAATTCCTCTCCTCAAGGAGGAGATGCCTGTGCACTTCTCTGAGATCTGACATTCAAATGTGTTCCGGGCACCTAAGCTTACTACACTTACCACTCTGTTACGTCTGCTGGTCCCGGATTTTAGTCCCAACAGACTCCTCATCTGAGTCTTGGTCTGACTGACGCCTAAACTAGTTGCAGATGGCTTACATTAAAGCTGCAGTCGGCAAGTCTGGCAGATGGAATTGACTCAGTCAAATTTTAAATTAATGTTTACAACTTTCACGCCCCTCCCCCTCTACCACCGAGCTTCTCCGCCTCCTCCCATTGGGTGCTCGTCAGTGCTCATGCACCAGATTCCTGTGAACGCACCCATGTCTTCTCTCATCAATAAACAGCATGGAGTACATGCTACATGGAGTTAGGCTGGCCCCTTACTCATAGATAGCAACTGATGACGTCATTTAGCGTATGCCTAGCTTGAGGAGGTGCCTCTTATATTGTAACATGGGCAAGGGGGGAGGGAGGATCTGTGGCATGTGCACGAACTGTGACTGACAGTCAGCTCTCACACAGCTCTGTGAGTGGTCAGGATGATACGGCACGGTGGATTTTTGCAAAACAAACAAGCTTTAGGTGCAGGTAGAGGCGTGTTTTTTTTTTCTAAAAACAGATGATTTATGTTGTTCTATTAGAGCTTGAGTGAATATGATAAAAAAATGTTGCCAACTGCGACTTTAACTCTATTGGCAGGTCCATTCAACCGGGGGCTTTGCAAATCATTTCTGCCAACCGCAAGCCGGCAATCTGCCGAAAGGGCTATAACATTATTATATTAAAATAATTTGATCATGATTTATGCCATAATGGAGGAGCCCTCCTATGGCTTCTAAATTACAAGATGGCAGCATCCATATTTGGGATATTTTGGCTTTACTGTTGCCTATTTTTATATACAGTCCATGGTATCAACCTTGAATTGGTCTGTTGAAGACATATTTTTTGTAATAACATTCACATTTGACAGTTGATACATTTGACATTTGAAGATTTCAACAATGTTCTCTTAGGGCTATAGTATTCAAAAATGCAGGCCACAGCTTTGAATGACTTCAGCACATCTGCATCACTATTTTCTCACACTGCTCTGGTTTGATCTTGGTCCATTCTGACTCAGTCTCTTCCACAGTTCACTAACTGGAGTGGGTTTCTTACACATTACTTTGTTACCAAGGATTTTCCAGAGATTCTCTATGGGGTTTAGATCTGGACTCTGGACATTTCATTGTTTCAATATTCTAAACTTCAAGGAACTGCTTCACCTGTTTTGCAGTGTGAAAACTGCAGCTGATTGGGAGACATTTGCAGTGAAGGTATTGCATGTTGTTTGGTTCAGTCTTTCCCCAGTCCTACGCCCAACATAATGTTTCCATCAGACCCAAATAAACTGAACATCCTCTCATCACTGAAGTCACTCTGGGCCAGTTCTCCTCTGTCCATGCAACATGCTCCTCAGCAAAGGCAAGTCTAGCCTTTTTATTCTTTCTGCTGATGAGAGGTTTGGTCACTGCATAGTGGGCTTTCACTCCAAAAACTCTTAAATGTTCAGCACTGAACTGGAGAGCAACTCCAGCTGCAGTGTTGAACTGATTCCCCACTGAGAGTCTTCTCATAATCCTGTCCTCTCGTGCACTTGTTTTACGTGGACGACCGGCCTTTTTGAGGGACTTAAAAATTAATCTGTGTCCTTGTAAAGTTTCAATATTCTTGAAACAAATTCTTGAAAAACAAAACACTATTTTTCCAACTAGCTACTAGCTACTAGCTCCAACTGCTACTTTTTTCTCCTAGATTTGCCAGTTTATCTATCTATCTATCTATCTATCTATCTATCTATCTATCTATCTATCTATCTATCTATCTATCTATCTATCTATCTATCTATCTATCTATCTATCAAGTACTCTTTTTTCAAAATGTATTTTTTAGAATGCTTATTCTCAATCTAAACATCCACAGTTACTCAGCTGCTGCTTTGACACAACACTCAGTTTTTTGTCCCGGTGCCTGTTGGATTTCCACCACTCGAGTGGACCAATGCACGGCTCACTGAAACAAGCTCATGTCGGTCAGACAACTTCTCTCAGACGGAGAGGTGAAGAGTGGGACTGGAGCGGATCCCAGCTGAAATGGGGCATGAGGCGGGGTACACCCTGGACAGGACGCCAGTCTATCACAGGGCACATAGAGACAAAGTTCAAACTGTGGGAGGAAGCCGGAGAACCCGGAGAAAACCCACGCAGTTCATGCAAACTCCACACAGAAGAGCCCCAGTCAGGATTCGAAACAGGAACCCTCTTGCTGTGAGGTGACAGTGCTAACCTGGATCACTCATGCCCATCCCCAATATGTATACTGTATATACTTGAATACACTTTTTAAGACTTAAATATGAGGATTCAACTACATTTCTACAATAAAAGTTAAGAGTGAGGATTTGAGCTTGATTTGATTTATTGTCGGAGCATTTGATTGGAAGAAGTAGGAAGGCACCGGTTGCTTTAAGGGAGGTATTTTACTTAATATGATCTGTATGATTTATATTTTATGTGATTCAGATTTTTGGATCGCTTTCCACACTCTCACATGCAAAGGTAACACAGAGCACACACACACATACACATAAATAATGTGTGCATATATTCAGGCACACATGCACTGTACACACACTTTACACACATTCACAGGACATTTATGGCTTTAGGCGAGCCTTCTAGGCAGGATTTTGCTGTTGACCTTGGCCAACGCAGTAGAGGAGCTGGGAATGCTGTTCATTTTCAGAGATGGGCTGTGTGTGTGTGTGTGTGTGTGTGTGTGTGTGTTAGTAATTATCCTTATGAGGGGCCGCAGATGAATATGGTGGTAACAGAAAGCCCAGGAGATGGGGTGATGGCATACAGCACACACACTCGCACACAAAGAAACACACACACATGATGGGATCTGTCCATCCTTTTTTTTTGTCTCCACAGGGGAGGGAGGCTGGAGCAGGGCCTACTTACACTGGCTCTCATGTGGGTTAAAATGTGCATGTGTTTGTGTGTGTTGTTGTGTCTGGATGTATACATCTGTTTGTCTATGTGTGTGTGTGTGTGTGTGTGTGTGTCTGTGCGCGTGCCATTGTATCGGTATGCTGTTATTGAATCTCATTTGCAATATTCCTCTCTTTGTTGCTGTTGAATCTGCAGGGTAATGGATTTATTAAGTTTGTCTGGCAGTTTTGTGTGAACACATCCACATAAAGACATACACACTGTGTGTGTGTGTGTGTGTGTGTGTGTGTGTGTGTGTGTGTGTGTGTGTGTGTGTGTATCGTTTCTTCATCTGTGGTATGTGTACTTTGCGTTGATGTTGGTTTTGTTTGTATGTGTGTGCCAATGAGTGTCTGTTTGCTTGCATCCCTGTGTTGTGTACTATTATTGTGTGTGTGTGTGTGTGTGTGTCCCAGGTTCTGTGGTCCGCTGAGATCAGATGAAAGGAAAGAGGCCTGTGACTGATCCACTCCTTCTGAACAAGGGAATTTGACTTCCCCTCTTCCCCCCTCCCCCTCTCTCTCACCCTCTTTGTGTCTCTCTACCTCCCTCTCTCACCCTGTTTTCCCCTGCTACTGTCATTCTCTCTGTCTCTCTCCCTCATCACTCTCTGTCTCCCCCTCTATAATTCTCTTTCTCTCTGAGCATGTGACCCACTTTTACCACCCACATCTCTCTCTCTCCCTCGCTCTCTCCTTTTTTCTCCCTCTCCCTCTCCCGAGTCCCATCTGAAGACAGCCCACCGAGAGGAAACCAGGGGACACAGAAAGAGAGTCGGAGAATAAAAAGAGAAGCAGCGCTGTCTGAGTTCTAGTCGTACATACAGTATCACCCTCTGTGATTTAGTGCCTAATGTGTTAGCAGTCTTTCCACGAGTAAGAATAAGTGTTGGTAAACACAGTTTATCTCAGAAACAAACTGTAGGTGATGGAAAAAAGAAAAAGCACAAAAAGGCGCAGTCGAGGCGTGTGACTCGGCTTGCAGTTCAGAGTGCGTGAATCTCTTTTACTCAGAATCTGTATGAGTTTTTTCAGTGTGCGAGTGGCTGGCTCACTTGGTGGTGTTTTTGTGTTCTCCTTTTTGTGTCAATTTTTTCCCGCCACTTTAACATGAGAATGTGTCCTTGGTAGTGGAGACATAATGACAGTTGAGTCAGAGTATATACATTGTTGGGCTGCATGATGTGAGGAAAATATGTAATAAAGATTACATTTTTTTTCGATAACTGATATTAAAGTGTATGCAGTTCTTCCTTTCTGCATCTGCTCACGATGAGGATAAAAAAAACTAAGTTATGTTAAACCAAGTACAAAAACAGTCATTCTAAAAACAACAATTATGAGTGTTGAAATTGTTGTAATATTACCGTACGGTTTACCTAGCATTAGCATGAGCCACTTGTCACCAAAGCACATAACAGTAAATACTTTCAGTATTTATACAGCCCATTGATAATTTGTTTAGGATTCCATCTTTCTTCCAGTTTATTTTGGGGACATTGAAGAAAAGTTTCCAGTATGGTGCAGTTGATGAGGGATGGGAAATCCTCCATAGCAGTCACACAGCGTGTTGCTGTATTCAATGATTCCAGGCCACGGCAAAAAATGTCACTTTGTTGGCAAACCTAAACATTCTTCTTCGGTGCCCGTGGGCTCACAGTACCCACAGGCACACCAAAAAATGCCCTCACACTGAGACTGATGCTATGTCTGATGCTACCTCTACCTGTAGCCCCTTCAACACACGCCCCAACCCCCTCGCGTGACATTTCGACGCTGTGGGGAAATTCACTGTCTGGGACTTTTCAAATCCTTTAAAAACTATTAGTAACTTATATTTCACCAACTTCCACAATCCACAAAGGTTACTAGTTTTGCTGGAATAAATCATCAATGGGCTCCTTCCTTTTAGATTGACTTTGGTGATCCACTTGAATGGACTTTACTATGAGAGGAGCTGGTACAGGGGCCAGTAGGTAAGTCTTTAAAACACTCTTTTAATAACCTCCGGGTTCACTAACTACGTTGTTGGTGCTTTGCTTTATGTGTAGGGACTCTTGTCATGCTGCTGCAGAGGTTTGGTTTTATTTTGAGCAGTATCAATGGTTAAAAAAGACGTTTAAATGCCTTCACCGTACTGCCCCGAGCTAATCAGTGTTAGCCATGTCCGCCTGTTAGCGACTCTCCCGGATACCTCTGTTCATTGTTCATACACTGAAAAAAAACGGAATAACACTTTAAGTGGTGTTTGTGAAGAGCGTCACTGTCCCCATCTCACAGAGGTTGAGGTTGATTTTTGTGTCAAAAATAATGTGGCTTTGTTTTTTTTTTATCGGGCTACAATAGATCACGGATGATAATATGTGTGAATCACAGTTTGGCTTCACGTTTTTACTCACTTTATTTGCTTGTATGTCACATCAAGCTGGATTTTAATCTTTTGTTTTTTTTTTAGGTGTAAACATCCAACTCCCACTGTATTTATTTGAATACACTTTAGTCTCTCACCCTATTTCCTTGTACCTGACTTACAGCAGAGACCTTAAGGGGTGTACTTCCTGTCTCCCCTCCCCATTAGTCTATTAGTATTCAGTATGTGTTGCCT
>NC_139832.1:31893919-31953919 GCF_963691815.1 Echiichthys vipera | reverse complement strand
GGCTGTTGTTTCCACCTATAGGAGTAGTTTATATACAGGTAACCCAATTAAAAGCACACACTTTTGAACCTATGAATTGCAAGAAAAGCTGGGATTATATTTAGGAAACGCTGAGTCAAATACATTCAACTTGCTCAAAAGATCCATTTAATTCATTTTGTAATTATGGCTGCAGTATATTTCCACAGAACATACAACAAGGTGTTGTTTTGTGTTTGCTATTATCCAAGTTTGTGATTTTAAACTCTTTAAAATAGTTTAAAGACTGTAAGTAACCAATGTTCTGACCGTTGTGGGTTACCTTTATATAAGCTACTCCTATAGGTCGAAACAACAGCCTTCTGATCCAGAATATCACCTATAATGCGGGGGGATGCATTTCACGTCAGGGGTGCTGAATACGGCACAACACCTGTCCGCACAAGTGCGCACACGGGTCTCAGTGGAGCACTGCTTCAGGTTGACTGCCTCCGTTATTCTTTTCCATACAGCGTTTTTATGGGCCCTTTTATTCCACTCTTAAGACTGCCAAAAAGCACATCTTTATTTTGCTCCATCTCAGATGTCAGGATGCCGATCTCTGTGTTGGAAAAGTTTCTTTTCTTACCAGTGTTTCGTCTCTCCGTGTTTTTTTCGGGGAAGTGGCAAGCGCGTCTAGCTGAGCTCCTTCTTCAGTCTTCCAGAGTTACACTGGCTCTCAGCGAAACCACGTTTAGCCCAAGACCCCACCACAGGGACTTCCTGGTTGATCCATTAAGTAAGTGCTTAAAACTGCAGTTCTCTGAGTGTCCACTAGGGGCAGGTTTCATAATAGAGCAGTTTCTCATTGACCCCCATGTTAAACAGGCCGTTTTCACAGCATCATTAAACCTGTTTAAGGCCTGGGACAAAAGAACATCCTAGTCTGTATGTTTAGGTCATAACTCCATGACAACACTGAGGGGGGTGAACTTTTTTTGTACCAGTCTAGTTTTTTATTTTATTGGAGGTTAAAGTTTATGAATAATTAGGGGTGCGGCCTCTTGAGTGACAGCTAGCCTCTGGCCCTCACTCTCCCCAGATGGACTGCCCCCAACGTCACATACATGCCCTTTCCTGGTAAGAGGAAATGAGGCGGAGTCAAAGTCTGACAAGATGGAGACTCCCTTAGGCGAGTACGATTGGATCAAGTTGAAAAAACGGACCTTGACGGAGACGCTACATCCATTTTTTATACAGTCTATGGTTTAGCCTTACCCGTGTCACATAGTGCTTTATATTCCTCTCTGCCATTCATAGTTTTTTATAAATAAAAGTGTCCCTTTTAGTGAATGCCCCCCCCCCCCCCCCCCCCCCCCCCCCAGAAAAAAGTTCCATACAAGTAAAATCTCTGCATTCAAAACCTTATTTAGGTAAAATTATGTAAATATTATCAGCAAAATGTACATAAAGTATCGAAAGTAAAAGTAGTTTTTGTGAAACCACAAATATTTGTTTTTGCACTTCGGCTTCTATTCAGTTTGAACAAAGTGTAGCATGTTAATCAGTGATCAGATTACAGGTGCTGTGTGGTGGGTTTAGTTAGTTTTGTTGTTCAGAGCCACGGATATTGTTTCTCTGTGATTCTAGACTTTAATCTCAGGTAACCCAAAATGAATCCTAAACAAAAATACTTGAAAACCTGCCTCATACAACTACATTCAATAACTGAAAGACTAGTTTATCTTTGAGTTGCGGAGGCAAGTTCATTTAGAAGCTGAACTTCGGTCTACACTTGAATTAGCCATCCGTCGGTCTCTTCATAACTTTGATACCTTCTATTTTTAGAAGGTGAAGGGTCACATTTGACGATCCTTAAAATATCCATAATCACATATTTTAAATCTCCCGTGACCACTTCAATCCTTACCTTATGAGAGGCTGATAGCATATTCATAGTCACACAGGTCTATAGGCGCACACACTCGCAGGCCTGTGTGCTTTATTAAAAAAACTGTCATGAATATCTTATGGGCTGCTAATGCTGTGTGATACGTTCGGATCTGAACACATTAAAGTTTTAAAAACACATTTGACTGGCAAAGAAAGAAGGATTAAGAGTTGGGCTGATGAGAAAGAACAAAGAACAAACAAAAGAAATTGACTTAAAAATAGAATATTGGTAGTTTCTACGTGTACATTTTATAGCTTATTTCTGTAAATGGGTGAGATATTCTATTACCAAATTTTCTGCTTGGACTGACAGGTCAGACAAGTCAGAACAAAGAAATTAAATGAATAAAGGGACAATTCAAAGACGGAAGAGTATCGCCAACGAAGAAACCCTGCAGTGACATATGGATGAGCTGTGCGTGTGTGCGTGTGTGTGTGTGTGTGTTTTCAATGATTCAGTATCTCTAATCTTCAGGGTTGTGTGGCTGAAGGGTTTGGAGTTTGACCCTCCCATCGCTCTCATAATATTGCTGATGTGCGAGTTTGGAGTATGAGCAGTTTCAGTCCCTGTCTCTCTGTCCTTTAGTTAATACTGCTGACCTATGAGTTTGGCCTTGTCCCTGCAGAGGCCCACCTACACCGCTGAAACTGTGTGTGTGTGTGTGTGTGTGTGTGTGTGTGTGTGTGTGTGTGTGTGTGTGCTTGGTGCTGCGCTGGTGTTTCACATATGAGAGGTTGTGACCCCGCAGCCTGGAGTACACTAGTCTTCATCTGACTGATTACATATTAACGCTCTGGACACACATACACACACACACACACACACACACTGTCATTGTGTTGGAATGGTCCTTTGACCCTCAGTAAGCAGTGACTTGTTCTCCCAGTGGTTGCAGGGACCTCACCCAGTTCATTAATACAACACATCAGAGCCGAACACCCTCAACTTCTTATCGTTTCCATGCTTGTCCTCAGCCTCTTCTCCTCCAGAATAACCAATGCACAGCTGGGCGCTTGTCACAGAAAGGGTGCTATGTCTGTTATTTTTTCTACAATCAGTACCAAATTAGACCCTAAGAAGACCCTAACACTACCTCCTAACCCTGACCCTAACCGTAACCCCTAGCCCTCCAAACAAAAATAAACAAAGGATTTTACACCTTATCTACCACTACAGACATCTGAGGGCTGTTCCTTTTTATCTCCTAATATCTTCTTTATATATATTTTATATTCTTTTTTTTAATTTAACTTAGTTTTTATACATTTAAAAAAAAATGCTGCCTAAGTGAATATATTACTAGATATTTTACTAACAATGTGTGTTGCATTTATTCTTAGAGACTGTTTGAATTTTAGATTTTGATTTTATTGTTTGACATTATGAAATGCATGCACCAAAATTATAGCACTTTAAAAGCACTTCTATCTAACCTTTTATCCTGGGTACATAAACACAATCATATATATATATATATATATATATATATATATATATATATATATATATATATATATATACAGTTTATATGTATTTTTTCTTTTTTTTATACTGCATAGTACCGTTTTAAAATATTTTTTAACGTTTTATTTATTCTATTTGTTCGACTTATTTAAAAAAAGTTTAATGGGATGATTGAATGGCAGCTCGTGAAGTCTGACATACAGAGGGAGCAACTGTGCAGGAAGGAGGGTACTTTAATAACTAAATCATCTCCAGCTGACTGACCTGTCCAGTGTCTCTTTTTATATATACATTTTCATTTTGACCATCATTTTAACCTTTAACAACCGCCTCAGGTCTTTTTAAGGAGGTTTTTAAAGTGTTTTAATGACACAGAAAGTCCCTTTGTGCCCGTGCCCCCATGGTGCCCATCTTAAGCACTGCGTTTCATGCTAAAACCTGACAAAATGCTGAATTAAATCAGCAAAGACATAGGCTTATGCGACCAGGGAACATTGGACCCTTTTGGGGAAAAAGGGTCCAATGTTTCCCGCCATGAGAACATACGGATGACCTCTTATTTTCAATCACAATTTGCCTTTGAACAATTATAAAAACAAGATAATCTACATTAAATGATTATGATGAAAGATTTTGTCTTGTGTTAAAATCCATGCACCCCTGATGATTTTTATTATAATGTGTTTTTCTTGCTGTTTGTTGTTTTCCTCAGGTTAGCGGCTCCAGGAGTGGGTGTGTGTGATTCTGTGCCTCTTCCTTTTCATCATCAACTTCTCCTTCCTCCTCGTGCACTTCTCCACCGTTCACATCTTCCAGATCATCCTCGGCATTGGTGAGTGTCCTCTGTAAAGATATCACTTTAAAACAATCGCAAAACAGTTATTTACATCGCTTTTATTTTTCAAATGTTTTTCTAAATTAACTAGTTCAGTCCCAAATCATTGTTCCAGTCCACACTCGATTTTTGGAACACTTTTGTAAAATTGTGTTTTGGTGTTTGTTTGCACATCTGATAGCAACATATGTTATTCCTTTTTCCTTGTGTCTCTCTCTGTGTTTGTGTGCCAGTCCTTGGAATAGTGATGGCAGACTTTGCATCGGGGATGGTACACTGGGGGGCGGATACCTGGGGATCTGTGGACATCACTGTTATTGGCAAGGTGGGCGCACATACATTATACACACAGCCTGACTGTATAGGCTGCATTAAACAGCTTCTAGTCATTTGCCATCAATGAACTACTTTACAAAGTAAAGCCTCACCTTCCCTAAAATTACCATCCTACCACAACTGAACTGGCACATTGATAACAGCCCTACAAAATAATGTGCAATGTGACAATTGTTGTGTTGGTAATCAGTCTAAGGATGTATGATATGGATTTCAGCCAATAAGACAACCTAAAATGACCTGTTTCATATTTCCAATACTGATAACATAACAGATCATTTCACATATTTGTATTTTAAATTTTTATTTGTATGTTTTAGTACATGATAAGCCTTCACATGATAAGCGTTTTGCGCTGTGCTCACTGTGAGGTTGGGCGCAGGGACACTGTAAACGGCTGAATCAACATTAGTATTCCAGTTCTGGAAACTCAGACACACAATTTCAAAGTTTTTCCTCCATCTTTCTAACCGGCTTAATGTCGCTCTCTGGTTGTCTAGGAAACGTAAACGTCACACTCGAAGCTTCTATGTCATTGGTTGCGCGTTTTAAATGTTTGTTTTTTTTATTTACATACATGTGCAGAGAACTTGTACAAAGAACATGAGCTCATCGTGGGTGTTACAGTTAAAATCCAAGTATTCTTCTTCTTGTATGTTCAGTACATTTCTCCAACCGAAGCCTTCGTACAAAGTAAGTCTCTCTGTACAGTAAATTTCTTGGATGATCCCACGCCACTCGTCCAATGTTGGAGTTGTAAACTTTTCCTAGTTATAGCTTTCATACAGCAAAAGTATCTTCAATAAGTATTTGTCCCTCTGTAGGACTGTTTCCGGTATTTTACTGAGATATAAAGTAACAAAAGAGAAATATAAATCCACCCCAATTATTTTATTCAGTGGTCACCTTTCTCCAGAATGACTGGATTTTCGCTCAAAAACATGGAAGTGATTGGCCATAGAGGTTCCACATTGTCTCCAACAGAGGCCTCGGCTCTGTATGCCTGTTTGACATTTTAGGAGTTGGTACATGCTTTTTGTTTGAGTGACAGTGTCTGGCAGCTAAATGGGATTACTTGCCACTGGAGGTTTTCTCCACATAAAAGCTTGTAGTCCACTCTCTAGTCAAGGCCTTATACAGTTATAGTAAACATTTCTCTGTACCAGCCTTTCTCCCGAGGCTGCGTCACCATGGCGGCGTGGTGGTTGCACCTTATTCTCCCGAGCCTCAGGACTACTATAGTGACCTGGAAACTAAATGGCAGTGTCTCACAGAGGGATCTCCCTGTAGACCATAATGTCCACGGTCTCCAATACACACGACACACACACCCACATGGACACATGCTGTGAACGGCCTCACCTTGAACCTCTATAGCCTATCACCATGCATGTGTGTGAGGCGTGTATAAAGATGGATGCACATACACTTAATTTTCACATTAAAACACATCGTCTACATAAATGCACACACACATTTGGCCCCATGTCCCACAACTAATTAAAGTAAAGGTTATCCTCATTTCAGCCAATTAAAATCAGTGTGATTAGGTGCAGCTTGCACATTGGTTCATGTGAACTTTGTTTTGATTGATGGGATGAGAGTTCAGTGGATGTGTGTATCTTCTATTTCTTCTATTTATAAAATATTCATTGAAAATGAGTGGAGATGTTGAAGCTCCTGTGTGTTTTGAGACCTGAAGCATCCTAATAATAAGGAGAGTTATTATTTACACTGAATCCAAAACAGTTTAGCATTGTTTGATTAATACCGTCATAATATTATTCAGTATTTCATTAAATTTGATGTGCTCTCTCACATACTCGTCAAACTACTACAATCTGGATAAAAACATCTCTTATTATGAAAGTTTAATATGTCCATATTTACTATATGATTATAAAAGTCTTAATAGACTTTGGACTTCATTGTCTCCAAGGGTATTGTCATTATTACACATGTAATAATACAGTAAATCTCCTCACAATAAATTATACCTATTTGCAGTATCTGATTTGTCAGATGGTTAACAGAAAATCTGCACACAAAAGATTTTCAATTCCATTTTACAAAAATAGTATTTGAGAACAAATAAAGCCAAAGCCAAGAGATGTAAAGTTCTTTACACACCGGGGGCGATTTTCAATATAGTTTTCAAACTTCTGTTAATTTTCACACAGAACGCAAATGTTACACAGCAATAAAGAAGGCACCTTTTTTTTTTTCATCTGTGATGAAAAAAATCCATGTCATAACCATTATAAGTTTGAAGTCAAACACCAAATTAAAAATCCTGATTTTCCAGCTCAGAGAAAGGGTTGCTATGACAAACATTTGTATATTTTAAGAAAAGATGATAAAACATTATATTATAATATTTACGAGGGAAGTTTTTGATATTTATTTATTATCTTTGGAATAATGGATCAAATTATTTGTTAGATTAATCAACTAATTGGAAAAATAATAGTTTGATTAATCAATAAAAAAAATTGTCGTTAGATGCAGCTACTGTAGAGTGTTAATATTCCGTTTGTTAATATTTCCACTCAGGAGACTGTTTGTTGTCTTCAGCATCACAGCGTTGAGAGGAGCCGCAGTAAGTGGCTCTATTTAGCACATCAGCCTGTTTATTATAATGATGGATGCCTTTCCTTTTGATTTGGTGTTGATTGAGCTTCAATGTAGAATTTTCCATCAGGCTATTTCCTGTCATCGTGTCAAATCACTGTGGTGTTAATACATTTTGATTATTTTGTTGCCACATTTTATTACCTACATAACAAGACATTGTTGCAGACTAAATGACAGCTCAGTCCCTGTGTTACCGTGTGTGTTTTGGTGAAGGCACAATGTGGTTTGGTGTTTACTTCTTGTGTCACATTTATTGGGGTTCGGGGTTGTTATTGGGACCAAAGGCACGGCGGCAGCCACAGATTTGCATGGTGTGTCAGACACTGTTGGAGACTTCTAATAAAGACTTTAACTGGAAGAGAAGAATGGACCTTTGCGGAGAACACAGGGACTGCAATAGGCTAGTGGAAAATAAAGTGTGTGCGAAAGAGTGTGTTTTTGTGTGTTTGTGAGTGAGAATAAAGCAGGCCTGTGCTCCCAGTTAAGGTTAGTTTGAATATCAAAGAGGAGCAGGATGGAGAACACCTGAGGCTAATAGTGGTTGAGGTTATAAATGTAGACGAAACATTTGAAGCCAGTGTCATTCTTTGTTACTTTGTTTGTTCTGTCTTTTCCCGGTTCTTTCTGTGTATGTACTGTGTGTGCACATACGAATGCTCTTAGTTTGATCCCTGCCGTTGTTATTTGTTAAGACTTCTTTTAAGATGTGGCTCAGATTTTAATATAGATGTCATGTATAACCATTAATGCAGACAGAACACACGTTCTCTCCACATATGGACTCCGGCCCTCCATAACCATCACCACAGGGGGGTACCTAACAGGCCTAACAGTCAGCTGTCATCATACCGTAAATAATAAGACATTAATATATAATAAATAAATAAATGCCAAAGCCCAGCTTGACGCGTGCAAGTATCTTGTTCAACCAAACCAACACCAAAAGCCAAAGATGTTCACTTTAAAGTTATATACTGTATCATGAAGGAAAGGAGAAAATCTTCTTCTGTGAGAAGCTAAAACATTTTGGCACTTTGCTTGAAAATGGCTGAAAAAATTAATCAATTCGTTAGAGGTTGAATATGGTTAATGAGCAGAACAGCTCCATCTAGTTTCTCAAGATCGTAGTCGCAACAACAAAAAATAATTCTGACTTTTTTATTTATTTATGGAAAAACAATACTTTCATTCTGTAACCATCGGTGTATCTTTTAATGAAGATTCCACATATTCAATCTTTAAATAATTGCAGATATT
The DNA here is from genome assembly GCF_963691815.1 of Echiichthys vipera. Lineage (NCBI taxonomy): Eukaryota > Metazoa > Chordata > Actinopteri > Perciformes > Trachinidae > Echiichthys > Echiichthys vipera. Next base: position 31,945,481 of record NC_139832.1, on the reverse strand, counting down.
TTATTTTTTTTTGTTGATCAAGTGAGCGCACCGTGAAAAAGCATGATCACGTTAGTCACAAAATGCCTTTTTGGCATCAATATCCCTTAATTGCAAGGTTATGTAGCTCTGCCTCAGTTATACTGTACATCAAATTCTCCCATCCTGCACTCTGCTAATGCTCTTCATAAGGATTGTATAACAATGATTTGCTTTGATTTGAGTCCATAAAAGCCTTTTTACTCCCCAGTGCTAAAACTGCAACACTATCTTAAAAAGTGCACTACATTCTCCCAGTGGTGTTCAGAACCATTCCTCAGTGTAGCTTTGGGCTGTGCTGTTAATTGTCGTCATCATGTCGTTGAGCTTTAATTGACTCAACAAGGATTTATCAGTCCTCTAATGACACCACTTTGAGGACAAAGTCACGCTCATTAGTTCCCAATGATGCTCGATTCACATTGAAATTTGCCAGATGTCCTTACAGTTTAGGGATCCTTTCTCTTCTACAATGTTTTAAAGCATCTGTACTTTCCTATTTATGTCAATGTCCCCCTGTCTGAACAAACATGTCTCCTTCAATGCTACTCTCTAATGAGGCTGATTAGAGCGTCAGAGTAGAGTTAATGTAATGACTTCAGCCAGTTACCTCTTAAAGACCAGAAGGAAAAAAGGGTGACAGTAAGAAGAAAGCATAGATGAAATATGTGGCCAAAATGTGAAGCCAACAATAAGTGAGATAAAAATACAGTATAAAGGTCGGAAGGACGAGAAAAAAAAGGAGGTGGTGGAAGGGCGTGTCCATCCAACCAGTGGGACAGCGCTGGTTGCTGGGGCGATGGGCGATGTGAGCTGGTGATTAACGGGCGACGTGCGAGGCGAGCCGTTAAACGGTGTGGGATTAGAGGACACGCAGCGACCGGTGGCCTGCAGTTAAATGGGAGCACTGATGCCGCCCCGCTCGGCACGACTTCCGCGGCTTAGCCGGGCTTTCATCTGGCTGAGGGCTGCGGGGAGAGAAGGGGGTGATGGGAGAGGTGGGGGAGAGGCAGACGAGAACTGAGATGGGTACATAATTGTGAAGATATCAACAGATAGTTTCTGTGTTTGCAGTGGCACCTACCAACGAGGTTCGCCGATAGACGTGTGTGATTGGCTCGGACAGCTAACGCGACAATAATGAGTTTTCATGCTGATGCTTCCACAGCTACACACACACACAAACACACACACACACACACACACACACACACACACACACACACACACACACACACACACACACACACACACACACACACACACACACACACACACACACACACACACACACACACACACACATACACACACACACACAGTGGAAATACAAATGCAAACCTGCCTTTTTTACTTTTTCCAGAGGGACATAAATTACCTTTATCCTGTGTGTGCATGTGTGTGCGTCTCTCTTTTTGTCCTCTTTTGTGCTTCTGAGATTCAGACTGAGTCTTTCATTTGAGACCCCCATGCTCTCACAGACAGGTGTCTGCCTCTGCGCAGTGCAGGTGGGGTTTGCAAGCGTGTGTGTGTTGGTGTGTGTTTGAAGCTCACATTTTTGAGTTTGTGTGGCGTCCATGGGTCATTTATGTGTATGAGTCTTTTTTTGCGCTGGCCGACTGCTGTTCTGTGGTTTATTAGGATGCTGGATATGAGCTTTGGGGTTGTGCAGGCTGCTCGGCAACGCTGAGCCTTGGTGTGTGTGTGTGTGTGTGTGTGTGTGTGTGTGTGTGTGTGTGTGTGTGTTTGTGTATGTGTATGTGTGTGTGCGTGCACATTTGATCTGCATTTGAGTAACAATTGTAAACAATGCTTTCCAGTGTCTGATTTGTTTTCTTGTTTTCTGATTTACAGTGAATCAGAAAAGCCGACCTCTGTTTTTGTGCCATTGTTGTTTACATCACTTCCATTCAGAGAAAAGAGGGTGTGTTAAACTGAGAGAGCAGAAAGCCAGTGCTTGTGCAATCACCATGCTTTTGCAGCATCAATTAGATTGTCAGTAAATACTGTATACAGCTCTGTGTTTTGTACTTCAGCCTGTAGACTGGTGCACTGGAGACACAATAAGTGCACAATGCCAGTATAATTGCTATGGCTCAAAACTAGGCAAAATCTCTTCCAAAAAAAAATACAGTATAGGATAACCACTCTTTAAAAAGAAGCCAAAACGGGGCAATGTGTCCACTGCAAACTAGAACTGTTCTACCACAACAGCACAACATGGATGAATCAGCGTCTGAGCTGAAAGCAGCCCGTTGTTAACGCCACTTCACCTAGCACCGCTATTCCGGTTTAAGGAGGGCTGTTGCCGTAGTTACGGATAAACAGGAAGTGAATGTGTAGCTGTCCTGGTGAATGCCTCTGTGTTTTTAATGAATGTTAAACAGAACGTCAACTAAAGATCAGGGGATCAGGCTTTATAGTTTTGTTTGAGTAAATGTGTCAGTGGAGTTTTGTTCGTTGTTTGTTGTTACAGTAAACAGGAAGAGAGCGACTTGCTCTTCCTGATAATATCTTTCTCTAATTCATTTATAAATTAATCTATTTGTCTTTAAACCTGTTTGAGTAAACATATGCGTAAGGTAGAATTTTAAGCACTACTTTGAATTGTTTAAATAATAACTTATTCATGGTAAATTGCGAGTGTATTGCCTTCAACACACACACACACACACACACACACACACACACACACACACGTCTCTTTCTCTCTCTTCACCTCACGCACACGTGCACACTCAAACACACACAAACCAAACCAAATAAGCCTACGCCAGACATATTACATTTTTTTGCAAAATAATGCAAATTATAATACATTTTTACGCAAAATTCAAATTCTTAAAATCCGATTACTCGTTCAATCAATGGAATAATCGGTAGAATACTCAATTACAAAAAGATTCGATAGCTGCTGCCCTACTTAAAAATAAGCCCATGATTGGTAAATTTAAATCTATCGCACAAGGCTGCTGCTTTAAAGGGTGGAAGAAATTAGAAATTATTATTTTGTCAAAAATTTCTCTCTCTTTCTTTCTGCAGGCATTTATTCGTCCATTCAGGGAGCACCATATCGATCCAACTGCTATCACTCGCCATGACTTCATTGAAACCAATGGTGACAACTGTATGATCCCCATCCTACCACTGGCTCACATGGCCTATAAGTTCATCACATACACACCAGGTAGCATACACACACACACACACACACACACACACATCGTCATTTCATATTTTGTAAGTATAATCCTCCCACTGATGTGACGCCAAATTGCGAAGGAATAGTCGATACCTGGAACGATGATGTCATAATTCATGTGACAACCAGACATTTTAGGCAGGTTTGGTGTTTTTTGTAACTTCTAGCGAATTCAACAGATCCATCTCAAATGTGGTCAGCAGGATCACAAGACCTTCACGAGACCACACCTGAAGACATCTACATGCCCATACTGAGTCAGAGTCACAGCGCCACCTACTGACAACAGGAAGTAAAGCTTATGTGACAGACATCGTCTGATTTACATGAAATTTACATGGTGTGGCCTACATCTGATATACAGTAACATGGTGTATCGTTAGTGTGTGTTCTCAGGTGCCAAATAAAACTCATAATTTGCATTGTGTGATCGTTACAGGAATGTATGGTTGGGTCTGACAGCATCCCGCCAGCCCCCTCAACACGCGTGAGCTGCGAGGGCACATTCAATCTTTGCAGCTTTAAATCAAATTGTTATCATCTGTGAGTGAGAAGCTTTGGGGCACAACACCTGCAGGGGTTCGAGCGATCCCCTTCTGCAATAAAGCAGTGGGACTCAAGAGAGCAGCAACATGGATGATATCCCTCACTGGCATCCCACCGACAAATACTGCTAACATGCTTCCAGTCTCATTGCATGCTAGGACTTTAGAAGGTCAGTTTTATAGTGTCTGTCGAAGTGTAGCAGTGACTTAAGTAGCACAGACTCTGTCGGAGTGTGTCCACTGTTCGCGTGAAAACATGGGGCAGTTTTGTAAGTAATCATGTGCACTGACCTTACAGGTGCAGGGCAGTAGGGGAGGGACTGGAGGAGCAAGATCAGCAGGAGAAACAGAGCAACCTGTTATTGAGGAGGGGACATCTCCACCTGTCGTGTTTGCACTTCAACTTGAGCAGAAAGGTCACTGATGGGTAGAGAAGGGAGGCGTTAGCTGCAGTTTTATGGGGTTAAGCTGCTCACAAGCATCCCTGATTTAATTTGTCATATATGATAATCAGCTGGCCACCATCCCAACTCTGTAAGAAGATTTCAAACAGCATTGTTGTGGAAAAATGTTATAGAATTATCTGTATACATGTTTACCAGGGTTCCTATGCACCCTGAAAAAAAACTGGAAAATTAAAGACTAGTTTTCCAGTCATGGAAACACCTGGAAATGGATCAGTGCTCTAAGTGGAAAAAACAAGTGCTACTATTCAATATTATTATTAGTATTAGTGGTTAAAAAAGCCGCTTTAATGCCTTCACTGTACTGCACCGAGCTAATCAGTGTTAGCCACGTCCGACTGTTAGCGACTCTCCGGGATTTCTCCGTTAATAGTTTATACATGAAAAAACATCTCGATGGCTGGTTTGATGTATGTAAGTGGCAAAAAAGACAATGGGATGATTTCACCCGGAACTACACTTTAAGCTTTTTACAAGAGTAGTATTAAAATTCTCCATATTCACACAATCACTAACAGAAAAGAAGAAGATGAAAAGAATATAGGCGGAGGATTCTGATATAAATGAAAAGAATGTAAGAAGAATAGAGAAAAGAGGAGCAGAGGGGAAACTTCTGCAAAGGTCAACTGCTGCTTGTCCACAGCAGGAACCAGCGAATGTGGGGTGAGGGACAAAAGATTAGAGGGGAGAGAGCAGTAGTGAGGTTCACTTGTAGATGACATCCACACCTGTCATGTCACACACCGCAGGGAGGCAAGGGGTCAGGAGACAGAGACGGGGAGAGAAACAGTGACATCTACATCTGTCATGTCTACACCTCAAGAGGTCAGTGCTAAGAGTTTGAGACAGAGGTTGAGAGTGCATGGAGAAGTGAGGGAACGAGAGAGCGTGGGGGTTGGGAGCGGCAGAGGGTCATGTAGCGGCAAGATGACATCTAAACCTGTCATGCCAAGCTCCTCACAGTGTCAAGCGGTCACCAGACAAAGACAGAGACAGAGGTAGATGGGAAAAGCTGAAAGCCGTGAGGTGACATCTCCAGCTGTCATGTCTGCACTTGAACTGGGGTCAAGAGATCGCTGTTTTAACCAAAGAGAGGGAACGAGGGATAGAGGTAGACAGAGAGAGGACAGCTGTAAGTCATAGCGACAGAAAGACTCAAGTGAATAACAAGAGCTTGCAGTGAGACAGACAGGCTGTAGACTCCTGTTTGGTTTTAGCGAGAAGACGGCAAGGATTCCAGTTTACTAAGCAGGGGTTGGTGCTCACCTGAATACGTGCTGTTCAAATGACAACAGTAGCTGGGTTTCAGACTGTTTTCATGCATAATATTATTTTGACAATTGTTGCACTCAGCTGCTCCTATGTATGAGTCCTGACATGTTTGTCACCTGTCAACTCACATCAAACACTGACACTATGAACATTAACCACTTCTCATCTTCAAGTAGCTGATGAAATACTTGCTGGAAGATGAGCACTGCTCCATTCACTCCTCCACCCAGGAGGTTAACGTAAAGGGATACTTTACTGATTTTAAAGCAGCACTGTAAAGGCAGTGTGTGAAGATAAATGTTGTTGGACTTCCCTCTGTGGCACGAGCATATGGAGCTGCCCGTGGAGCAGTGTCGCGTCATGCAGCGGACCTCCCCTGCTCAACTCTGCAGGGAGCTCTGTGTGCTGGTGCCACAGAGAAATGGACTAATCACATTGATTTGAGCTACCCGTTTTATAAACTTTAGTATATCATACACACACCATGTCAGCAATTCAATTCAATTCAATTCAATTCAGTTCATTTCGATTTTATTTGCAGTGCCAATTCATAACAAAAGTTATCTCAAGACACTTTACATATAAAGTGGGTAATTTATGATTTACATAGACCCAACAATTCCTCCATGAGCAGCAACAGCAACACAGTAGCAGCGAAACCCTTCCCTATAACAGCAGGAACGTGGGACAGACCCAGCCCTGTGGAGGATGGACATCTGTCTGCACTGATTGGGGAGGAAGAAAAGGAGAGAGAAAGAGAGAAAAGACGGACAGATGGACAGAGAGAGACAAAGACGGACAAAGACAGAGAGACAGTCCCAGACATGCAAGCAACCACAAAAGTAACAGTAACTATAATAATATCTATAGTAATGTGAATATGACTTATATGTTATGGCAGTTAATAAAGTAGAATAGTAGAAACAAGTACAGCCAAGGTAATAGTATATGACAATGATAATAATTATGGTGGTAAATAGATTCAAGATTCAAGATTTAAGAAGCTTTAGTTATCCCGAGGGAAATTATTGTGCAACAGTTTCAATACAAAGGTGGGAAAGGATCAGAGTGACAATAAGCGAACATAATCAAATCAAAATAGAGCTAACGTAAAATTAATCAAACAATTAACGAAATGTGACAGAGTGCAACGGACATTGTGGTTAAATGTAGGTATATACAATAAACAATACGCAGTGTGCAGTTTAGCAGCATATTGAAATAAAATAAGTACAACCTAAATAAGTGAGAAAGAGCGATAAGTGATAACAGTGTTAAAAATGTAGCAGCATTTCCTACAGAACTAAGTGACAGTATGGCACAGTGAAGTGTGGCAGCATTTCTTACTGAAGTAAGTTACAGTGATGAAAAAATAAATATGATCAATGATGAGTAGTGGTAATAACAGATTTCATAAAGTGAGATATACAGTATTACTTATGGCTATGAAATGTATCATTTATAAGACTAATGATAGTTTATATGAGTAACAGTAGTAATAGCAGCAGGAAGCGTCATGCGGGACCACGGCAGCAGGCACCACCACGATCAGCAGAGACCTGCGAGACGACAAAGCACAAACAACTCCGGGGAAGAAGTGAATTAATAACATGCATTGATGAGACATGTATGATGCAAACAGAGAGGAGAGAAGCTTAGCGTATCAGGAACAGGACTATCCCCCGGCAGACTAGGCCTATAGCAGCAGACAACAAAATCAACATAGCAGCAAGTATATATTTTGCCAGTTGTTTCACTTTTCTGGCACCACTACTGTCAAGGTTCTAAGGGAGATACGCTGATACTAGAAGGTGGAGTTAAAACACTGCAGACCACTGATTGGTCACAAAGGACATTCTGCACAAATCCGGGATTTTAAATTGGCCAAGCTACCCTTAATAGAAACAGCAGTTTTTTTATTTGCTCGACCCAGATTTAAAAAGAAAAAATGGTAGCCCACAAAACTACGCTGTACACTACATACACCATGCCGTACAATTGACGAAGTGCAGATGTTCCTCTGGTTCTTTGGCAGTGAAAGGTTTCAGAGAGTGTCGTGTTGAAGATGATTCCACCGCAGTTTCACGCTTTACCCAATGAAATGACTCTACCTTTCATCCAGCTGTTTTACAGCTTTCAAAGGCCACCTCCCATTGTGGGTCCTGGCCCAATTTTCTGTTTCAAAAGAAGAAACACATCACTTTAAAAAAATGTTTGGGTGTGGTTTTCTCCCAGAGCCAGTGAACTGTCCCCTATTCACTAACTTCCATCTGAACTCCAGCTACACCTTTATCTGAATATCAAATAGAAACACGGCACACTTTCTGTCCAGTCCCAGACGCCCTTTTAGGAATGATGTAAAGTTCTTTAAGAGTATGAGAGTGGGATTGCTGAAGATGTTTAAATATTAAAAAGTAAGGGTGGTGATGATTCATCCATCCATTTGAACAGCAGTAGGACTTCTAAATGCTCAATAAAGAACAGACAGAATATAGTGAGTGATTTGTTTTGGTGCCTAAAATGTTATATTACATTTCAGGTTATTTACCCTCTCTTCACATCATTCTACTTATCTGCCTTTGTCCTGCCCTCTGCCACTCTTCCTCATCTCTCTCCGTCTCTTCTTCTTCCCCCTGTTCCTCATCCTTCCCCTATGGTCTCTTCATCTCTCCGAGGCTCCTGCCAGCACCCTCTCTGTGGGAGTACTAAGCCTTCATGCTGGCCCTCTTTATTGCACTTAAGAGTCTAAACAATTATTCTATTAACTTGCTTTCTTTCTTTCTTTCTTTCTGCCTTTCTGTCTGTGTATAAATGTCTGTCTGTCTCCTGTCCTGTCACATTTCAGAAACCTTGGCAGCCTCCTATCCCTGGGACTGCTATGTCTTTGCCCTGGCAGTTTCCGTGACGCTGACCAATCAGATTCACAAGTGGAGCCACTCTTACTTTGGCCCCCCTTGCTGGGTAACGCTGTTACAGGACTGGCATCTGGTTTTGCCACGAAGGCATCACCGCATCCACCATGTCTCACCACATGAGACATACTACTGCATTACTACAGGTAAGAACTGATGTTATCATGACTAAAACTAGTGTGTCTGATATCGATAAATATATCGTCACTGTCAGAAACCTTGTATGTCCAAAACAGTCATGTTTCAGGTAACAAAAACACTCTGTATTTTTAAAAGAAATTAACTCTGTGTCGTCAAAATTGGTATTGTGTCTTTATATATGCTTATACTGTATATTGGTAGATATCTTTATATTATAAATATTTAACAACAATTAAACTAGAATAGACCTATGAGGTTTTTGACCAGCGAATATGGAGATTTTTTTTTTCGTCAGTGATTATAATGACTGAGGCTGAGAGCGTCGCCTTCCATTATCAGCAATTTACAGCTTACAGAGTTTAGTGGAGCTGTGTGTGTACTCCTGAAAAATTGCAATTGCAATTGAACACATATGACCAAAGTAGAGATCTGCATTTTGTGGCCTGCGTGACCTACAGGTCCCTTACAGCGGGTGTTTTTTATATGGTTGCAGGCGGTCAGAGGAAGAGAGAGCACACCTTAGTTTAAATGTTTGCTTGTTTACACAGAGTGATCGTCACTGACTTTTTAAGCCTTACCATGTCTAACTCCCTGTCTAAAGACTGAGCATGTCAGATGTTTTTTCTCTTGCGTGTCTCGGACAGAAACGCTTTAAGTTGAATCTGTGCAGCTGTCCGGGGCTCATGCTCTGTCAGAAGAACTGTCAGCCCGAGCTCTGCTGTTTCCGGCATGAATGGAGAGGGGGTGGAGTTACGAGGTTTTGCCGTCAGTTTGAGGATCCAATGGAGAGTATTTTTTACAACCTCTTTTTAATCATTTGAAATTTAAATTTTAAATTACTTTTAATTAAATATAAAACCCACACACAGACGTGAAGCGTGACCAATAGCACATATTTATGAAAAAAAAATAAAAATGGAGATACAAGGGTTTCCGCTCGACAGCAACGATATGTATTTACATACCAGAGCTATTATTTAAAGTCCCACTCCAGACACGTCTTAAAGTATTAAAAAAAAACTGCTCTAATATAACTACTATTTGGTTGGATTAACATGGATTTCCAACAATGAAAGTAAATGTGCCTGCGCGTGCCCCGCAAGCTTGAGACGCTTCTGTAACTACATCCTAGGTGGATGTAGAGAAGAGGCCCGAGGTTTAAAGTGAACTGTGCAAACTACTCATGAAGAGGACTGAACACATTGCAGGCACAGCGACCACATAATTAACATTAGCAACTATGATAATAGGAATATGATTAGTCCTAGTTATGGATATTAATAATTTCCTGAGAACACAGTGGCAACGAAAACCTTCCCTTACAATAATACTTATGGATATACTGGTACTAGTAATGTAGTAGTAGCAATAATAACAGTTATGATAATATTAATATAATTTTAATTATAATTATAATTAAAATAACAATAATAGTAGCAGGTAGTATCTAGCAGGACCACGGCAGCAGGCACCACCATGATCAGCAGAGACCTGAGAGACACAACAACTCTGGGGAAGAAAGTGAATTAGTAACATGCATTGATGAGACATGAATGATACAGACTGAGAGGAGAGAGGAGGAGAGAAAAGTAGAGGAGCATCACAGGAAGTCCCCCAGCAGACTAGGCCTATAACACTAATCACTGGTCCAAGGCAAACCTCAGCCAGCCCTAACTATAAGCTTTATCAAAGAAGAAAGTTTTAAGTATATTTTAAAATATGGGGACAGTGTCTGCCTCCCGAACAACACTTGGGAGTTGGTTCCAGAGGAGAGGAGCTTGGTTGCTGAAGGCTCTGCCTCCCATTCTACTTTTGGAGACTTTAGGAACGACAAGTAGCCCTGCATTCTCAGAGCGCAGCGATCTAGTCGGGTAATACGTTACTATAAGCTCTTTAAGATATGACGGTGCCTGACCAATAAGAGCTTTGTAGGTAAGGAGAAGGATTTTAAATTCTATTCTATATTTTACAGGTAGCCAGTGCAAAGAAGCTAATACAGGAGAAATATGTTCTCTTCTATTTGTTTTAGTTAGTACAGGAGCTGCAGCATTTTGGACCAACTGGAGACTCTTAACAGACTTATGTGAGCAGCCTGATAGGAGGAGTTGCAATAGTCCAGACATTTGATCAAAATTAAACCATCAAAAAAGTTACTTCTTTTATTTAGCATCCACAGCAAATGTGTGTTATATTACTTTTGAATTCTATCAGATGTTTATCAGTGTGTATGTTGTTTTTTAGATCGCTATAATCGAAGCCGAAGACTCCAGAATAATTTCATTTACACTTCTCGGCACATTACAACAAAATGTCTACCATGTATGTCTGTCTGGTGGCTTCATATAAATAACTAAAGTAAAATGTTCTGTTTGTGTGCGTGTGTCTTTAGAGACACAAGGCTTCTGTAATAGATCCACATTCAGTATTCTGCATGCATCTGAGTGAGAGGGAGGGAGGGAGAGAGGGAGAGAAAAGAGAGAGGATACACAAGGGGGATTCAGCTTGTACGTCACCCTGCGCCCCTGTGGACGACAGATGTGTGTGTGTGTGTGTGTGTGTGTGTGTGTGTGTGTGTGTGTGTGTGTGTGTGAGCAAGTTGAGGGGGGGTTTCACAGGGAAAGTGTGTTTGTGCACTCACACACATCTGCATACTCGAGCTCAAGCATCTGTGTGTGTACTAGTCTTTCTGACCTCCTCTTGGGTTTCTAACTTGTCTTTGTGTGTTTGTGTGTGTATGTGTGGTGGTTGGTGGCTTGGTGTCGTTTGGGTGCCCACAGGGGACGGCCGCGGCCCACAGGGGATGGCGGCGGCCCCCAGCCTGGCTGCCTGGGCCGGGCTTGGATTCCACTGGGGCTCGCCTAGCTGCCTTTGTGTTCGCCACCGGCTGACAGTCCCCATGTATATTTAATGCTAACCTGCTGTCTGTTCTAACAAATAGGACTTCACAGGCAGAGGGGGGGTGGAGAACAGGGGAGAGTGGGAGGGCGAGGAGAGGGTGGGTAGGAAGCAGGGATTTGGAGGAATAAAAAGGATGAGCGTGTGGCGAAAGAAGGGAAAACAGAAGAGGGAAAGATGGAGGGAAAGAGTGAAATCAAACAAAACCTCTGGCTGCTGTACTGTTTTTCAGCAGAGAGAGGGTCACTGGAGGGACACACACACACACACACACACACACACACACTCACACACACACACACACACATCCTGCAGCTATAGCATCCACCCTATACAAACACATTATTGGTGATGGTGTGTGAGTATCAGACAAGGGTAGCCTAAGTACACACAGCCCATGTAATGTCTGTATTTGCTTCTTCTTGGCAGTGTGTGTGAGTGTGTGTGTGTGTGTGTGTGTGTGTGTGTGTGTGTGTGTGTGTGTGTGTGTGTGTGTGCACTTATGTTAGTGACTACGTGTGCTTACAAAAGTAAAACTGCATTTGTGCAAATGCTTTACTCTACATGCAAATGTACAGATGTGTGTGTATTTGGTAATAGCAAAAAGGCCTTTTATCTTAAATGTCAAGGGACTCGAAAGTTGCCTTAAAGCAGTGACGCTGGTAGTGTGTGTGTGCGTGTGTGTGTGTGTGTGCGTGTGTGTGTGCGTGTGTGTGTGCGTGCGTGTGTGTGTGTGTGTGTGTGTGTGTGTGTGTGTCTTGCAGCCGTATGTATGTATGTACCCAGACTGTTGTACTGTCATGCATGTGTACATGTAAAAATACTTTGTCCTGCCATACGTACATTAATGTATTTACTTTAGACATACAGTAGGTGAACGTTCTGTAAACTGTAAAAGAACCGTGGATCTGGAAATGTGTATGAGCAAGTGCGCGTATGTTTCTGTGGGTTAGTAGAGGCTAAGGACATCTCTTGGGAAAATCCCCTCATCCCTCCACCCCCCTAAAATCCAGTCTGCGTATGATGATGAGTGAGACGGAAGGTTAGATGTGAATAGAAGGTGCAGACAGGGATTAAAGAGGGAAATAAATATGATAATAAATGGAGGAGGAAGTTAAGGATAGGATCTGGACCAAACGTGGACCAAAACGATGAAAACGTAAAAGAGACACTTGGAAAATATGTCCAGGATGTTTGAAGGGAAAAGATGGAGGTTGGAGAAAGGATGGTTGGTAACAGGTCAATATGAGCCAATGTTCACCCTGCGGTTGCTGTGGAGTGGTGGGCCGAGCTGCATAAAAAACAAATAGCTTAATACAAAGGAGCACAATCCCTCGAGGGCTCCAAGGATATGGATTCATCTGTCTAAAGCGCTATGGCTCATGCCGGGGCTGTCAATGAATATTCAAAATTTTATAATCTTCATTATCAAAAATAATTGAACTGTTTTAAAGTCATCATCCCTTCATTACACTACTTGTATCTTTGAATGAGCATAAATTCAATCATACAAATGAATGAAACCTTTGATATACACTGGAGATCAAAATTAGAGAAGTATCAATACTTGATTTATTCTGAAAAACTGTTATTTTTATTGTTCAGAATTTTAAGAATATCCTATGTTCCTATCCCACTGCTGTACAAGCAGTTTTTTTTTTAAATAACCAAGGCACTTCAACAAAAACCTTTATTTTGTGGAAAAAAAACAGTGAGCAAAATAAGGGAACAGTAACCACTGTGTCAGAAGAGAAGATTTCAACAATGTTTTCTTTGGACTATAGGATTCAAACCTGACTGCCAGATGGATTGATTCGCATGATTCACATTTTCTCAGCATATCCATCTGGGAACTCTCGTTTGGAGATCTTTTGGGAAGGGGCGAAAATACTGTTTGGTGATTGGATAAACCCACTATGTTGGTGATAGACGGGATCAGATCAACAAAGGACATACAGTACTAACAGAGCGCTGAGTCAAAGCTCAGAAAGTAATCAACATGTTGTTAAAGGATATCTTTTCCTCAGAGAAAAGCCTCCAATGCCATTTTTTCATTCTTTCATTCTTCAGTCTCTTCCACAGTTCACTAACTGTAGTGGGTTTCTTAGACTTTACTTTTGTTGCTGAGGATTTTCCAGAGATTCTCTATGGGGTTTAGATCTGGACTCTGACACTTCTTCGTCCAAATGAAACTGACTTCTTTACACACTTGCGGTTCAGTCTTTCCCCAGTCGGACACCAAACATAATGTTTCCCATCAGACCCAAATAAACTGAACTTAAGCAATGTTTTGTGTCATGGTTTGGGGTTGTTTTCTGCAGCTGGAGTTGGGCCTCTTGTACAGCTACATGACAGAGTGAATGCAAATGTTTATGTGAACCTCCTTCAGGAACATGCAAGACCTTCACTGTTATTGTCTCCCTATCAGCTGCAATTTTCATGCAAGACAATGTCCTCTGTCACACTGCAAAACAGGAGAAGCAGTTCTTTGAAGCCAAGAATATTGAAACAATGAAATGGCCAGAGTCCAGATCTGAACCCCATAGTGAATCTCTGGAAAATCCTTGGTAACAAAGTAAAGTCTAAGAAACCCACTCCAGTTAGTGAACTGTGGAAGAGACTGAAGAAGAATGGACACAGATAAAAACAGAGCAGAGAAACTAGTGATGTCCTGTGGGCGCAGATGTGCTGAAGTCATTCAAAGTTGTGGCCTCTACACTTCCTGTTCATTTTTGAATCCTAGAGAAGAAAACATTGCTGAAATCTTCTCTTCTGACACAGTGGTTACTGTTCTCTCATTTAGAACACTGCTTTTTTTCACTAAATAAAGGTTTTTGTTGAAGTGCCTTGGTTATTTAAAAAAAACCTGCTAGTACAGCAGTGGTATAGACACAGAGGATATTCTATCAAATTGTGAATAATAAAAAATAACAGTATTTCAGAGTATCATTTGTCCTCTAATTTTGATCTCTTTTGATCTGTGTAAATCCTTTCACATGAAAAATAACTGCTTCAAAAGCTCATTTAGCTGCTACACACATCTAATGTTACCTACTCAATCATATTTCAGCATTCTCACAGCCCAACAACATTTTTTTGTGGAACAGAAATTAAATATGAGGTAAAATTAAGCCCTAGCTCATATATGAGGGTCATCGTTCAGATCATTCAATAAAATGAATAAGAATTAAACATTGAGCAATATAACATTTTATTCTGTTTGTTTCATTTATTGGCTTAGTGTTTGTTTTGTTTTTTTACTGTTTTAACAAAGCTAGCGCCGTGGCTGTATGTAATGTTGTGTCTGCCTGTCGCTCAGTCCAGTTGAAAAACTATTGCACTTCCAACATCTCTTTCATGTCATCAAGTTCTGTATGTCCGTTTCTTACTTTTTTACCTTTTCCTTTTTAATTATCTCCTCCTATCTCCATCTTACTGACTCTCTTCTTCCACCTTCCCTGCTCCATTATCTATCTCTTTCCGCATGTTTCCTCACATCCCAGGTTGGTGTAACTATCCACTGGACCAGCTGGGCTTTTGGAGACGAATGGAGCAACTGATCAAACGACTTACAGGGCAGAATCCACGATCAGATGACCTTGCGTGGGCCAAGAAGACCGACAGATAAACACACAGTCAGATGAATGGACAGATGGGTTTGCAGATGCAAACACATAGCAACAGGGATGGACGGGGAAAAACACACACACACACTTTGCTCTTTAGCAAAAAAGCAAGAAGCACAGAGACATGAGTAAACATTCAACTGTTTGCAAAAAAAAAAAATCACATATGGTTTGAGTGATGTCTGTATGTGCTGGAGTGTGTAGTATAAAAAGCTTTGAACATACCAGGTGAAAACATCACTAGATTATTACTCTGCTGTAAAAGCCAAACAGCTTGTAGTTCTGTTTAACCAATGAGGTGTTCTGGTGTTCTGGTATGCAGGTGTAGAAGGTTTCTGGAGGTTGGGCTCTCCAGGAGTGACACCGTGCTGCAGGCAGCTTCTTACACAGCACAGCACACACAAACACACACACACACACACACACACACACACACACACACACACACACACACACACACACACACACACACACACACATACACACACATACACACACATACACACCATCAAAACCATTTTTTTTTTAGCCCATCCTAGAAACCACCCTCTATAAAGGCTCATGGCTGTTCTACAACAAGAAGGGAGGCACAGACTGGCCATTTGGAAGTTTAGGTATTTTTCCTAAGGGCAAGTCTTGTGAAGGCCGGTGTTGTGTCTTGTTTTCCGACCCTGACATATTTTCATGTTTCCGCATGTTTGCTGAAGAGACAAGACTCAGTCCCATCCCCTCTATCACAGCTGAACATCATTTGATTAATCACAGCAGATGTGAAAATAATTGCTCAGGAAATTAAATAAAAATATTTACAGCACCTCAATAAATTAGTAAATGTGAGAAAAGGCTCAAACACACTTGGATAGAGTCTGCCCGTCCTCATTAGTTAAACACTGTTGACTGTTTGCATTGTCCTATTTTATATATCTAATTCTGAAAATAACAGCAGGCTATTGAGGCAACTTAGGTGATCATTATTAAGGATGTAACGATACCCTGAACTCACGATTCACAATACAGTTTTTAATACAAAATGACACTGAAGGCAAATTATGAGTGAAAAAGATTCCTTTAATAAAATCCACTGAATATTTTTTCACTTTAGGGTTGCCACTAACAACTATTTTTCGCTTAATCTATCGACTATTTTTCCGATTGATCTAAATGATTAATTTCCCACCAAAAAGTCAAATTTATTGTTTAATTTTGGCTATGTTCATTTTATTTTGACAAACTGTATTGTGATTGTATAATGCAACAAAAGCAAATTGTAAACACGTTTACATATTAAAATGCAAACCTGGGACTGTTGAACAAAACCTAGATAAAGGATTAAGCCGGGATATTCCGGTTATCCTGGCTTACTTTATCCATATTCCGGTTGCACGAAAGGACACGCACATGAGTTACCATGGAGATTTATTCTGTGCTGTTAACAGCCAGGCTTGATTATTCCTGCTGCTTTATCTGTTCAGTCAGCTGTCACTGCGATCACAAATCAAACAGGTTTCACAATTATTCCATGATCATTTGGCCTAATTCAATTTTTATTAACCATGGAAGTACCAGGGATACATTCAGTGTGTGTGTGTGTGTGTGTGTATGTGTGTGTATATACACATATATATGTGTGTGTGTGTGTGTGTGTGTGTGTATATATTTATATCTATATACCTATATATAGATATATATATATATATATACTGTATATACAGTATGTATAGACCCTCAGCCAGTCTAAACCCCAGCACCAGGTGTCTGATCCCAGACTGCCGGAGCAGCAAACTAGATGGTGGCGTCACACAGGACAGCTGCCATCTTTAAGTGCATCTCTGAGCGGCTGCTGCAGAATGTGTAACAGAAGAACAGCACATGTGGACTCTGTCGGTTTGTTTGTGGATGTCAGCGGACTCCATTTAGCTATCCCACTTGGCTGTAGGAGAACTGAAGAGAGGCGAGGGACAAAACTTCACATCCTTTGGAGTTTCCCAGAAAACCTTTACAACCTTTACAACCATACAAGTCCACAGGCTGTCAAAGACAACTGAGAAAGTCAGTGAAGGTCTAAATTTGTTTTTGCGTTCCCCTATTGGTAATAAAAAACTATTAATACATGTAAACAACAAAGAGAGGAAAACCTAATCATGGTTTTACATATAAGCCCAACAGGAACAATGCAAATTAACGCATTGTTCTTTTTAAAATTAATGAACAATTTAAAAAAGAACAAACATGTTCAAATTCTATGTTTCCTACTTGGGGCTGTTTGACAGCAGATTTTTCCTGGGCTGCTAATAAGGTTAAAATGCTATGATCGTGGGCTTTAGATGATAAAATATTTTTTAATCATCTGGAAGCCGCTATAAGGAGGTTTAATTAGGAGCTTTATTTCACTTGAATCCAAATAGTTTTTAATTTCAAGCGACATGTCGTAGTAAACACGCATTAAATCTTTTTGCATTTTCATGCAAATTAAAGAGGCAGTCCAACGTATTTGTTATCTCTTTGTATATTACAATTTTTAGTGATGAGGTGTAGACACAAAATGGAAGCAGCAGTGTGGACAAATTTCTATCTTCCTTGAAAGAGAAGGGACACAGTTGAACTTGTAACTGGTGGTTTAGAAGGCTAAAGGAGAACTACTCTGCCCCTTTTCAGTTTCATACATGTATTGTGTGTTTCAACTAGAACATGTTTAATGTTCAAAAATCACTTTATTTTTCTCATACTGCTCATGGCTGCTGCACCTCAATTGACCCTCTGAGACACTGTTGTAGCGTCTATATCTTTGAGACCCCCCCTCGGAGTATAGCAGCATTTTCTTCCCTCAAAAATCACCAATAAAAGCTTCTAAACCAAACACTACACAACCAGACAGCAGGAATGTGATCTGAAATTGGGGAGAAATTAACAACATATTCAGCTTCTCCTGGTGTTAGCATGTAGCTACATCTAGTAGTGTATGGAATGCAAACACTGCAGTAATGTGTGTGGAGCAGATGACCATGTAAAGAAATCTGACATGGACTGATATGTCTGTTGGAAACGGGGCATTCAGGATAGTCAGACAGTGAAGTCTGAGGTTTTTGCTCACAGGGATTACTTTATATACTGTACTTTTACGTCATTATTTGATACCTTGGCCACGTTTAAAGGTTGAATGTGGAGAATGAGCAGAACACCGCCATCTAGTGTTTTAAGATCATAGTAGCAACAAGAAAAAATATTGCAGCAAGTTGCAGCAGTCGGGTTGCCAGGTTGGTCGGACCCGGCCCAGTAGCCTACAGGAGACTGGAGTCTGTTTGAGCGGCCCCTCTGGATCCTGCTGAGACTGGGAGGCAGAGCCAGTGCTAGGGAGGAGGGAAGGTAATTTGGCATGAGGGAAGAAATAAAGGTGAAATTAGATAGAAATCAATTTAACATTTATTTGCAAGAATATAGTCGATATTTTTATTTCCTGGATTTGGAGTGTGTGGACCACTGAAAACAGACAAATATAACATTAGCATGTTATATAGCACATACTGTCAGTCACAGTCCACTGCACGCTACTGGACTGTCATATCTCGGCAGCGTGGATACAGTATTTCCAGTTGTTGGTTGTTGTGTGAGTTTAAGAATTCCTATCACTGTTAATAATTTTAGCTGGTTTAACTTAAAAAGCTGCCTTCAAACTGTGAGTTAAGTTAATTTACTTTAGCTACTTCTAAATTTTAGTTTAGATTTTAGACTTAAGAAAACAAAAAAACTACCTAGTCAACAACTGTTAAGTCGCGCTGACATGACAAGCTTACAGCTGCTCCTCTTGGAAAATGTTTGTGCCAGGATGAGTCTAACGCACTCACACTGTCCGTCCGTACCGTGCCTTGTGCTTTAGGGTACTTGTCCCCAACTCCCTCTCCCCCCGCGGTTTGGTCGGACCCTGCCCAGTAGCCTACAGGAGACTGGAGTCTGTTTGAGCCTGTTTGAACCCATCGCCTCCAGCAAATCACACCATAAACAAGGATTAGAGGAGTTTGACTGACAGTTAGCCATTAGCGTTAGCCGTTCCAGCTAAGTAAAGATGAAAGTGATGTTAGCGATCAAGGAGAAACGTAGTCATGTGGGCGTGCGTTTTAATGGCGTTTCTCTCCTTTCTCTCAGTCCATGGAGTGAATGCTCGGTCTATATTGACTCTGGTTTTTGCCCGTCTCCGCTCACTCAGCTGCTGGGACGAATAACGCCCCCTTCACTGAGGCTCCGAAGCAGCTGCAGGATTGGCAAACTCCATTTCACCCAGTGCCAGCCTACAGTAGCTGCACCCAACAACAGACAACCCTGGCAACCAGCAACGCCCAACGCTATTGGCTGCTCGATGGAACTACAACAGCACAGAAAGTCATTGTCAAACCCGTCAAAAAAATGTTGGGAAAAGCAATACTTTCATTCTGTACCCCTCAAAACGCCTTGTGGGTGTATTATTATTTATTTTTTGATATAATATAGCTTTTAACCTTTAAAAGCTGATATTGTTATATTATATATGACAGAACAAAAGGAAAAACATAATAGTAAGTATGCTAACCTGACTGTCCAAAGACAGCAAAATCCTTCTACCAGCACCTATAAAACTTTAGCTTCATATTCAGCATGCAGTCGCGAAGGAAGTGAATATTATTCCCTAATGTTGGCTTTCTTTCTTTCTGCAGTTTATGTCATCAAAATACAAGAAGTAAGATGAAGAGGGGAAGTCTAGGATTACATTTGGATTACAGGTTGATGTTCATATATGAACTCCAAACAGACAGAAGCAGAACCTTTTTGACATCAGTGGTTTCTAATTATGCAACGCCTGCAGTCAGAAATCTATCCAGCAAAAGTTCAGTTTCTTGGAGGATGCTTTCGGCTGCCCCAAAAGGCTATAAAATAAGTTTTACAAGTATAGTTAGCATTACCTTTTCACCACTACACTGGATGTTTCAGGGCTGGAAAGCTTAGCTTGTTATTGTCTCCAAGTCCTGCTGCTTCACTCTGCCTCATCAATCCTTCAGTTCAGAACAGCCAGACAACTACTTAAAGCCTGTCCTAATCATTTAAATTCTATTTCTCATCAGATAACCATTTTATACCACAAATACATTTAATATATATTATAGCTTTCATTAACAACTGGAATTATCCAAACCATTACAGAAATTGTGATTCATTGCTGTGTTCACATCCCAAATCCTCTAGAACAGATAAAGAAATCAAAGCCGTTCTGCAAATATGCTTATTGATGCCGCTGTCTGCACCACTGTGCTGCATATCTGACTACTGCAACTGTGAAAACTAAACACACAACAAGAAATGTGGCACAAACCTCTAAACATAATCAAAGAGATACATTCAAGAAATGCACTGCAACGTTTTTACATTAGTGTGAGTCAGCTGATGTGAAAGGATGAGGAAAATGATATTTTTGTTATTGCAGTAGAGAGAAAAATGTATTATTTTTCAGAAAAGGCTGTTTTTTTTCATGTTTCATACAATGATGCACTTTAGTTGGCAAGTTGCTTGACTTGTAGTGTATTTTTTAGGCCTGACATCCCTACAGTCACAGACGGTCAATAATTACAGCAATTTATTGTTTTACTGAGGCTGAAAATGTGTCTTGCAAGCATTCATTCATTCATGGGTTTTCTCTATTTTTATAATTTTCTATTTTTTTATTAATGGATCAAGCCTTGTAGTTAGAATGTGACGTTCCATCTCACAGCTCAGCTCTCGCTGCTCGTCTTGCCTTACTGTTTTTAACTGCTCTTTGATTTAATAAAGATTTATGAACTCCAGATGCTCGGTTGTCTTTAATCTGAAAAAAAAAAACAGTTTGGAGATGTCTCATTTATCATGAGCGTATAGTTTGCAGAGGATCACACTGGCAGTTTAAGTGTCACGATTTTAAATCTGTTTCAAGGACTTGCATTAGTGTTGGCCTGTTGATCTAGGATTATGTGCAGACAACATGAGAGCACAAAATGGGGACATATCCAAAATGGGCACTTTTCATTAAAGCATGTTTTTGTATGCTGTGCCTGACACCAAAGTTCAAGTATAGAGAAGAGCAACTCTGTGGTTAACAGCCACTTTTGAACCACCAGCACCCTCTAGTGTAAGAAGGAAGTTTCTACTCCGGTTTCATTATTCCTTTCACTTATCACGGATCCTCAGTTGGAAATACATAGGTGGGTGGATGAATGGATGCAGTGTGTGCAGTCCTCAACAGAGGTCAGAAGGTCATCCTATACTGCTCTACATGCCTTCAATGTGGCCTCCACGATTGGTTCAGTGAGTCTCACCATCCAGCTCTACCTCCCCAGAAAGCTGAGCCCCCGTTGGGATGCAGCTGCTGCAGCGGCCCCTCTGGATCCTGCTGAGACTGGGAGGCAGAGCCAGTGCTAGGGAGGAGGGAAGGTAATTTGGCATGAGGGAAGAAATAAAGGTGAAATTAGATAGAAATCAATTTAACATTTATTTGCAAGAATATAGTCGATATTTTTATTTCCTGGATTTGGAGTGTGTGGACCACTGAAAACAGACAAATATAACATTAGCATGTTATATAGCACATACTGTCAGTCACAGTCCACTGCACGCTACTGGACTGTCATATCTCGGCAGCGTGGATACAGTATTTCCAGTTGTTGGTTGTTGTGTGAGTTTAAGAATTCCTATCACTGTTAATAATTTTAGCTGGTTTAACTTAAAAAGCTGCCTTCAAACTGTGAGTTAAGTTAATTTACTTTAGCTACTTCTAAATTTTAGTTTAGATTTTAGACTTAAGAAAACAAAAAAACTACCTAGTCAACAACTGTTAAGTCGCGCTGACATGACAAGCTTACAGCTGCTCCTCTTGGAAAATGTTTGTGCCAGGATGAGTCTAACGCACTCACACTGTCCGTCCGTACCGTGCCTTGTGCTTTAGGGTACTTGTCCCCAACTCCCTCTCCCCCCGCGGTTTTTGTGCATCTTGTCGATGGTTTTTGAATATTTTTATCCGACCAAATCTGCAGTAAACACTCCCGCTCCGCATCACACCAACGTGAACCTTTCGCCGCCATTGTTTTAAATGTCCGCGCATGGTCCCTCCTTCTTTTTTCTATGTCCGAACAGGCGCACATAAAATGACGTCAGAACCGCTGTAGGCCTCGTGCTCCTGCTCCTGCTCGTACACGTGCGCACGCTCGTGCTCGTTCATGTGCAGACCTGCTTTACAAAAGTCCACCTCTCTCAAACGGTCCGTGGCCGGCCAGCTGGCCGTAGCTAGGCGCGGTGCGGTTGCACTCACACTGGTCAAACGAACTATGCTTTACCCGTAAAACCTGTTTGGGCACGGTACGAATGGACAGTGTGAGAGTGCCCGAATGGTTGTCCTGCCATTGGCTGGCGTCCTGTCCAGGGTGTACCCTGCCTCAGCCCCCCGCGACCTCGCGGTTGAAGATGATGGATGGATAGATGGATAGATGGATTGTATCTCTGCAATTTGAAAGGCCTTGCATCTTGGGAAGTGTGCAGTGTCTAGTTTTAATTAATCTGGTCCCTGGTTCTTAAGTCACTTTATTCTTAACACAGACTGTTCTCTCCATGTGAACCTAAAATTTAAACCTATTATTGAGTTGCACATAGGAGAGTTCCTAGGCTCTTTGAAACCTATGTGGTGTTGTCGACCAACCACATAACGTACAATCCAATTCCCCAGGCCACATGTCAGCATGCACACATGCACAATAACAATGCCAATGTGACTTTTAGCAGGTATAATGTTTACCATCTTAGTTAAGTGTGTTAGCTTGCTATTAAGATGCATGGTTTTTTGTGAGAAAGCATCTCTCACAAACTAAATCTTGATGTTGAGGAGATATAAGATGTAAGTTTTTCATAGAGGAATTTATATTGTTTCTTTCGAAAAAAAAAAAAAGAGATTTCAGTTAATTATTAATTAATCAATTAATTGCATCAGAGTACATTTGACCTCACGGTTTGACTATAGTTGTTATAGTTGTATGGAAGTGTAAGAAGTAACTGTAGGTTAGCAGATCACACATCACACCGACAATATCTGTTACCTGATCTGTGAACACACACACACACACACACACACACACACACACACACACCAGGGGATGTGACATGTTGCAGAACTCTTGCTGATTTCACACGTGTTCATATAGCTCAAGGTAAGAGCTCCTTTGTCATTCCCACATTACTGCCACAACTTCCACTGTTACACCCAATGCTAACAAGACACACTTGCAGCAAGCCTCCCTTTCACAGACACACACACACACACACACACACACACACACACACACACACACACACACACACACACACACACACACACACACACACACACACACACACACACACACACACACACACACTTCCTTCTCTCTCTGCGTGGTGGTGACATATTGGATCTCACTATGCTGATGTGCATGGCTGATCAGTGTCTCATGCTGGTAGCTATTAAAGTTTCTATCAGACATACTGAGACACAGGACTTGATGGCAATACAGCAGTCAGATGCAGGGGCATGACTGTGCAGCTTTTAAGTTAATACTTCATTATAATATTAAAGTTCATTTTTACCAAGCACCGGCTTTATATATTTATAGCAGCACAAACAGTGATCATGCAAATCATTACAATTTCGAACTCACAGTCCATTTTGTCACACAAAAATAATAAATATACGTTATAAAACCAGTCCCTAACCTCAAAATGATCCAAGGTATCCCATAAATTATAGAGGGATAAATTATTGCTGTGTTTATAAACTTTACTGTACTATCTCAGTGAAAGAATTAAATATTATTCGGAATCATCTGTACAGTTGGTAGATTAAAAGAATGGGTTCAATGTTAATTTGAATTTATGTATATATTCATCAGCACCTTATCTATCTTTTGATACATGGACACAAGTTTGACTTTTTTTACTCTGTTTATTAAAGTAAATGTTTTTTTTGTTTTTTTATTCAATTGAATTAAAGTAACACTTCAGCCCCCAAATGACCGTTTGTGTATGTGTTACTATTCGAGTGTTGAGTTCACAAAGAAAATTGTATATTTGTTCTCATGCCACCACGGTGAACAGAAAATCAAAAAAGTGGATGTTGAAGTCTTGATGTATTGAAGATACAGGGGTCCACATTAAACAACAGCAAAACTATATCAAAACTAGGGCCCGACTAATATGGGATTTTTTTTTACACCCAGACCTAGACCAACAACAATTATAGAGGGAAAAATTCACAGATTAGTGATGTGGCAGCCAATATAGTGATTTTTTGAGCAACAATGAAAATATGCCTTCTCTTGGTGGATTTTGCACTATGTCTTTGCAAAGGTCCTCAAAAGTCTGCTTTCTTAAACAAATAACTTTATAAAAAATATTTAAAATTATTATACATACAATACATTTCATTATCAACCAATTCTAGAGATGAACACTAAAAATCAACAATCAACAACTCAAAATAGAATCAAAAAAACATCATCTTCTGTATAGGTCAATTGCTGCCCATTAATATAAAAAGAAAAGAAAAATATGACACCATTTCTCAATCACTGCAAGCATTGTTTTCTGCATTATGTATTCAGTCAAAAAGTATAAATGTGAAGTTTGTCTCGCTTTATTTCCCCTGAAGCACTTTCCAATGTGGAGATACCCAGAAGAGCACAGTGCCATCTAGTGGCTTTAATGTGAATATATTATTTTGAATTAGGCTAAGATATCCTCCTCTATACTCTATACATAGATCCAGTTTTCATGTGCTCCCAATCCAAAATTGAGCTACTGAGGGAGAGATTCAGTCCAGTTTGTCCCATTTGGGCCTAATTGGGTCAACAGAATTTGACCCCAAGAAGTGAAGTCAAGGAGTGTAATTAAGGGAGAGCCTCAACTTCGTTTTAATGACAAGTGTGGCTGCAGGTGACGTTTAAGAATCCAACAGTGATTTGCGTCAAAGATTGAGGTGTTTTCACACCATTCACAGTAGTGTGTGTGTATGTGTGTGTGTGTGTGTGTGTGTGTGTGTGTGTGTGTGTGTGTGTGTGTGTGTGTGTGTGTGTGTGTGTGTGTCTGTGTGTGTGTGTGTGTGTGTGTGTGTGTGAGTCTGGTGTGGATGCATGAAAGTATATGCATCTGTGGGTGCAGAGATCGAGTATGTGTGTGCCTCACCTACAGGGCAAGTGAGAAAGCCAATTATGAGATCAGTATCAGACTTTGTCACTTCCATCACACATCTTGAGTCAGAATGAACACTTCATTCTATAGGTCTACAAATTTCATAGACCGTGTGTGATAATTAGCAAGTAACATATTTGACTTTTTTTAATTATCCAAACATTTACCCCTAAATTTATCAAAAATTACCCAAACATTATCTAGTGATAATATTTAGATATTGCCTGATAAGCAGGTTAGAAATAGCTGGTCACTTCTTTAATATATTTCCAGGAAAGTAATATGAAGTTAATAAATTACAAAAGCTCTATTTCGGTGTCTGCCGTTTCTTGGCATGTAGGTAATAATTAGCAAGTAATTTATTTTAAATTTCTTGGAAATTACAACTAAGTAGTTGTAGAACTATATTATTTCCCAATAATCAGTTGATAATCAGCTGGTAAATAATTTTATGTAGTTGTACCAAGTTAACTGATGACATAATCAGTACCTCCAATAGGACGTTGACATTTTGTTTATATCTTACTTTTCCTTTACACGGACTGATTTCTTTAGATTCTCTGGAGATCATTTGAAATGAACTGGTACCATGTATTCAACACGTCTAATTTTCACATCAGGGCAGCCACACTGATTGTAACGGCTTACCTTATATGTAACTTCTACAGGCATTTAACTGAACTTCCAACTAGTGTCTTCCTAGTTGAACTTCTGCAGATGGGACCACTTAGTTGAAGTGAGTAAATTAAACTTACTTCTGCAGGCCAGTAAAATATCAGGGTAGGAAATTCATAGAAGTTACTTAAGGATGTCTACAGATATAAGCAAGTTACATTTAAGACCTTTATAATACCACGAAAGACAAAACGTGCAATGGAAATACATACCAATATAAAATATACTCTTTTCAAAATTACCAGTAAGGTAAAACTCACTCTCTTTTCCCCAGTCAGAAACATATGTAGCAGAATTAATCTCTGCATGTCTGACTGATATCTCTCAATGGAAAACCTGAAACTCAACCTAGACAAGACAGAGTTGCTTTTTCTTCCAGGAAAAGGCTCTCCCACCCAAGAACTTATTATCACACTTAACAACTGTGGTAGCCCCCACCCAGACTGCAAGGAACCAGGGTGTGACACTTGACGACCAACTCTCCCTTACCACCGACATTGCTGCAACAACCCGATCGTGCAGATGCATGTTGCAAAACATCAGGATGATACTGCCTCTTCTGACCCAGAAGGCAGCACAGGTCCTGGTTCAGGTTCTGTCATCTCACGCCTCAACTACTGTAACTATCTCCTGGCTGCTCTACTGTAACTCTCTCCTGGCTGGTCTACTGTAACTCTTTCCTGGCTGGTCTACTGTAACTTCCTCCTGGCTGGTCTACTGTAACTTTCCTCCTGGCTGGTCCACGGTAATTCTCTCCTGGCTGGTCTACTGTAACTCCCTCCAGGCTGGTCTACTGTAACTTTCCTCCTGGCTGGTCCACTGTAACTCTCTCCTGGCTGGTCTACTGTAACTCTCTCCTGGCTGGTCTACTGTAACTTTCCTCCTGGCTGGTCCACTGTAACTCTCTCCTGGCTGGTCTACTGTAACTCTCTCCTGACTGGTCTACTCTAACTCTCTCCTGGCTAGTCTACTGTAACTTTCCTCCTGGCTGGTCCACTGTAACTCTCTCCTGGCTGGTCTACTGTAACTCTCTAGGCTGGTCTACTGTAACTCTCTCCTGACTGGTCTACTGTAACTCTCTCCTGGCTGGTCTACTGTAACTCTCTCCTGGCTGGTCTACTGTAACTTCCTCCTGGTTGGTCTACTGTAACTCTCTCCTGACTGGTCTACTGTAACTCTCTCCTGGCTGGTAACTCTCTCTTGACTGGTCTACTGTAACTCCCTCTTGGCTGGTCTGCTGTAACTCTCTCCTGGCTGGTCTACTGTAACTCCCTCCTGGTTGGTAACTCTCTCCTGGTTGGTCTACTGTAACTCTCCTTTGGCTGGTCTACTGTAACTCCCTCCTGGCAGGTCTACTGTAACTCTCTCCTGGCTGGTCTACTGTAACTCCCTCCTGGCTGGTAACTCTCTCTTGGCTGGTCTACTGTAACTCCCTCCTGGCTGGTAACTCTCTCTTGGCTGGTCTACTGTAACTCCCTCCTGGCTGGTAACTCTCTCTTGGCTGGTCTACTGTAACTCTCTCCTGGCTGGTCTACTGTAACTCCCTCCTGGCTGGTAACTCTCTCTTGGCTGGTCTACTGTAACTCCCTCCTGGCTGGTCTACTGTAACTCTCTCCTGGCTGGTCTACTGTAACTCTCTCCTGACTGGTCTACTGTAACTCTCTCCTGGCTGGTCTACTGTAACTTCCTCCTGGCTGGTCTACTGTAACTCTCTCCTGACTGGTCTACTGTAACTCCCTCCTGGCTGGTAACTCTCTCCTGGCTTGTCTACTGTAACTCTCTCCTGGCTTGTCTACTGTAACTCCCTCCTGGCTGGTCTACTGTAACTCTCTCCTGGCTGGTCTACTGTAACCCCCTGCTGGCTGGTAACTCTCTCCTGGTTGGTCTACTGTAACTCTCTCTTGGCTGGTCTACTGTAACTCCCTCCTGGCTGGTAACTCTCTCCTGGCTTGTCTACTGTAACTCCCTCCTGGCTGGTAACTCTCTCCTGGCTTGTCTACTGTAACTCCCTCCTGGCTGGTCTACTGTAACTCTCTCCTGGCTGGTCTACTGTAACTCCCTCCTGGTTGGTCTACTGTAACTCTCTCTTGGCTGGTCTACTGTAACTCCTTCCTGGAAGGTCTACTGTAACTGTCTCCTGGCTGGTCTACTGTAACTCCCTCCTGGCTGGTAACTCTCTCTTGGCTGGTCTACTGTAACTCCCTCCTGGCTGGTCTACTGTAACTCTCTCCTGGCTGGTCTACTGTAACTCCCTCCTGGCTGGTGACTCTCTCTTGGCTGGTTTACTGTAACTCTCTCCTGGAAGGTCTACTGTAACTGTCTCCTGGCTGGTCTACTGTAACTCCCTCCTGGCTGGTAACTCTCTCTTGGCTGGTCTACTGTAACTCCCTCCTGGCTGGTAACTCTCTCTTGGCTGGTCTACTGTAATTCTCTCCTGGCTGGTCTACTGTAACTCCCTCCTGGCTGGTAACTCTCTCTTGGCTGGTCTACTGTAACTCCCTCCTGGCTGGTCTACTGTAACTCTCTCCTGGCTGGTCTACTGTAACTCCCTCCTGGCTGGTGACTCTCTCTTGGCTGGTTTACTGTAACTCTCTCCTGGCTGGTCTGTCGGCCTGTGCAATCCGACCTCTGCAGCTCATCCAGAATGCAGCGGTTAGTCTGGTCTACTACCTACCTAAGTTCTCTCACACTACACCGCTCCTCCGCTCCCTTCACTGGCTTCTGCTCCAGCCTGCAGCACTTGCTTATCGTGCTGCTGAGGGATCAGGCCCAACTTATATCCAGGACATGATTAAACCCTAAAGCCAGTACACTCTGCATCGGCCAATCGGCTTGCTGCTCCCTCACTCAGAGGGACACCGAGTCACTCAACTAAGACACAACTGTTTGCTGTCCTGGCTCCCAACTGGGGGTACAAGTTTCCTATTAACATCCGGACAGCAGAAAGTCTACACATCTACCACCGCAAGTTCAAAACGCTTCTCTTTAGACACACCTTGCCTAAGAAGATGATTTATTTGAACAATAAAAAATTGCTTATATGTAGCACTCTATAGTTTGGCTTATTGCTAATACACTAACTTAATACTAGCTCTTCTGGTTTGTACCCTAATTGTTGAATGCACTTATTGGAAGACGGTTTGGATAAAAGCATCAGCCAAAATAAATGTAATGTAAAGTCTGTGAATGGTGGAAAATAACCTGCTTGCTCTGTCTTTTGTCAACATTTTGCTCTTCTTTAACTTTATGTTTTTTGTACGTATGTAGAGGTATAATGAATATTTAGCAGACATATAAAAAGATAGATAAATTATATGAATTATTATTCATTACTGTATCAGTTGTCTGTGCCTCTGTCTGGTGCAAGGCCAAACTGATTCCGCTTCCAGTTTAGCAGCACTTTCTCCCCTTCCCTCTTCCCTCTACCCCTCTTCCCACGCGGTACTGGGAAGAGGGGACAGCAGCTGCCAAATCCCACATATAACACTCGTCAACTCGTCATCATACTTTTTTGAGAAATTGCTTTAATTGTTGTCAAATTGCTAATTTGTTCCAGTGGCAGTGTGTCTGTACACAGTAGCACAGACCTGTGAGTTATTATCAGTGCCGCACCAGAGCACATTGGCATTACGCAAGGCTGCTCCCTGAGTTCACCATCATTAAATCACCTGAAAAACAATACCAGCAACAGAATAATCATACACATCTCTACACACATCAGACTGCTCAGTTATGAGTCAACATAATGCTTTTGCATGAAGGAGATATAAGTAGCATCCCATGTTTTGTGGTGGGCCCACCACTCGCAGGAGGAACCACTTGGGTCGGGTGCGCTGCTGTCGGGTGCGCTGCTGCACGGGTGGCAGTGAAGGTGAGGGGCCTCGACGGACCAGACACGGGCAGCAGAAGCTGGCTCTTGGGACGTGGAATGTCACCTCTCTGTCGGGGAAGGAGCCGGAGCTTGTGCGGGAGGTGGAGCGCTACCAGTTAGATCTGGTGGGGCTTACCTCCACACACAGTCTCGATTCTGGAACCGTTCTCCTGGATAGGGGTTGGACACTATTCTTCTCTGGAGTTGCCCAGGGTGTGAGGCGCCGGGCGGGTGTGGGGATACTCACAAACCCCCGGCTGAGCGCCGCGGTGTTGGAGTTCACCCCGGTGGACGAGAGGGTCGCCTCCTTACGCCTGCGGGTGGTAGGGGGGAAAACTCTGACTGTTGTTTGTGCATATGCACCAAACAGCAGTTCAGAGTATTCGGCCTTCTTGGAGACCCTGAATGGAGTCCTGCATGGGGCTCCAGTAGGGGACTCAATAGTTCTGCTGGGAGACTTCAACGCCCACGTGGGCAATGATGGAGACACCTGGAGAGGCGTGATTGGGAGGAACGGCCTCCCTGATCTAAATCTGAGTGGTCGTCAGTTATTAGACTTCTGTGCTAGTCACGGATTATCTATAACTAACACCATGTTCGAACATAAGGATGCTCATAAGTGTACGTGGTACCAGAGCACCCTAGGCCAAAGGTCGATGATCGATTTTGTGATCGTATCATTTGATCTGAGGCCGCATGTTTTCGACACTCGGGTGAAGAGAGGGGCAGAGCTGTCAACTGATCACCATCTGGTGATGAGTTGGATCAGAGGATGGGGGAAGATTCTGGACAGACCAGGTAAACCCAAACGAGTAGTGCGGGTGAACTGGGAACGTCTGGAGGAGGCCCCTGTCCGAGAGATCTTCAACTCACACCTCCGGCGGAGCTTTTCTGGCATCCCTGTGGAGGTTGGGGGCATTGAACCGGAGTGGGCAATGTTCAAAGCTTCCATTGCTGAAGCTGCAGCGGTGAGCTGTGGCCTCAAGGTCTTAGGTGCCTTAAGGGGCGGTAACCCTCGAACACCGTGGTGGACACCGGTGGTCAGGGAAGCTGTCCGACTGAAGAAGGAGGCCTTCCGGGATATGCTATCCCAGAAGACTCCGGAGGCAGTTGCAAGGTACCGACAGGCCAGAAGGGCTGCAGCCTCTGCTGTGTCAGAGGCAAAGCAGCGGGTGTGGGAGGAGTTCGGAGAAGCCATGGAGAAGGACTTTCGGGCGGCACCAAGGTGCTTCTGGAAAACCATTCGACATCTCAGGAGGGGGAAACGGGGAACCGTCCAAGCAGTTTACAGTAAAGACGGGACGCTGGTGACCTCAGCCGATGAGGTGATCGGGCGGTGGAAGGAGCACTTTGAGGAACTCCTTAATCCGACTAACACGCCCTCTTTTGTAGAGGCAGAGCTGGAGGCTGATGGGGAATCATTGTCAATATCCCTGGCGGAAGTCACTGAGGTAGTCAAACAACTCCACAGTGGCAAAGCCCCAGGGGTTGATGAGATTCGTCCAGAAATGCTGAAACTTTGGGTTGGGAGGGGCTGTCTTGGTTGACACGCCTCTTCAACATTGCGTGGAAGTCTGGGACAGTGCCAAGGGAGTGGCAGACCGGGGTGGTGGTTCCTCTTTTTAAAAAGGGGGACCAGAGGGTGTGTGCCAATTACAGGGGTATCACACTACTCAGCCTCCCTGGTAAAGTCTACTCCAAGGTGCTGGAAAGGAGGGTTCGTCCTATAGCCGAACCTCAGATCGAAGAGGAACAATGTGGATTTCGTCCTGGACGTGGAACAACGGACCAGCTCTTCATTCTCGCAAGGATCCTGGAGGGGGCCTGGGAGTATGCTCATCCAGTCTACATGTGTTTTGTGGATCTGGAGAAGGCATATGACCGGGTTCCTAGGGAGATACTGTGGGAGGTGCTGCGGGAGTATGGGGTGAGGGGGTCACTTCTGTGGGCTATCCAATCTCTGTACACCCAAAGGGAGAGCTGTGTCCGGATCCTCGGGAGTAAGTCGGATTCATTTCCGGTGGGGGTTGGCCTCCGCCAGGGGTGCGCTTTGTCACCAATCCTGTTCGTGATTTTCATGGACAGGATTTCAAGGCGTAGTCGTGGTGGGGAGGGGTTGCAGTTCGGTGGGCTGAGGATCTCGTCTCTGCTTTTCGCAGATGATGTGGTCCTGATGGCATTGTCGGTCAGTGACCTTCAGCACTCACTGGATCGGTTCGCAGCCGAGTGTGAAGCGGCTGGGATGAGGATCAGCATCTCTAAATCTGAGGCCATGGCTCTTAGCAGGAAACCGGTGGATTGCTTACTCCAGGTAGGGAATGAGTCCTTACCCCAAGTGAAGGAGTTCAAGTACCTCGGGATCATGTTCACGAGTGAGGGGACGATGGAGCGTGAGTTTGGTCGGAGAATCGGAGCAGCGGGGGCGGTGTTGCAGTCGCTCTACCGCACCGTTGTGACGAAAAGAGAGCTGAGCCGGAAGGCAAAGCTCTCGATCTACCGGTCAATCTTCGTTCCTACCCTCACCTATGGTCATGAAAGTTGGGTCATGACCGAAAGAACGAGGTCGCGAGTACAAGCGGCCGAAATGGGTTTTCTCAGGAGGGTGGCTGGAGTCTCCCTTAGAGATAGGGTGAGAAGTTCAGCCATCCGTGAGGAACTCGGAGTAGAGCCGCTGCTCCTTAGCGTTGAAAGGAGCCAGTTGAGGTGGTTCGGGCATCTGGTAAGGATGCCCCCTGGGCGCCTCCCTAGGGAGGTGTTCCAGGCACGGCCAGCTGGGAGGGGGCCTCGGGGAAGACCCAGGACTAGGTGGAGAGATTATATCTCCACACTGGCCTGGGAACGCCTCGGGATCCCCCAGTTAGAGCTGGTTAATGTGGCCCAGGAAAGGGAAGTTTGGGGTCCCCTGCTAAAGCTGCTGCCCCCGCGACCCGACCCCGGATAAGCGGATGAAGATGAGATGATGAGATGAGACATATTGCAGTGCAAGCATTGGTGTAACATTAATTACTGAACTATGGGATCATATATGAGATGAGATAGATTAGAATTATTGGCCCCTTCACCAAAATAATTTATCGTTATTATAGTAACTACGTGATGGTAAATCATACTATTGTTATCATGTTACCATAACGTCACATTATTCCAACTGTCATTGGCACAGCTGTTTCATATGAGACCAGGGAATGACTGGCTGAAAGAGTATTTAATAATAACCACATTTTGGGCAAAAGGACAAATGATACATGATTCCACCGAAATTCCAAACATAAATAGACATAAATAACATTTAATATTTGGTACACATGATGTCAAGTGTTTCTAATTTCTTTCTACATCATACAGGTGTTAAAAAGAGAATTAATATGTTCAGGGATGCATAAAGTTGGGCTGGGTGGAGAACAATATAAAGGTTGGGGTAGTCATACCGGCAAGACTGTACTTACTGAAATTCTACTTTCACCCTGAAAATGTTTGTCATTAGGCTATTAAATGATTATTTTGGCAGGGTTTATCTGCTAATAATAGCAGTATGTAAGAAAGTGAGAAGGGTGCATAAGCTTTTCACTACAAGAGTTGCAATTCAAAGCTTTGAAAGAGTAGATTTGGTTTTTGGACATGTGGTAACAGCAACTTTTACACTGTTGCAGGTCTTTGAGGTTTACCTCAATGCGCAATGTCAGTGAAGTTTCCACCACTTTTCAAAGGATGAAACCTCAAGAAAAATATATAAATACGTAATGAACAGGTCAATAGTAGACATTCCGTCATTCAAGGTGGGTGACGACCATGGGCGCAAAGAATATAGGCCACACAGAGGCAACACCTGTGGACACAGGATTTACAATGTCAGGCTACAGCCTATTTATTACCTTCAAGACAATATTCAATTCAATTAGATTTTATTTACAGTGCCAAATCATAACAAAAGTTATCTCAGGACACTTTACAGAGTAGGTGTAGACCACACTCTATGACTTATTTATGATTTCCAGAGACCCAACAATTCCTCCATAGAGCACGGTGGCAACGAAAACCTTCCCTATAACAGCCAGGAACGTGGAACAGACCCAGCTCTGTGGAGGACGGACATCTGTCTGCGCCGGTTGGGGAGAAAGAAAAGGAGAGAGAAAGAGAGAAAAGACGGACAGAGAGAGACAAAGACAGACACAAAGTCAGACAGACACACTTCTAGAGATCCAAGCCACCACAAAAGTAACAGTGACTATAGTGATAGCTCAAGTAATGTGAATACGACTTACATGTTATGGCAGTTAATACAGCAGAACAGCAAGAAACAGGCACAGCTAAAGTGACAGAACATGACAATGATAATAATTATGGTGGCAAACATGGAGTTGAATTAGTAACATGCATTAATGAGACATGAATGATACAGACAGAAAGGATAAAAGCTCAGAGTATCAGCAACAGGATTATTCCCCAGCAGACTAGGCCCACAGCAGCATCATTGAGCATAACAAAATCAGCTTAATAATAAAAATAAAAATAAAAATAAATACAAATATATATCTCACTGGTTAGGGTGCTAGGCTTAGAGTTTAAACACTACAGATCAAATCCCACTGGTGCCATGTATTTTTGTGTATATATTAGATCAAACTGCAAAAGAAGAACAAAAAGTCTGAAGCCTAAATTTGTATTTTCAGCCCATTTTTTGAACAAAAACATTTGACTGAAATAAATGATGGTAAAGCTCACAAGGCAAGGGCAGTTTCTTTATATAGCACATTTCAACAGGACAATTCAAAGTGCTTTACATAAAATATACAGCAAGTAAAAGCAATATGCAACATAGAAATATATAAATCAAATGAATGTAACATAATTAAGTCAGAATTAGAACCTAGATAATATTAATAATAATAATGATAATAATAATAATAATACATTCATTTTATATAGCACTTTTCAGCTACTCAAAGATTCTTACAATTACAAGAAAATATACAAAAACAAGAAAGGGGTAATGACAAGGCGTAATGACAATCAGGAACAGAAATAAAATCTCAACAGAAGACAGATAGAACAGAATAAAAGTTGTCCTGATGGTACCATGTAGAGCAGCACATTAAGAAGCCATGTGCTTTCTCTGGCACAACGAGGGACGTTATCTGTCTATTTTTATTTATTCATTTAAGGATAGATGTGCTTACATTAGTCATTTACAAGCGTTGAAATACATGAACAACACAATAATTCAATGTCTGTTTGGTGTATTATTTTCTCGGTCGCGCCATCTCCTGGATAAAAATGGAACACAGAGAAACTACGTTACGAGTGCATGTACCCGTAATGGTGCGTGCATTCGAGTTCTACTTCCAGTTGTGAACAATCAAAACGTACGAATGCACGTGTGTGTCAGTCAGTCCGGGGCTGGCTAAAGCACAGCTATGCAGTCGGCATCGCATCAACTCACGGTCACCAGGTCTCTTCCGTGTGGGTGGATGTTATTAAGCCTTTAGCCTCAGTGACCAAAGAGAGCCTCTTCCTCCCTCCGTCCTTTATCACGATGACAAGCCTGTATAACGATGCGGGCTTGAAGCCCAGGTTGTAAAGCTCCGACATAAAATCTCGGTATTTCTAGTGGTGTTCCACCACCTCCGGTGCGTAATCAATTCAATTCAATTCAATTTTATTTATAGTGCAAAATCATAACAGAAGTTATTGCAGGACACTTTACAGAGTAGGTATAGACCACACTCTGTGACTTATTTATGATTTACATAGACCCAACAATTCCCCCGTAGAGTACGGTGGCAATGAAAACCTTCCCTATAACAGACAGGAACGTCAGACAGACCCAGCTCTGTGGAGGACGGACATCTGTCTGCACCGGAAGAAAAGAAGAGAGAAAAGATGGACGGATTGAAAGAGAGAAACAAAGACAGACAGACAGAGAGACAGACACACTTCCAGAGATGCAAGCAACCACAAAAGTAACAGTAACTATAATAATATCTATAGTAATGTGAATGCAACTTATATGTTTTGGCAGTTAATATAGCAGAATAGTTATATGAAAATGATAATTATGGTGGCAAACATGATCAAGGATTCTACAGCAAGACATACCACTGATGGTGTTTTATGGCTACAAATTTTATCGTTGAGTAAGACTAATGATAGTATATATGAGTAATAGTAATAATAGCAGCAGGAAGCATCATGCAGGACCATGGCAGCAGGCACCACCACGATCAGCAGACCCCTGAGAGACGACAAAGCACAAACAACTCCGGGGAAGAAGTTGAATTACTAGCATGCATTGATGAGACATGAATGATACAGACAGAGAGGAGAGAAGCTCAGATTAACAGGAAAAGTATTATCCCCAGGTCTATAGCGGCATCATTAAGCATGACAAAATCAGCTTAGGCCCTGTACATGCAGGCTCTAAGAGAAATTGAATGTCAATAACAACATAGCTAAGGACTCGTATGCCCTAGCTGTAAGCTTAATCAAAGAGGAAAGTTTTAACTTTACTCTTAAATATACCGACTCCCGAATAACACTTGGTTCCACAGGAGAGGAGCTTGGTAGCTGAAGGCTCTGCCTCCCATTCTACTTTTGGAGACTCTGGGAACGACAAGTAGCCCTGCATTCTCAGAGCACAGCGATCTAGTTGGGTAATACGGTACTATGAGCTCTTAAGACACGATGGAGCCTGACCAATAAGGGCTTTGTAGGTAAGAAGAAGGATTTTAATTTCTATTCTAGATTTTAATCCTCGTACATGGAAATGGGGGAGCCCCTGAACTGTAACTGGCCTCTCCTGGCACGGGCTTTACGGATGATTTTCTCCTTCACCTGGTATCTGTGCAGCCTGATAATGACTGGCCGTGGTCTATGCCCTGGCTTTGGCTGCTCGGATAGCGTGTGGTGGACCCTGTCTCATTCTGGTGGTTATTCCAGGAAGCCTTCACTGAAAACCTCCATGAGCAGCTCCACGAAGAAGGCTGTCGGCCGCAGCCCATCCACTGCTTCAGGTAGGCCGATGACTCAGATATTATTCCGCCGGCTCCTGGCCGCTTACTTAAGCCAGCAGCTTAGCGTTGCTCTCTACTAGTATGGCGCAGGAGGCCTCCCGTGTCGACAAACACTCATCTTGTGAATTTGCATTTACCGCGAGCGAGCCTATCTTCTGAGCGTGGTCGGACACTGTGGCGTGGACACGGTCCAGCTTTGCTTCGAGCGTTGAAATGGAGGCTTTAAGATCGACAGAGAGGGCTTTGAACTTGGCGGATAGGGCTGTACAGTGCTCTTCCCAGAGGTTAGCAATAGCCGCCATGCTAATCTCACCACCTGCCTTGTCTGCAGTGCTAACCTTCGCCCCCTGTTCTTTACAGTCTGTCTGGTTGCATACGTTGACATATTTTGGGCCAAGTACAATAACTTCCGTTTTATCTGAGTTTAACATCAGAAAATCACAGGTCATCCAGCTTTTTATTTCCTTAATGCATATTTGAAGCTTAGCTAACTGATTGTTTTTTTATAGTTTGATTAAAACATTTAGTTGGGTGGCACAAGAACAGTTCTAACTCATAAGTACATCGGTCTCTCTTTCTCTCTCTCACACACACACACACACACACACACACACACACACACACACACACACACACACACACACACACACACACACACACACACACACACACACACACACACGTATAATTGGCATTCCTAGTGAGTGTGAGTGGTATGACAGTTTGACAGTGCTCAGGTCCCTGTAGTCCCATGTCAGCTATTCATCAGAAGTCCCATGATACCAGCAACGCCCTATTTTCCCTCTGCTCCCCACACTGACTCTCCACCCCCTTCACTCCACTCACCCTCATCCTCAACCAATGCTTACCTTCTGCACTTCTGAGAAACATTAACTAAACTGTTTATATACTGAAGAAGAAGAGGTGAGAAGCATGAACTGGGTATTGTTGTACCTGTCATGTTGTTTTGGGCTGTTTCTGCTGTCAGCAATACAAACAGTAATAAATCACTGTAATGCTAATCGTCGGAGTAGTATTTGTGGTTAATTAGCAGCACCCTGCAAATACCCAAATGAGCTGCGTGGTTGCCGATGGTCAGGCAATCTTTCAAATTGTCCCATTGTGATTACTCAAGATTGGCAATAAGTGGCTGCACTTGCTTGGCGCTTCTGCCTTCTGCTTGTAGCCATAAGCGTATTGACACATTTCCAGTTGCCAATGCTTAGCATCTTCCACTTCTGTGTTGCTGATTTAGATTATTTTTGCTTCTCTAGCTCAAAGCATTTAATTTTTTTTTTTTCATATTGTGTAAATCTACAAATTATTCACTTTACATTTAAACCTACACTAGTTCTGTTTAAGCACATAGTTCTCTCCTTCTTTAAGTGTTTTCTCACCATTTAATCCCCCAACAGGGACTTGAGTGTCCTACAGATACTGTATAAAGGAAGGTTAGAATGTTTAAAAAAAAAAGGTTAAAAAAAGTTTGGCTTCATAAAAAACTTCAACATACCAATTTTTACAAATTATGTGTGGCACCCTGGACATTTCAGTAGTATTATTTATATTAGTGACTGGGCTATTTTTCTTAATATTTATTGTTTGTATAGACACACCTGAATCAAACCGGACTAAAGTAGTTGCTGCTTTGCACCAGTAGCTGGCAGTGGCAATTGATGGTTGCTGGGTTCCCTGTTTTCATGTTGACTGATGTAGTCCAAAGGAAATCCGCTCTGAGTCACTACAGTTTAACAGTTTATACTTGATGCAACTTTATTAGTGTTTGTATATCTGTTTGTTTGTTGCATGAAACTAAACCTCCCTGGGGCGAAGTTTAGCTCACTTTTGTAGAGCTGCCACCCTATGTTGAGGCTGCAGTCCTCACTGTAGGCAGCCCCGGTTTGAATCCCGCATTGGGCATCCCTGTCCTTCATGTCATTCCTCCTCTCTGTCTCCCCATTTATTTTCTCTCTCTCCACTGTACTGTCGGTTAAAGGCAATAAAAACCCTAAAACAATATATCTAATAACACCTGAAACGACAGCATCTGATAACACATGGTATACTTACAAAACAGACTTTGAAAAAGTCACCTCCATCATCCCTGAGGAAAACTGGAAGACATCGCAGTGCTTCGACATCATTGGTCTACAATTTGGGAAAACAGGAAAAGGAAAGGCAAATAAATATGGGAAAGCGTTTTCTGACAAAATTGCATCACATTTTTCCAACTTAAGGTATTTAAAGAAGTAGTCTGACTTGTTAGGAAATTTATGTTTGTCTTGCTGAGCTAGATTATAAGGTCAATATCACTGATGTCTGTTAGCAGGGTGTGCGTGTGTGTGTGTGTGTGTGTGTGTGTGTGTGTGTGTGTGTGTGTGTGTTTGTGTGTGTGTGTGCGTGTGTGTGTGTGTGTGTGTGTGTAAGCTAGCACAGTGTCAGAAAGGAACAACTTGCACGATTTCCTGCATTTATATAAAATTAGAGAGTGTGTTTACCGTTGTTTCAAGGATCCAAAGTATCAAGTGTCCTTCCAATTATTCTGGTTTTAGATTTCTCAAGGAAACGTGTGGTATGGCGGTCCAAGGACTCAAAGTTGTCCCACTCAAGATCTTTACTTGCCACTCTTGTGAAATCTGCAAAGACCTTCAAAGACAAAACAGAACACACCACAAAACATTTTGTACTAAGTTAAGAGTTGACCACAATATTATCATATACAAACTATGAATGAGGCAGACAGTTTTGCATTGTGTGGAACCTTTGTGTTTTTATGTTTGGGCAATGTGTATAGTTTAATTCTTTTTTTCTTATTCCCCCAAGCATGCAACATCCTGTATTTATTTAGAAGACTTACTGTCTTACTTGCTGAGCCAGCCATTGTTCCAACATCCATTTCACAGAGCAATTTCCTTGCGTCTTAATGAGAAGGCCTGTTTCATTAGCTGATTCACCTGGACTGCATTTGGGAACCTTTTCTTCATTTAATTTCCAAGCAGCTGTCTAAAGCATTCAAGTGTTGATGCATCTTGACCCTGTGGAAAATCAGGCAGGAAGTTTGTCTCACTTCTTCTGGGTCTCTTCAGGCTTTTTCCAGGTAGCTCCCCTTCTGGATTCTGCTGTGTTCTCTTATTGCTGTTGACTGACAAATCTGCAATACCACATCGACAAAGTTTGGAATGGAGATGACTCATTTTAAATGTTTTAACTATTCTTCTAGAAACCTGTGGTTGACCCTGGCTCAGCAAGGCATGGGTGCTTAGCAATTAGTGCTGCAGCAACAGTGGTGAAGTGAGGGTAAACCGGGAACGTGTACATCTACTCAGCTAGCTTCTGCAGAATGTGAGGCTTCATGTCTCGTGAAACTGGCATGTGTGTGCCATCTATCATATAAATTAAGTTTTCCTGTCTCAGTGTATATTCAGTATTTACAGAGAAATTTGGCACAACTTAAATGTAGAAGCCCATTGGTCACATGAGGTTTGCAGTAATGTCTCTTCAGTGCGAGGCAGTATTTCTGTGTCAGACGACCCAGATAAAGACCGTGATAGATATCTGTGAGGTTGCAGAAAGCTTTGTTGAACTCCGGGTCTGCATAGTGAAGCATGAAGTCATTCTGCTGATCAAGTCGTTTTTTCAAGTCGCTTATTAGCTCTTCCAAAGTATTCGGTCTTTTGTGAAAAATTACTTTTTCGAATGTCATTTTCAGCAACCACTACCGTCATTGGCCAGGACTGGTCCATGGTTCTGAAAGAATCAAATATCACATCAGCACAAAATGTTATGCTTTAAGGTCAAACAACTGGCCTTTCACTCTGTAGGGGAATCACATCATTGAAATCTTTCAACTTGGTTACAAGCAAGCTTGAGCTACTTTTGCACACCTTGTAAGCTCTGAGGTGTTTGTTATACCATGCAAACAATTGTCTATAAAGGAACAAAACATTGGTATCCACGACCAGAACCTGCTGAATCTGCCTAAATTCTGTAAGGCCTGCGCATGAAACAACAGACACCACCATGTCAGCTGCATACTTAATACCATCTATGCTAACAGATGTTGCTGTAAGGACTGTGTTTTGAGGTGCATACCTTGCCAGCAAATGCTGCTGTACATTGTCCGGGAAGGAAGAAATCATGACACTCTACTTTGTCAAGTTCCAATGCTAGTTTGAAAAATCACGCAGAATCTAACTGGTAAGCCAACCTCTTTTTATGTCAGAGCCAAAGTCAGAGGAACATTTCTGTAGTGGTGGGCTCCAAAAATGTGTGTTTTCACTCGAAACTCATAGTCCACACATCTACAAGTGGTCCAAATACATGAATGAGATGGGGGTAATGCTGCAAGTAATGGTGTTTTGGACGGAGTCTGTAGTTAGGGAATGCTTTTTGAAGTAATGTTCTATGCATTGAAAACTTGAAATACAGATAGTGGAGTGACTCCTCAGTAGACCTTGTACATGCTGCCAACTCAACCACATCTTTCAAGCACAGTAAAACCTCCCATGCTTTATCTCCTCAGGGATATAATGGCCAATCAACAGGGAAAGGAGCTAATCAGTGGCGGTTGATGTTGTGTAGGTGAAAATAAGCAGACAGAGTAATGTTATTGATATGAGAGTGAAAAGATAGAGTACTGTCAAGGATGACCCCCAGACTCTTTACCTGTGGGGAGGGGGAGACGGTGGAGTTGTCGATGGCTATTGAGAAACTGTCGGTTTTGGAAAGTGTTGATTTGAAACCATTGAGGAGAATCTCGGTTTTGTCACTGTTTAGTTTGAGAAAATTGGAGGAGAACCAGGATTTTATGTCTGTTAGGCAGTCAGCAAGGGATGAGGGTGGGCGGGTGGAGGTGGGTTTACTGGAGAGGTAGAGTTGGGTGTTATCCGCATTACAGTGAAAACTGATGTACTTATGGAAGATATTGCTGAGTGGAGGAAGGTAAATGATGAAAAGGAGGGGCCCCAGGTAAGAGCCCTGGGGCACGCCTGAAGTGACGGGGGTATGCTGGGATGTGAGGATTTGAGTTGGATGAACTGAGTGTGACCTGAGAGGTAGGATCGGAACCAGTTTAGTGGAGTGTGGGTGATGCAGATGGAACGTAATCTATTGAGGAGGGTGGAGTTGCTGATGGTATCAGCTGCATTGATTTCTTCATGTTAATCTTTTAGCATGTGATACAAATTAACCAGTGATAAAACATTTCTAAATTAAACTATAAAAACTGTAAATTATTAAACTGTAAGACTGTAAATTATAAACTGTAAAACTGTAAATTATAACTGCAATCATGCTATAGTGTTAAATAGTGTGAAATTAATCTTAATCTAACTGAGTATAATGACCGACTTTCCTGACTCTTAACTATGCAGATCATCCGCTGTGATCTGGTGATTATAACCATCTAATCTGTGTGTGTGTTTACATCCACCATACCATATCCCTCCTGAAGTCACTATTTGTGATTTACCTTGATTGTCGTATTACCATAAAACCTGTAACTAGTATCTAGTGTATGATTATGATGTAACATCTATACTGCAACTTACACTCTAGTATTGGATAGCATACCCATATGAAATGCAAGAACATTCTTTTACAGTCTTAAACAATAATGGAATAATATGTGGGTTAATATGTGTCGGCATGGCCCATCATCAGTCCTGGAAGTCGTCAACTCCGCCACTACCAAGATTCAGTTGGGCAATATTTCAGCGTGATAGGATGTCTCATGGTACAGTCCTGATGAGCTCTCTCTCAGTTAGTTAGTGTCCATTTCACCATCCTCCTTACTGCTCCAAAAGAGAAAAAGAAAGAATCACAAACCATGCAGACATTCCATAGTTCATTTGCCCTGGGTAGTGGTTCAGTTGACCAACTCCAGTTGAGCCTTTTGTAGTCTTGTGTCTTCCACTGCCCGCTTATACAACATTCCCTGGATCCACCTTTTCAGTATGGGTATGATGCAACAGTGTAGGGATGCTACAATAATTAACACTATGAAAATGATCGCAATAGCTTTTACACATAACGCTCCCCACTCTCTCTATTGCTTCTAGTCCTCTCCACTCACATGCATCTCTGCCAGCATTTTTTGTCATTTCGGCCCGCAGCCCCTTCAATTTATTCATAGCACTAGAGAAAGTTCCATTAGCGGCCGTATTGTTTGGTATGTATGTGCAACATTGCTCCCCAAACATGTAGCATACTCCTCCTTGTTCAGCTAGCAGCCAATCTAATGCCAGCCTGTTTTGTCTCGTCATTTCGGAGGTCGCATGTAACTGTGCACCAAATACTTCAAAGCCCTCTAAGGTGTAATTGAGCAGCCTCTGTAGGTTATAGTAT
Source organism: Echiichthys vipera (assembly GCF_963691815.1). Lineage (NCBI taxonomy): Eukaryota > Metazoa > Chordata > Actinopteri > Perciformes > Trachinidae > Echiichthys > Echiichthys vipera. Next base: position 31,902,299 of record NC_139832.1, on the reverse strand, counting down.
ATGTAATTTATCCACTCTACATTCTTGTTAACGGTGATCCACAGTATGATAGACTCAAGACCCGCTTTAATCTCATCTCGGGCCTTAAACTCGTATGAAATTCCTCGTGGTTGTCCTATCACATCCAAGTACACTTCCCTGTCCTCCATAAGACTTCTTCTCATTCGGGTCCCTCCTGCAACTAACTTGTCCACTCCTGAATATATCACAGTTATTGGCACCTTTAACCTTACTAATGTACACAGCCCAACCCACCTTGCTGGTAATACATTTGTCACTCTATCCCCTCCACAAATCCAATAACTGTCTGTAATGGGAAAGATCTGGTCACCGAAAAAAAAAATAGTGTGGCCAACGTCATGGTTACATTAGCACAATCCTGTGTGTAGTCACTTCTTCAGGCGTGGCGATCGCATCCCTCGCCAGCCCTTCACGCAGCACATCCATCGTTGGCTTTGCATACCTTGCACTCCATCGTACTTTCACGTTCATCTGACCACCTATATCTGCAGCGCTAACACTATTCAGTTCATGTTTTACCGATATTAATTGCTGCATTATCTACTTCCTTGATCCATCCACACAACGCCTCTCGCACTACCGGCATGCATTTCACTGCCACCTTGTCCCACACTGACATTCCTAACTTATCTGACATCCAACCGCATATAACTTGCCTACTTCCATCTTTGAGGATTTCTGAAATCGTCACCTCTCTTCTTTCTACCAAACCTGCTCGCTCTTGTGCTGGGAGATGTAATCTTAATCTCCCTTCTGTCACCACCACTGTCCTAAGACCTTCGTTCCCTTCTAACTTCTCTGGTACCTCTGGTCTTGTAACTTTTTCTGGAAGTATTTCTCTATCTTCCCAAATCCATGTTGTATGACTCTGTCTTTTCTTTTGCATTTTTCTGCTTTCCTGTGTTAGACGCTCAAATGGGTTTGTAAATTTATTTCTATCTGACAATGCTGGCAGGTGGCACAGAGTGTTTAGTTTTGCATCATACTCATCTGTTAGACTGGTGGATCCCCGTCTGGGGCTGGATCGCCTTTTCCTCGTCTCCGACTCCTCCTTTCTGTGGACTCTCGCTTGTCGGTACCTATCATCATACTGTGAACACACAGGAATGTCAGAGTCAGTTTTACCACATTTCTCATCTCCCACTTCTGCCGTTGGGTTCCCTTCATCCTTGATTCACGTTTTTGTGCAGTGGTTCAGATGATACCACGTGGTGCCCCCTTCGACCTGGACAGCTGTCGGCGTGGCCCTGACCACCTGGTACGGTCCTTCCCAACGCGGTTGATGCCACCTCCTCCGGAACACCTTGATCCACACCAAGTCTCCTGGTTTCACTGGCGACTCCCCCTTCTGCTCCAGGCTCTCCTCTCGTGCTCTTTCCTGTGTGTAGATAGTTCTATGGATCATAGTTAGATATTTCATAAATGCTTTCAGCTCATTTTACAATTGTTCAAGCGGTGGTCCTTTAAAAGGACCTCTTAGCTGCGGTGCTGGCATAGGTCGACATGTAAGCATTTCAAACGGTGTTAAATGCGTTGTTCTATGTGTTTGCATGCGATAGCTCATTAGTGCTGGTGGCAAAGCATCTACCCACCTCGTTCACCATTGCTTGCATATAAGGCGACCAGTAACCTTGTTGTCGGATTTTCTTCATCACTTCCCCCCTTGCACAGTTATCTAGACTGTGCACTTCCGATATAAACATAGATAACAACGTCACTGGGGCCATTAACAAACCGTCTTGTGACCTCCATAACCCTTGTTCACTCGTTGTTGCACCTGGCCTTCTCCAAATGTCTCATTCCTCCTCAGCCGCTTCTTTTGTATCAACAGTTGTACTTTTAAATATTTGGGTGTTTTCAACTGAATTTTGCATATTTTTTGATGAACACAAAAATTGTCATGTTTATTTTACACAATGCATCTCTTCCACACAAATTGCCAGGTGTTTATTTCGCAACCAGAATTGGGATTTTAATTTCTACATTTTCTGTGGTTATTTTCACTGGAGCCGTCATTTGAATTAGTTCTTAGTTAATAGTTATCCTTCGTTTTCTGTGGTTATTTTCACTGGAGCCGTCATTTGAATTAGATGCTTTTGACCCGAGAATCCTATTGTCTCAACAAATCTGTCTGACATGGGGAGGTGCGTGGCAAACTTTGGACCCTTGCAGCTCGTTGAGTTGTAACTGTATCAGTTCCGCTGCAAGTTCTTGCCAGCTTCCCCTTCCCTTTTTCTGTCTTTACGATGTTTTTCTATCGCGTGTACCACATTGTCCCGAAACTGTTGGTGTGACATTGATGTCAGCCCTACCACCTCTTCCAGCTTGCTCTGGACTGGGGCTGGCATGGCCTCCACAATGGCATTCCTGAACAATGTCATCAGCACTGGGCTGTTCTCAATCTCCTCCTCAGTTTCCTGCTTCCACCTTTTCATCTGCCTTGTGATGTACGTGGCTGGGTTCTCAGTCTCTGAGAGCAACTCCCCCTTAAGAGCCTTTGGATAAACTCTCGTGGGGTATTCATTTTGCAGCTCCGTCCACAGTGTGGTGCGATATGCATTGAAGTCGGTTCCATCTGCTCTTGGTTCTAACATCCACCCATTTTGGCTGTGTTTGAAAAGGTTCTCCATTGCTGCCACCCCAAAACATCTTGCCCATATTGCTTTTATGTCACAGAGGGCCAGGATTTTACCCACAGTGTCCTCTTCAAATGCTCTTATCCATTTGCTGGCTCCTTCGTGAATGTCTTGGCTTGAGACAAGACCTGCAAGGTCAACTGTTTGCCACCATAATGCCCCTGAGTGCCCTTTATTAAAGTTGGATACTGGCCTGCCTCCTATCTGTCTGGTTTACGTATGTTTGCCAATTTCTTTGATAATCTTGGGATATCCTTAATGTATTCTGGGTATTTGGCCCCCACTATCTCAATTGGTCATGCAGTCAATGTTGTGTTGCTGTTGATTATGGCGATGCTAATATTTGATAGCACTTTTGCAGAAGTGAATGCTATTTCTATGTTTTACTGTTGGTGAGTTAAGGCCTAGCTTACCTTGGTAATGCTCCTTTTTAGTGATATTTGAAATCAATTGAACCGTAAATTCTTAAGCTTAAATGCTAGCTAGTTTAGCCTTAGCTATATTGGTTATGCTATGCTAGGCTATGGAAATACCCACAGTCTAATTTTATATGCTAGTTTTTTTGTTTTTTCTAAACTCAATGCTAATTAGCTTAACCTTAGCTATGCTATTTATGCTAAGCTAATCTATGGCTATACCCAAAGTCTAATTTAATGTGCTAGTTCTTTAGCTCAATGCTAATTAGCTTAGCCTTAGCTATGCTAGTTATGCTAAGCTAGTCTATGGTTATACCCAAGTTCAATTTAATATGCTATTTTTAGCTCAATGCTAATTAGCTTAGCCTTAGCTATGCTAGTTATGCTAAGCTATGCTAGGTATGCTAAGCTAGGCTATGATAATAGCTGTAATCAATTTTAAATGCTAAGACTTAGATTAGCCTTTCAGGTAGCTATGCTATTTGGGCCTATAGCTAACTGCTATGTCCTCTCAGTTGGTGCTATCTGTTACACCCCCCGTCTGGCGGTCTGCCAAACCAACCCTGGCAAAATGACGTGTACTAAGAATTTAAATTGCACAAACGTTTGATTCAAAATGGCGATCAGGTTTTAAAATGGCGGCCCTCCAAGCCACACCTAACTCCTAAATTTCAACTGCGCCACAACTCCAAAATGGCGATTGGCCTTTATAGCCACACCCAACTTCTGAATTACAACTGCGCCACAACCTAAAAATGACAACGCTGGCAAAACCTAATTTTTTTAATTCACAGTATGTACTTTCACAATTCTATTTAGCTGTTTTTCCTCTGATCACAGCTGAGCCACCTGAACTTTTCTACTTGGAACCATGAAAACCAGCTGCTCAACATGCAGATAGCAGTTTCTCAAAACACATGCAGTATCTCAATACTCCACGCTCAGTCAAAACAGATATCAGACACACACGAACATATCCTTGTTGAAAAAGAGTCAGTGAGTGATTAACCCGTTCAAAGATTCTCTAGAATCCAGTTTATGGATCTACATATATATTTATAGGTTATAGATAGATTTTTACAGATCTATATATAGAGATTTTATTAATCATTTATTTATTTATTTATTTTCGATGTTAACTTTCCCTTATTAACTGGTGCTTTACATATCATACATGCAGTGTTTATATGATTTTATATATTTCTAAGGGAGTTTTCATAAGCAATGTGTTCCTTACCGACTGAATTACATTATTTGTGAGCCTTTTACTAGATCATTTGAGACACTTTTTCCTGTTTGCTGTGTGTGTGTTCATATCTTTATATTACAGTGCTCAAACAGATCCTGCTCAGTTCTAGTGAATTTCCTTTCACGTATATATAAATTATTTAGTTGACTCTGTAGTACCACGGTGATCAGCCCGTGGCGGTAGCGGGTCAGCATGTGCGTTTGACCTATATGGACAAACTCTAAAGCGCACGCCCCTCCATATTATATTTCCAAACTCTTTGGAAATATCCTCTAAAGGCAATACCAAAAATTCAGTTCGTTTTTTTATTGAAACACTCATCCACTCCCCCTTTAACAATCACAATGACCGGTCATCCACACACACCCCAATTTCACACTTTTTCTGGCCAGTATTCTTTTTTTCCCTTTTTTATCACAGCTGCTGACACAGTCCAATGTTTCAAATTCTTGTTATATCATAGCACATTTTAATGAATTACAGCAGCTGACCTGCATGCAGGAACACGTAAGACAGCCAGAAACCTCCCAGCTGACTCAGCGAGTTCAACTTGGAATGCACCTCAAAAACTCTACCCTGAGTCGAGGCGGAGCCTCAACAGGCATACAACTGTGTGAGATAGGATAAAAGTTCCTACCTTTTGGCGCCTTCTGCACAGCCCCTGCAATGGTGAGCTTAGTCGTCGTCCCAGCGAGCAGGTCCAAACCGATTGAACGTCCGGGGTCACCAATTTATGGTAGAACAATATATTATATATATATATATATATATAAAAATAGAAAGGTCTACAAGAAGGAGTCAGCAGAGAGGTCTCACATCAATCAAGGATAATTTATTGAATCAAGGTTTGATACACTCACAGAACTTCCCGTCTCATAACGAGGCTGACAACACTTACACGCCCCGTCAGGTTTTTCCAATACACATTCAGTACATTTACAATCAGTGGCGTCTACACGGTGGCCTCGGCCTGTTATTCACCTTCTCAATCATATTTTCTTCCACAGATCCGCACCAGTTTTTTTCAGGATTGGGGTTATTGCAGCGGTTTTGAAACAGCTGACAATCCAGCTGACATGTGGTGGGCTTGGACTTATGGATGAGGTCGAAAATCTCTGAGAGGGTGGGGAGCTCGAAAGAGGAGAAGGGGTGGGCAGGTGGGTGGAGGTCAGAAGTGACACTGGAGGAGTTTGAACCGAGATCCTGGTGGATTGTCTGGATTTTGGTGTTGAAGAAAGCCATAAGAGAGTTACAGAAGGCAGTTCAGTACAAATGGGGTGGTATAGAAACTGGGGATCGGGTGATATTGTTGAACAGTGAAAAGAGTGACTTGGTGTTACCTACATTTGAACAGATTATTCTGGAGTAATAGTTTGATTTGGATTTAGTAATACAGTCCTGGTAGTGCAGAAAATTATTTTTGTACATTTCATTGTGAACAGTCAACCCAGTTTTACGGTGAAGCCATTCAAGCTGCCTGCCTTTGGCTTTCATTAGTCGGAGTTCATGCGTAAACCAGGGAGCAGAGAGGGAGAAAGATACAGATCTGGTTTTTAGTGGAGCGAGGGAGTTGAGGATATCATGATCAGCTGTTCAGGGGTCGATAAGTCTTCAAAGTCCATGGAATTGTCAATACTAGATGAGAGAGAGTCCGTGCTTATGTCTTTAATAATGCGAAAGGAGATGAGACCAGGGGACTTAGTGATGTAGAGAGTGAGGTCGACGTTGAATGAGAGGAGGAAGTGGTCGGGGATGGGGAGTTCAGCTGCTGCACAGTTAATAGGGGTGACACCAGAGCAGCATATTAAATCCAGGATGTGTCCTTTGGAGTGTGTGGGAATATGGGTGTGCTGCTGAAATCCAGAGGTCTCAAGGAAGGATGCAAAGTCTCTGGTAAGAGAATGGTTTATATTGTCAATATGTATGTTAAAATCTCCCAGCAATATTGTGTTGAGAGAGTGGGGAGGTGTGTGAGACAAGCAGCAAAGCCATTTAAAAACTTGCTATTTGGTTTCGGGGGGCGGTAAACAGTTGCAATAGTTGTAGGAGCAGATCCAGGCAGTTGGCAGACAGTGGATTTCGAAGGAGCTGCAGGCGGGGACAGACAGCAGCGAGACTTTCCACGAGACCTCCCCGGCCGGAACAGCTGACAGATGTAAACAAACCCCGGAGGAGTTGAGTCGTTGAGTTGGGAAAAGTCGTTGTCTCAGTTAAACAGATAAAATCAAACTTCCGATCACTGAGGAGATCCTGGATGTTTAGCAGACCAAAGTTGACAGTGGTGGTGCCGTACTTGACAGCTGTGTTAGCCGACCGGGCTAGGCTGGTTAGAGTGATGGGAGTTGGACCAGATGGACTTTTCGAAGAGTCCTCTCGGAAGCTCCAGCGGGACCCCTGGTGGATGTATCTCTGACGGGGCAGGAAAGCGATGTCCGGGCGGAGGTGTAGTGGAGTTGGCGGAGGTGCAAGCAGGTGGAAGCGCAGTCTCAGGAGTTCCACCGCTGAGTACTGGAGCAGTCCCATCACGGGCTGGCGAGCAAGCGACAGAAGAGTCCAGGCAAGCACGGACCAGGTGTATATCCTGTCAGACCACATTGTTGGCATGGACTTGGGTAGCTAAGGCGACAAGGTGAGCAGTCAACATCCAAAAAAGTTTAAAAATGCAGATGAGCAGCGGCAGCCAGTCGCGGCAGCATTCACTCATCTAGCCAGGTCCGCCCTCTTGTTGGAGTTTGCCAATCCTGCAGCTTCTTCAACAATGTACAGTAGTAGGCACTCGGGGGAAGCTAGTACAGTTTGTAGCGGAGAAAGAGGTTTGCCGGTGATGACTAGAAGTGAGCAGGTGTGGATGCTTAATTGCTGTTGAGGTCAGTCAGCATGAGGTAGAGGGCAAAATGGAGTGAAATAGATTGTCTGTTAAATGTGTGACCCAAGGCTGTTGGGGTGGATGCCATTCTGCCCGAAAAAAGCTGGGCGTTTCCAGAAGAGGTTTAAATTGTCATTAAAAACGATGTTTGCGCGCTGCACGGGCTGAAAGCAGCCAGGTGTGGAGACTGAGTGTTAGGCTGAAACTACCAACTCCACAATTCTGTGGAGGGATGGGAGTTGAGCTAAAAACCCATTTGTCGTTGTCCATGAGGGAGTCAAGGGGTTGCTGAAGTCTCATTTCAGTTGTTCAGATGGCTGATAAATTATTTCATTACAGCCTATATTAAGCACAATATTGCGGGCGTGACTGTGCTTGGCCATGACGCTGGGAATCTCTCCCATGAGATCGCCACTCTAGCATCTGGAAAGCAAAACGTTGCTGCCTATTTTCTATGACATTCCTCACAATGGAGTCTCCAATAATGAGAGTGGTTGGAGGGGGAAAAGTCGGTGCGGGAGAGTGGGGAGTGTGGACTTAAAACTGCCTCTACATGGAGTTAGAGCTTTCTACAGACTCTGTAAAATTTACTAACAATACCACACCATTGTTCTGTATTAAAAGAAGTTTAATTTGTAATAACCAGAGGATGCAGGAAAGATGGGGTGAAGGGCACATTAGGTGGGGTGATAAGGGTCGAGGGGAGGGATTAAGAATGGGGTCAATAGTTGGGGATGAAAAGGGGTGAACTGGGTTGAGGTATGGATGGACGTCTAGGAACCCAAAAGGCATGGCTCAAGGTTGGGGTACACCTTAATGGTTTGCTGCTTCATCATCCATTTCAGTTGAAAATGGTGGCAGAAAACGGGGAAACTGGTGTTGGATGGGGATCCAAGTCCGCTGGTAAGGATTTGAATCTCTGAAATGAGAGATGGGAGAAGGAGGCAGCGATGGCGTTTTGGTACATTGGAGGTAGTTGAAAATGTACAAGGAGATGTGTTGGAGTTTTGACAATAAGAAAGTCACCCAGAAGGTACATGGAACATATTTGGAAGTCTGGGATTGTTGGTTAGGAAGCAGCAGAGAGCTTTGGACAGAGAGTTGAATATTTTGGGGCAGCTCTTGCACCAAACGAAAGGAATCCTTCCAGGAAATACAGAGGAACCTCCAGAAGTCGGGATGGATAGGTGAG
>NC_139832.1:31681419-31888919 GCF_963691815.1 Echiichthys vipera | reverse complement strand
TAGGGTACAAACCAGAAGAGCAAGTTATTAGATAAATGTGGTAGCTTCAAATAAGCTGGTCAATATAGTGTTACATATAAGTGCTTTTTCCCAACCATCTTCTCATCTTCTTAGCCAAGTTGAAGCCAAAAGAGATGCGTTTTTAGCCTGTGGCGGAAGATGTGTAGATTTTCTGCCTTCCGAATGTCGATGGGGAGCTCGTTCCACCATTTAGGAGCCAGGATGGCAAACAGTTGTGATTTACTCAAGTGACGCTGTGTTCCTTTCAGTGAGGGAGCGGCAAGCCGATTTGCCAATGCAGAGCTGAGAGGGCAGGCTGGAATGTAAGGTTTAATCATGTCCTGGATGTAAGCTGGGCCTGATCTATTAGTAGCACGATAAGCAAGTGCTAATGTCTTGAAATGGATGCGCGCAGCTAAAGAAAGCCAGTGAAGGGAGTGGAGGAGCGGTGTATTGTGAGAGAACTTAGGTAGGTTGAATACCAGTCGAGCCGCTGCATTCTGGATGAACTGCAGAGGTCGGATGGCACAGGCTGGCAGACCAGCCAGGAGGGAGTGACAGTAGTTGAGGCGTGAGATGACAAGAGCCTGGACCAGAACCTGTGCTGCCTTCTGGGTCAGAAGAGGCCGTATCCTCCTGATGTTGTGAAACATCTATCTGTGGATCGTGTTGTTGCCGCAATGTTGGCGGTATGGGAGAGTTAGTTGTCAAGTGTCACAACCAGGTTCCTTCCAGTCTGGGTGGGGGCTACAACAGAGTTGTTAAGGGTGATAGTTAGGTGGGAGAGCCCTTGCCAGGAAGGAAAAGCAACTCTGTCTTGTCTAGGTTGAGTTTAAGGTGGTGTGCGGACATCCATTGAGAAATGTCAGTCAGACAGGCAGAGATCCGTTCTGCTGTGAGTGTGTTGGACTGAGGAAAAGAAAGAGTTAGTTGGGTGTCATCTGCATAACTGTGATATGACAAGCCATGTGAGAGAATAACAGAACCAAGGGAGTTGGTGTACAGAGAGAAGAGGAGAGGCCCCAGGACTGAACCTTGTGGGACCCCAGTAGTAAGATGACAGGGTTCCGACACAGAGCCTCTCCAAGTAACCCAGTATGTGCGATTTTTTATGTAGGATGTGAGCAGGGAGAGTGCAGAGCCTGAGATACCTAATTGCTGTAGGGTGGAAACAAGGATCCGGTGGTTAACTGTGTCCCTCCACTCAGCCCTCACCCACCTAGAGACCAGAGACTCCTACGTCAGAATGCTGTTCATCGACTTCAGCTCAGCATTCAACACAATCATCCCTCAGCAGCTCACCCACAAGCTCAGTCAGCTGGGGCTCAACACCTCCCTGTGCAACTGGCTGCCGGACTTCCTGACGGGGAGACCACAGGCAGTTCGAGTTGGAAGCAACACCTCCAGCACCATCACGCTCAACACAGGGGCCCCCCAGGGGTGTGTGCTGAGCCCCCTCCTCTTCACTCTGCTGACCCACGACTGCACATCATCATCCGGCTCCAACCTCTTCATCAAGTTTGCGGACGACACAACTGTGGTCGGTCTCATCAGCAACGATGAGGAGACCGCCTACAGGGACGAGGTGAGCCACCTGGCCACGATGTGCAAGGACAACAATCTCCGCCTGAATGTGGAGAAGACGAAGGAGATTGTTGTGGACTTCAGACGACGGCACTCCCAGCATGTTCCACTCACCATCGACGGTGCTGCAGTGGAGCAGGTGAGCAGCACCAAGTTCCTGGGAGTGCACATCTCTGAAGACCTGTCCTGGAGCAACAACTCAGCATCACTGGCCAAGAGAGCAAACCAGCGCCTGTACTTCCTCCGCAAGCTCAGGAGAGCAAGAGCCCCGACCCCCATCATGCACACCTTCTACAGAGGCACCATCGGGAGCATCCTCTCCAGCTGCATCACCGTGTGGTACGGCGCCTGCACCGTGTCCTGCCGCAAGACTCTGCAGCGCATCGTGAGGGCAGCTGAGAGGATTATTGGTGTCTCTCTCCCCCCCCTGTCGGACATTTACAACACCCGTCTCACCCGCAGAGCCATCAGGATCACAGGTGACCCCACCCACCCCTCCAACAGCCTCTTCAGCCTGCTGCCGTCGGGGAGGAGACTGCGGAGTCTCCGAGCCAAAACCAGCAGGCTAAAAGACAGTTTCTGCCACCAGGCAGTCAGGAGACTCAACTCCCTCCCTACTCTGCCCCCCCTCCCCCCTCTGACTCTGCCCCCTGCCACAGCCACCCTTACACCTCCCCTCCCCTCCGTCATCTGACATCATGCCCCCCCCACACACACACACACACACACACATACATCTCCATCTGAACTCGGACTCGAACTGCTATTTGCACTTCACTGCACTACCTCACTTTAATGAACAATACCGCTCTACCTCAATTCAACAAATGTCATTGCACTGTTACTGTCTATTTATTATTATTATCTTATTCACTTTACAATCCACTGCCACTTTACATTTTTTACTCTTTGTATATTTTTATTATGTTGTATATATATATGCCGATTGCACTGGGTCTGAGAGGACTGTAATTTCATTTTTTGCATTTTGTATGTCATGCATATTGCAATTTTTGACAATAAACTGACTTGAAACTTAAACTTGAAACAAATGCTGCAGAAAAGTCCAAAAGGATGAGTGCAGAGGAGAGAGAGGCTGCCCTAGCCATGTGAAGTTTTAACCTTGCTCGGTGACAGCAAGAAGGCCAGTTTCGGTGAGTGGCCGGCCTTAAAACCAGACTGGTAGGGATCAAGGAGGTTGTTCAAGTAAAGGTAGAAAGAGAGTTGGTTAAAGACAGCACGCTTCAGAGTTTTGGAGAGAAATGGAAGAAGAGAGACAGGTCTGTAGTTATTTACGTCAGACAGGTCAAGGATACGTTTTTTGAGGAAGGGGTTCACTCTTTAAGAGAGTCAAGGAAGCAGCCAGTGGATAAAGATGTGTTAATAAGATGGGTGAGAAAACAAAGAAAGTCAGGTGCAATAGATTGAAGAAGATGAGAGGGGATGGGGTCAAGGAGGCAAGTGGTTGGGTGGGCAGAGAGAACTTGATCAGGAGATAGGGGGATGAAAGGAGATAGCGAAGGGGAAGAAGATGAGATTGGTGGAAGGGTGAGATCAGGAGGTGGGGTGGAGAATGAAGAGTGTAAGTCATCTACCTTTTTTATGAAGTAGTTGACAAAGTGGCTTGGTAGAAGGGAGGAAGAGGACTGGGGGGGTCAAGGAGGTTAGAGAAGATGGAGAAGAGTTTTCTGGGGTTTGAGAAGGAGGATTGAATTTTAGTCTCATAGAAAGACTTTTTGGATGCAGAGATGGAGGCAGTGAAGGAGGAGTGAAGGTAGGTAGATAGGTAAGCAGGTCATCAGGGTGATTCGATTTCCACCATTTCTGCTGCTCGTATCGTGACTCTTTCAGCATGCACTGAGTCAAACAACCACAGGGCTGGGGAGAGCTTACAGACCCGCTGTGAAGTAAGGGGACAGAGAGAGTCAAGAGAGGAGGACAGAGTAGAGAGGAGAGTGTCTGTGGCAGAGTTAGGATGCATGAGTGAGAAAGAGTTAGATGAAGGGAAGGCTGAAAGAACAAATGAGGCCAAGGAGGAAGGAGAGAGGGATCAGATGATGCAAAGGACAGGTACTGTATCTGTTGATGAGAACAAGTTGTGAGATTTGGAGGTTGGGAGAGAGTAGGATTTGAAGAAGTTGTTGGAGACATGAAGCAGAGTTACAGTGAGGTCAGAGGTAGAGCAGTTTCTGTAAATATGAGATCAATGAGATTACCAGCTTTGTGAGTAGGTGGAGAGGGAGTGAGCGAAAGAGAAAAATAGGAAAGTAACAGAAGTAAATCGGATGCTCTGACTGGATGTTGAAGTCGCCTAGAAGAACAAGTGGAGGGCCATTTTTGTTGATGTTTGAAAGGAGGACATCTAGTTCCTTCAGGAACTCTCCCAATGGACCTGGTGGACGGTAGATTATTCTAGTACCACAAGCATGTCAAAGTGGTATTCAGGTCAGGAGTAATTTGACTGGTAAAAGGCAAGACATCTTTATTTATATAGCACATTTGATACCAAGGGAACTCAATGTGCTTTACATAAAAACAAAACCTTTTTTTAAAAACAGCATAAAAACATAAAACACAGCTAAAAGCAGGAGCAAAGAAGAATAAAAAAGTAAAAGAAAAGAAAATAGATAATGTTTAAAGTTATTAAAAAGAGCTCAGCTATAAGCACAATATTTGTAACCTGGATTTAAATGTGCTCACAGTTGGAGCGGATGTCAGTTCTGCTGGTAGTTTGCTCAAGTTGTGTGCAGCATAACAGCTAAATGCTGCTTCACCATGAACTCTGTGCTCCACTATCTGACCTGAGTCAGTAGATCTCAGAGCTCTACTAGGTTCATACATACTACTAACATGTCATTCATGTATTTTGGACCAAAACTATTCAGTGATTTGTAAACCAGTAGCAGCACTTTAAAATATATTCTGTAGCTAACTGAGAGCAAATGTAAGCTCTCAATAACTGGGGTGATGTGATCTGATCTCTTTGTTCTGGTTCAAACTGGAGCTGCATGAATGAGCTGCAGCTGTTTGATACTTTTTGGGGGGGGAGTCCTGTCAGAAGACCGTTACAGTAGTCAAGTCTATTGGAGATGAAAGCATCAATCAGCTTCCCCTGATCAGTTTGGGACATAAAACCCTTAATTCTGGATATCTTTTTAAATTGATAAAAGGCTGATTTGGTGACTGATTTGATGTGGCTGTTGAAGGTCAGATCTGAGTCTTATCAGCACACCAAGGTTTCTGACTTGGTCTTTAGTTTCTTAAGACAGTGACTCAAGGTGTTTACTGACAGCAACCCTCTTCTCTTTATTACCAAAAACAATGATCTCATTTTTTTCTTGATTTAATTGAAGGAAATTTTGGTTCATCCAATTTTGGCCTTGCTCTAAACAGTGACATTTATGTACATTTACTCAACAGACACATAGGTTAAATAAAAGATTGGAGGTATCTGTAAGTCAAAGAACACACAGATATTATCAGAAAGAGTCATTGATATTAACAGAAGTAATGTCAACACCTCTAGAGATAACCAGATCCAGAGTTTGGCCTTCAGTGTGTGTGGGCCCATTCACATGTTGGAAGAGGCCAAAAGTGTCAATAAGAGGTTCAAGAAGAAGTTATTTGGCATTTGTGTCCATGTTATTGTTTATGTGAAAGTTAAAATCCCGTTATGATAAAAAAGTTGTAGATACCTGTCTTGTTTTAATACCTCTGATTGTTGCTTCACAACATCAAGGGCTTCTGTGTGGATGATGAGAGACTTCAGTGTCGGATACTCAGCAGCAATCTTAAGGATCTTCTTTGAGTCGTCAGACACCATTTAATTGTGAAAACAGAACAGAGTACCTTGGTGTTTTTCTTCCTGCAAAAGCGTTTTATCTCATTCACAGCTCCATCACCTACTATCAGAGTTTGAGGCCCAGTGGTGAGCTCTTTCTGTAGCCCTTTAGCATATGGTTTAGCCTCATAGTGTGCATGCGCAAAAAGTGGCATACTGCCTGTTGCTACTCCAGACTTTAAGTTCGCTTTTTTTAACCTTCTTAACTTTCATTCTCCTTTGTTTGTTCTGTTTCTTCACCCTAACTTCTGTGAAGTTCTGCCCTCTACAATGGGCAGACTTTAGATTGTTTTCCTGTTGTTTTTGTGCTGTTTTTAACAATGCCGCTTCCACCAGGACACCTTGTCTTTGTTTACTCCGGAGAACAGCTCAACGCACTAATACCGGCCGGCATAGCGACAAGACCAGCGGATATTTCACCTTAACTCTGGAGAAAAACACACCAGAGAAGCAGAGGTGGGAAGTAACGTTGGGGCAATAGTGGAGGGTCGAGACGGGACAGGCTTATGGAGAGTAGAAGATTTAAGCCATGTCTCCCCTCTGTTGTTATGGGAAATGTACGGTCTCTGTACAACAAAATGGATGAACGGCACTACCAAGGAGCCACCCGGAGTACCGTACAGTCTGATGTGTTTCACTGAGACATGGCTGCACAGGGACATCACGGACTAGAACGTCTCGGTGGATGGCTTCCACACCATTCGGGCTGACCGGGACTGCACTGAGAGCGGTAAGGCTTGCCGTTCTCGTAAACAGCAGATGCTGTAATCCTGGTCATATCACCATTAAATCCTTAGATCCTTACAGACCCCTTGACTGACCCTCACTACCTCACTTCACACCTACCTATTCCATCCCTCCCCTCTGCTCCACATCATGTCCTCCACAACCTGACGACCTCAGCCCTCCCCCAACAGACACCTCTACAGTGTCCTTCACGCCTGACCTAGTGAGAACACAGCTGACAAGACTCCACTCTGGCAAAGCTGCAGGCCCCTGTGGCGTATTTCCTAGGGTGCTTAAAGCCTGGGCCCCCCAGATGTGTGGTGTACTGAGTTAAATCTTCAGCCTGAGCCTGCTGTGACGTCCTGCCTTGTGCGTGTGCCAAAGACGCAGCGTCCCAGTGGCCCTCAGGACTACAGACAGGTGGCCCTGATGTCCCACATCTTGAAGACCCCGGAGAGACTGGTCCTGGAGCAGCTAAGGCCTATGGCCATTACAGTTCGCTTACCCTGGGAGTTGAGGACTGCATCACCTACCTACTGAACAGAGTCTGATCCCAGCTGACATCGGGCGTGAGGCGGGGTACACCCTGGACAGGACGCCAGTCTATTGCAGGGCACATAGAGACAACCAGAGACAGACAACGACTCACATTCACACCTACAGGCAATTTAGAGTAATCAATTAACACGTGCACGTCTTTGCACTGTGGTAGGAAGCCGGAGAACCCGGAGAGAACCCATGCAGACACGGGGAGAAAAAGCAAACTCCACACAGAAGGGCCCCAGCCAGGATTCAAACCAGTAACCCTCTTGCTGTGAGGCAACATTGCTAAACACCATCGTGTTGCCCTAGGACAATATTAAGATAACAATTTTATTGTTGATACTTTTTGTAGGGGTGACCCTGAATAGTCTACTCGTCGATTTGATCTGAAGAGCCTGATTCGACTGGCAATCTCAAAGTTGAATCGTCGTGAAATGTGCAAAATGTGGTTATGAAACAATGGATCATTCCATTCCTGGCTCTGGGGGTGCTGAATAATTTTACATATAGATGCGAGTCTTAAGGCTGGGAAGGGCCCGACGAATCGTGGGGCCAGCTTCTGGGAGGGGACCTTTTGCTGTAAGTCCTTGGCCAACAACCAAACCTTCTGGCCGGGCTGATAGGTAGGGGCAGGACGTCTCTTGCGGTCTGCCACTCTTTTCCCTTGATCCCCCTGTCGAATCAGTACTTGACGGGCGGCTGCCCAGATGCTGCGACAGCGTCGGATCATGGCATGGGCTGAGGGAACCGACACCTCCAGCTCATTCTCTGGGAAGAGAGTGGCTGATAACCAAAGACAACGTGAAAGGGAGAAAAACCAGTAGCAGATGTGGGAAGAGCATTGTGTGCATACTCAACCCAGACCAGGTGCCTGCTCCATGTGGAGGGATTCTGTGTAACCAGGCACCGGAGGCCGGTTTCCAGTTGTTGGTTGAGGCGTCCTGTCTGGCCGTTGGCTTCCGGGTGGTAACCAGAAGTCAGGCTGGCACTGGCGCCGATGAGCCTGCAAAATTCCCTCCAGAACCGGGACACAAACTGGGGGCCCCCGGTCAGAAACAATATCGCTAGGGAACCCATGGATCTTGAAAATGCTAGTCATCATGACCTCTGCCGTTTCCTTGGGGGAGGGTAGCTTAGGCAAGGCAATGAATCTGACCATTTTGGAGAATCAATCAACTACAGTGAGGCAGTGACAGTGGTGTTAGCTTGGGAGACTGGGAACCCTGTGACAAAGTCGAGGGAGATATCTGACCACGGTCTGGAGGGAATCGGAAGAGGTTGTAGCAAGCCCATGTGCCGCCCGGATGATGTTTTGTTCCGTGCGCAGACTGAACATGCCCCAACGTACTCCCGGACCTCCGGCTCCATGGATGGCCGTCAGAACCGCCGGGAGATGACGGACATAGTCCTTCTGACTCCCGGATGACATGACAGCAGCAAGGTGTGAGCCCAATGAATCACCTGTGGACGAAACTCGGTGGGGACAAACAGACGATTATCGGGACATCCACTAGGTGATGGGGCTCCACCATTAGCTTGCCTTACCTCAGTTTCTATGGGCCAAGTCACCGCTACAACCACACGGTTCAGTGGAAGGATGGCGTCTGGTTCCTTGGCTTCAGGCTCGGGGTCGAACACTCGTGACAGGGCATCAGGCTGTCCGTTGCAGGACCCCGGCCTGTAAGAGAGGGAGAAAGAAAAGTGGTTAAAGAAGAGAGCCCACCTGGCCTGGCGTGAGTTTAGCCTTTTGCCTTTCTTGATGTATTTTAGGTTCTTATGATCAGTCCAGACTATGAATGGGTGGTCGGCCCCCTCCAGCCAATGCCTTCATTCTTCCAGGGCGACTTTAACCGCCAGCAACTCTAGGTTGCCGACATCGTAGTTCCGTTTGGACAGCCGTTTCGACAGGAAGGCCCAAGGATGCATCTTGCCGTCCTGCGCTGAACGCTGCAAGAGGACTGCTCCCACCCCTTCGTTGGAGGCGTCCACCTCCACCACGAATTGGCGGTGCAGGTCAGGCATGGTGAGGATGGGGGCTGAGGTGAAGTGCCTCTTGAGGGTCTGCCAGGCCTTCTCTGCTTCCAGCGACCAGCAGAACGGCACCTGGGTAGAAGTGAGAGCATGGAGAGGAGCAGCTACTGCGCTGAAGCCTCTGACAAATCGCCTGTAGAAGTTAGCAAACCCCAAGAAATGCTGAACCTTCTTGCGACTGTCAGACGTAGGCCAATCTGCCACAGCACTAACTTTAGCCGGGTCCATCTGTACCTTTCCAGGAGCTACAATGAAGCCCAGAAAAGATACGGTGTCGGCATGAAAAACACTTTTCTCGGCTTTGACATAAAGATGGTTATCCAGAAGTCGCTTGAGCACTTGGGTAACATGGCTCTGGTGGGTGTCTAGGTCAGGGGAGTAAATTCAAATGTTGTCGAGATACACGTAGACAAAGTGGTCAAGAAAGTCTCTAAGCACGTCATTAATCATGGCTGCTGCGCATTGGTGAGACCAAAAGGCATGACGCGATACTCGTAATGTCCACTAGGGGTGTTGAATCCCGTCTTCCACTCGTCCCCCTCCCTTATCCGCACCAGATGATGCTGAAGGCCTGTGCCAGCGAGGTCTGCGGAGTTCTCCAGCACCTCTTTAACCTGAGCCTCCACCTTCAGAGAGTGCCAGTGCTCTGGAAAACATCCTGCCTTTTTCCAGTGCCCAAAAAAGGACATCCTGTGGCACTGGATGACTACAGGCCGATTGCACTGACCTCTCACATGATGAAGGTCATGGAGAGGCTGGTTCTTGCACACCTCAGACCCCTAGTGTGCCCATCACAGGACCCCCTACAATTTGCATATCAGCCCCATGTTGGGGTTGATGATGCACTCATCTACCTGCTGCAGGAAGCCTACTCCTCCCTGGATAGACCCAACACCGCTGTCCGCGTCATGTTCTTTGACTTCTCCAGCGCCTTTAACACAATCCAGCCCAAGCTGCTGAAGGCCAAACTGGAGAACATGCGGTTGGATTCTCCTCTCGTCACATGGGTAAATGACTATCTGACGGGCAGGCCGCAGTATGTGAGATTACGAAACTGTGTGTCCGACCGCCTGATCAGTAACATCGGCGCCCCCCAGGAAACCGTGCTGTCGCCCTTCCTCTTCACCACCTACACCGCAGATTTTAAGTACCGCACTGAGTCGTGTCATCTGCAGAAATTCTCTGATGACACGGCCATTATGGGGCGTGTAGAGGGTGGAAGGGAGGACGAGTACAGGGACCTGTTCGGCAATTTTGTCAAGTGGTTTGAGGAGAACCACCTGCAGCTGAACGTGGCAAAGACGAAAGAGATGGTGATGGACTTTAGGAGGAACAAGCCCCCGCCCTCTCCAGTCTGCATTGGTGGGACAGACATAAACATTGCAGACTCCTACAAGTACCTGGGTGTGGTGCTGGACAACAAACTGGAGTGGACCACAAACATACAGGCAGTCTACAAGAAGGGCCTGAGCCAGCTTTACTTCCTGAGGAGGCTCAGGTCCTTCAATGTCTGCAACCGGATGCTTCAGATGTTTTATCAGTCTGTTGTCGCAAGCACCATCTTCTTCGCTGTGGTGTCCTGGGGTGAGGGCATCAAAGCAAAAGACGCGAACAAACTGAATAAACTCATAAAGAAGGCAGGGTCTGTTGTTGGCTCTAAGCTTGTCACCCTGGAGGAGGTTGTGGAGCACAGGACGCTGGCAAAACTGCTGGTGATCATGGACAATGTCTCCCATCCCCTCCATAAAACCCTGGACAAGCTTCAGAGCAGCTTCAGCAGCAGACTCATTCAACCCGCTGCCTTAAGGAACGGCACAGGAAATCATTCCTACCTGCTGCCGTCAGACTCTACAACGCTGCACAACAACGCTGAGCGGCGCTCAGGGAATAAACTCTCACTACTCATAGTGATCACTGACATGCACCTTATCTCACTTGCACATTAAAATCCACATTGCACATTTTAATATAGTGTCTTTATCTGCAATACTGTACTTCTATTTTATTCTATTTTATTGTTGTTAATATTTTGTATTTTATATTTTATCTTATTTTTAGTACTTCTGATTGCTCTGTACCGCTGCTACGATGACCTAATTTCCCCTTGGGGATGAATAAAGTTATCTATCTATCTAGCTATCTGAATAAAGGCGACCCTTAGGGATGGGGGAGTCAGGGATGAGGTCGATAGGACAGTCGATAGGACAGTCGTACGGACGATGTGGGGGGAGAGATAGGGCCTTGGTCTTGCTAAATACTTTCCGTAGATGATGATAGTAAGGTGGGACCGAGGTCAGGTCCGGGTACTCCATGTCTGTGGCAGGGTTAGTGGAAAACCGGTTAATTGAGGTAACATCAGTTGGATGACTGGACACAGTACAGTCTTTGATGCATCCCTTTTTCCACCTAATGATGTTTCCAGTCTTCCAGTCTATGTGTGGGTTGTGCTGTATGAGCCATGGATATCCTAAAATCAGTGAGTGCATGGGAGACGTGAATAAATAAAAACGAATGTGTTCTTCGTGACTGTCAATACGCATTCTAACTGGCTCACTGACATGGGTTATGACAAAAATCTCTTGGCCGTTGAGAGACCTGGCCAAGATGAGTTTGGCCAGTCGCTCTGAGCGGATGCCTAGCTCTTTAGCTAGACCCCAACTCATCAAGCTCTCATCAGCTCTAGAGTCGATAAGGGCTTTCTGGTTGAACAAGGCATGATGCAAAATTTGGACGTTGGTCAGAGTACGGGGAATGTGGTGAGAAGATTTAACTGGGAAAATCTTGGCTGGGCATGAGACGACGAGGTGACCGAGTAGAAACACCTCCCCTCCAGCAGTCACTTTCTTCGCTCCTCTGGTGTCAGCCGAGCACCTCCCAGCTGCATGGGCTTCTCGTCTCGATCGCAGCGAAGACGAGGTTGTGGCTCTGGCGGTGAATGGTGGTAGGACTGTCCGCTCTGTAGCGAAGAGCGAGAGTGTCACTCCATCGCCGCGAATCCTCCACCTCGCTGTTGTCTGAGCTGTGCAAGCGGATTATCCGTTTGGATAACAAGTGCGATGAGATCGTCCAGGTCGGTGGGAAGATCCAGAGGGACGAGGAGGTCCTGAATGGGAACAGCAAGTCCTTTTCAAAAACACGTCGTATAAAGCTGTTGCGTTCCATCCGCTCTCTACCGCCAAAATGCGGAAACGGATGGCATAGTCACAAACAGACCCGCTTCCCTGCGTGAGAATGCTAAGATCCTGCCCCCTTTCTCGGTGTGTGGTAACGGGGTCAAGAAATCAGGGAGAGAGTAACAGAGAACGGAGCCCTGGCTCCATTCAGCTGCCGCCCAGGCTTTGGCTCTGCCAGACATGTGAGAAATCATGAAGGCAATCTTGGAGCGGTCCGTGGGGAATGCATAAGGCAGAAGTTCAAAATGCAGTGAGCAGTCTATTAAAAAGACCTTGGAAGTTCCGGGCTCTCCCAAATACTGTGCAGCCGAAGCCATCCTTCAACTTGCGCCCATGGCTGGCGAGGTGGGCGCTGGGGTAGTGTTCTCGGCCGGAGAAGGAGCTGTGGCCGCTGGTCGGGCAAGTTGCCTGTAGCTGTGCGGAAAGCTGTCCCATGTGGTGGGCCGTGGCCGTCTGGAACTCCTCTTGCTGGACGAGGCGGGCCTCCTGAGTACGCAGCGCCTCCGATAGACGATCTGCCTCCGCTGAGTCCATACTGGCCAGATTATACTGTCAGACCCAGGGCAGGAAAGAGGACTCAGATGCGGAGGTTTGCGGTTCGACACTGAATTTATTATCTTGACGACTGGGATGTGACACAGGGAAAAAGCCACAAACAAAAAATCACTCCGCACAGGAGGAACTAAACCAAAGTCGTTAGTGTGAAACCAAAGTACCAAATCAAAACGCTCCGTACACGAGGAAAAAACAAAAGTTAACAAATAAATCTCAAAAAAAGAACACTCCGTACGGGAGGAAGAAACAAATACAAAGTGAACAAAATTATTAATTAAATAAGGACGCTCCAACCTGGAGGAAAAAACAAAGTCAAGGGTAAACTTACTTGGACCAAAACAAGGAGTACAAAAACCTGAACAAAGAAACAAAGATCTCAAGAACATGGACAAGACTGTGGAACAAAACGCTGGATACATTAGACGCACGGTACGAAATCATCTGGCATAGAACAGGGGTAAAGACACAGACTTTATACACATGAGGGAAGGAGAGCCACAGGTGGAAACAATTGGGAACCAGGGAATGACGTCAGACCGGTGACACAAGAGGAAGGGCAAGTGACCTGGAACGAGAGGAGAGTTATCTTTCAAAATAAAACAGAAAATTCACAAGACAAAAACCCAAAGACAGGACAAACCTCACATGACAGTACCCCTCCCTCTAGGGCCGACACCTGATGGCCCAGGGAGTTCAGGATGAGCTTGAAAGAAGTCCCTGATCAAGGTAGGGTCCATGATGTGGCGAGAGGGAACCCACTGTCTTTCTTTGGGTCCATATCCTTCCCAGTCCACCATAAACTGTCTGCCCCGTCCCCGGTTGTGTACCGCCAGTAACTGCTTGACCTTGTAAACTGGTCCCCCGTCGATCACCTCCGGGGGAGGAGGGGGTGCCGCTGTTGGTACCACAGAGTTCTCCTTCGCTGGTTTCACCTGGCTGATGTGAAATGTAGGATGAACGCGAAGAGACCGGGGCAGGCGAAGTCGAACCGCCCCTAAGTCCTTGGCCAACAACCAAACCTTCTGGCATGAGGGAAGGGGAGCCACAGGTGGAAACAATTGGGAATCAGGGTAGGACGTCAGACCGGTGACACAAGAGGAAGGGCAAGTGACCTGGAAAGAGAGGAGAGTTATTTTTCAAAATAAAACAGGAAATTCACAAGACAAAAAACCCAAAGACAAGACAAACCTCACCGCGGCGTGACATTTTCAGGGGGGCAAACTTGTTCAACCTATCAATTTATTTGCTTCATGCTGAACAATGGCTCTGTGACCACTCCTAAAGTGCGGCTAAATAATTTTCCTCATACTAAAAAGGAGCAGTTCATCCCAAAATGTAAAAAACAAACAAACTAAATGGTGTAGTGCTGTATCCATTTATTCAACTCAAGCATGTATTCAAGAAGACCAGCAACAAGGGTTGTGGCATGCAGATAGCACCATAGAGCTTCACAAGGAGCAGAACAAAGCAGTGTAACTCATCCGGCCTACAAGTAACCTAAGTTGGTGTTTGTATTTGTGTGTGTGTGAGTGTGTGTGTGTGTGTGTGTCTGTGTGTGTGTGAGGGGGAGAGAGACACACAGAAAGGTTTAACCACTTTTAGTAGAGTGGCATGTTTCTTCCATGCAGATGAGTTACACTGCTAGGTGCTGCTCCGTGTGCTCCCTAGCTGCTGTAGCTACCTCTCCTCGCATGAATGTTTACTCCAGTGTCACTGCTGACTTCAGTGGTTATGTGTCCAGCAGAAGTGAATGGCGCTGCTTCCTGCTAGCTCCTGTTTGCTTCGTCACTGCTTGTCCGCATACTTTTTTTGTTTAAAAATTACGCATATCCATACCTAACACCACAGATAACTAGCGACAATGTACTGCAACCATGAACGTCAAGTACTAACAGCGTACCCTCAGTGACCCGCCCCCACCACCTGTAATTGGCCAGCACGTTGCCTTGTTTATGGGTAGGACTGGTTGAATTGTATGATCGACAAACCGAGATAGGAATAATAGAGCGTTGGCCACTCTGATGTAAAAAACAAAACCCAAATAAAATAAAGGCCTCCAGTCCAGGGCGTCCACAGCCCACCCAATTTTATTTATAGTGCCAAATCATAACAAAAGTTATCTCAGGACACTTTACAGAGTAGGTAGAGTGTGGTACTCTACGACTTATTTATGATTTACAGAGACCCAACAATTCCCCCATAGAGTACGGTGGCAATGAATGAACCTTCCCTATATAGTAATGTCTACCCCCAAATCCCTTTCCCATGCATTTTTAAGTGAGGCAGTGGAGACTGGGCTCAGAAGAGGAATCTTATTATAAATGATAGATATAAGTCGTTAGTGTTGTACGTTGAGAGCGCCACTACAACCTCAGAAGTGTCCGATCCATGTGAGAATATGATGTTGATGTCTACCTACTATGAAGCCTGTCTGGTCTTACGATGACATCACATTTTGGCGGCGGAGGGTGACAATCTTAGCAAGGATCTTACAATTTATGTTTAAAAGTGAGACCAGTCTGTAGCTGCCACATGAAGTAGCATTCCTGTCTTTCTTAAGGAGCAATGAAATAGATGCCTCATACAAGGTCGCTGGCAGTCTGCCTTCAGTAAAGGACTTGTTAAACATTCTCACAAGGATGGGAGCTAATAGCATAGAGTGCTCGTTAAAGAACTAAACTGTAAGACCATCGGGACCAGGAAATTTCCTGTTCTGCATAGTCTTGTTCGCTTCATGCACCTCCAACAGAGAGATGGGTCTACCGAGCTTCCTAGCGGTGATTATATCAATCGGTGGGTACATTAAGCAGTCTAAGGAGTTGGGGTCACTGCACTAATTGGGTTGCATTCAGAAGTATATAATGCAGTATAAAAATCAGAAAAAGACTTGTTGATCATCACTGGTTCAGAAGTGTGGCTACCGTCTGGTAGTTGAATTTTAGAGATTAGTCTGGAAGCACTAGCTGCATGGGCCTGCTGTTTCAGGAGGCCCATGCAGTTTCTTATATAGAGGGAGAGGGGGGTGGAGTAAGTTCCATCGAGTTTTACCAGTTCCTCCGCAATTTCCACAAGCCTTGCCCGTTCCGCCCCTCTCATTTGAGAAATATAGGTTATCACTTGTCCTCGAACAGTAGCTTTAAGTGCTTCCCACAGAATACCACTGCTGACATCAGGGGTGACATTAAACTGTATGGAAGAGCGGATTTCAGTCGCAACAAAACCTTTTAACTTTCTATCCGACAATAAGTGTGAGCTGAACCTCCACTGTAAACGTGGAATTGTATCTTGTGGAAAACTAATGTCAACTGTGGTAGGAGCATGGTCAGAAGTGACTATTGCGTGATAGTCACATGCATTCACACAGTTGAAGAGGCTGTTATCAAGTAAGAAAAAATCAATTCGGGAGAATGTGTGGTGTACATGGGAAAAAAAGGAGAAAGCTTTCCCAAGGGGGTTTCTAAGCCTCCAGGGATCCGAAATTCCCAACTGTGATGCGTATGTTTTTTACTGTGTGTGTTGATTTGGATAGTGTAACCTGTGTAGAAGAAGATCTGTCAAGAGTCACATCCTGCACCAGGTTAAAGTCTCCCCCTATGATAATGCGATGACTGTCAGCGTTTGGGATTTTGCCAAATAGCCTTGTAAAAAACTGTTCATCGTCCCATGCGGGCGCATAAAACGAAATAAAGACCACTGGAGTGTGCCCGAGACTATGACATAACGGCCGTCAGTATCTAGGATTACATTTGTTGGCTCAAAAAGGACCCTTTTATGAATGATAGCTGCCCCTCTAACTCTATCTGTAAATTTCGAGTGGAATAGGTGGCGCATCCACACCCTAGGATAGGAACAATAATGATAAGTTGGAATGACACTGCATGTCCTTTAAGCAATCTGCAGTAGTGGAGGAAGAGAGTGGGAAGGAAGGGTAAAAAAACAAAAAACAACAAAAAAGGCCCAAACGCAAATAAAGCAGAACAAAAACAACATTAAACAAGACAGTAACAATGTGACCAATCTGAGGGCTACTACTATAAATAAAACGCATTGTGAGCTCTCTAGTTCGAACTACCCACTAAACTGAACTTCTAGGGTCTCCTCCCTAAACAAATAGTGTTTGACCCCTTAAAGTCACATGAGAATAATAGTAAAGAATAAAACAGTGGTGGTTAGCACTGTCGCCTCACAGCAAGAAGGTTCCAGGTTCGCATCCCGGCCTGGGCCTTTCTGGTTGGGAGTTTGCATGTTTTCCCCGTGTCTGCGTGGGTTTTCTCCGGGTACTCCCGGTTCCTCCCACAATCCAAAGACATGCACGTGTTAGGTCGATTGATGATTCTAAAATTGCCTGTAGGTGTGAATGGTTGTCTGTCTCTGTGCGTCTCTATGTGCCCTGCGATAGACTGGCGTCCTGTCCAGGGTGGACCCCGCCTCCAGTCAGCTGGGATTGGCTCCAGCACCCCCCGCGACCCCGACCCCGGGATGAGCGATTGAAGATGAATGATGAATGAATGAGACATTAAATTAAATTAGTCAGCAGAGGGTACCAAGATGCCATGGGGCAGGCAGGCCATGAGGGTATTTTTCCACCTCAGCTCAGATGAATAGGATGCATTTATGAAACCCTCCACCTCCACCCTCTGATGTGCAGAATGCACATCAGACTATAAAAAGTGTCAGGCTTCAGTAAAGCCCTTTGACCAAACAGAGACAAGAATACTTCAGATAACACTGTGGCGGTGGGTGATAAAAAGTTTAAATGAAATAAAATAAAGCGGTGAAAGAAATATATAATAACAAACTAAAATCCACATTCAGACGAGCTTCCAGTGCTTGGCACGAAGGCCGACCAAAGACAAACTGAATTCGCATAACAGTGGGAGCAGGCACAAAAACAGGATGAAGAAACAGGAATTCAAAAAGCATCAGAAAACACCGGACCTCGAGTCAACATGTCCACAGTGTGTTAAAATGACCACTTAGCGATTTCTGTTCAAAAATTTGAGTCGGCAGCTTGTTAGGACTTTAACGAGGCGGTCTAAAAATAATATAAAATATTTAAACTCCAGTCAGTCCTGGGCTGTTATGGCATAGCGACACAGTCAGCCCCACTAACGGTTATCCAGACAACATGACAGCGGCTCGTCTGCGGTGAAATCAACAGCTCTCCCGGGGTCATCAGGGCACCTTTGTGCGGGTGGATGTTATGAAGGCTTTCGCCTCGGTGACCGTGGAGAGCCTTTTCCTGCCTCCTTCCTTCATCGTAAAGCCAAGGTTGTTAAGCTCCGACATCACCTCTCTGTATTTCTGGCACTGCTCCAGCACCTCCGTAGCGTAGATGGCGATGGGAGACCCTCTGTATTGTAGCTGGCCTCTCCTGGCGCGGGCTTCGCGTATGATTTTCTCTATCACCTGGTGCCTGTGCAGCCTGGTGATGACTGGCTGTGGTCTCTGCCTTGGCTTTGGTTTCTCAGCTAGTGTGCAGTGAGCCCTGTCACACTCGGTGATTCCAGGAAGCCTTCCCCGAAAACCTCCTAGAGCAGCTATGTGAAGAAGGCTGTGGGTCGCGGACCTTCAACAGATTCTGGTAATCCAATCAGTCTGATGTTATTGCTCCAGCTCTGGGACTTAGCAGCTTAGCGTTGCTCTCCGTTAGCGCGGCAAAGGAGGCCTCCAGCGTTAGCAGATGCTCGTCCTGTAAATTTGCATTTACCTTGAGGAAGCCTACCTTCTGAGTGTTGTCGGACACTGTGGCATGGACGTGGTCCAGCTTTGCTTCCAGCATTGAAATGGAGGCTTTCAACTCGGCAGAGAGGGCTTTAATCTCGTAGGAGAGGGCTGCTCAGTGATGCTCCAAAAGCTTAGTAATTGCCGCCATGCTAATCTCGCCACCTGCCTCCTCTGCAGGGCTAGCCTTCGCCCCCTGTTCTTTTACAATCTGTCTGGTCGAATCTGTCAGCATATTTAGATGGTGTATCCTTTAAACAAGACAAATATTAATATAGTTGTGACTTTCGGTGTCCTGAAACGTAAAAATGATCAAAAGTTGCGGGAGCAAGACTCGACCTGTGTCTACTCCATCTCAGCCAAATCAGAAGTCGACTATGACATTTTTTAGTCAGGAACACCCCTAACTTTTTATATGCTTACTGTATGTACTTATAGCCCTAAATTATATATTTAGAAAGATATTGTGAATTTGGGTTACCAGGGCCACCAGTAGAGACCTGACGAAAACCCAAATAAACAGATGTGGCTCCTATACACTGGCCCCTAATTGTGATGATAGAACAATTATATCAAGCAAAAAGGATTCACAAAACAATCTAATCTTCTGTCTTCTTTCTTCTGAGTCAATATCCTTCAACATGTGTGACTCAATGTTGGGTCATGACCTTTACACTGCTTCTTAAAGCAAAAAGAGCTTAGATATGGGCCGCTCCAAATGCCCTGTCTTTGTCTTCAACCCTGTCTGCAGGCACAAGTCCTCTTTTGTCCAGGTAAGTCTTTTTACTCTTCCCATTATCCATGAACCACAAGGAGCTAATTGATCAATGACAAAAAAACGTCTCCAATCGTGACACTTCTCAGAGTCTTCGTCCACTTTGCCGTTCCTGCAGTAGTGGCAAGTATTCCCTTATCCACCTCTTCCAAAACAGATCTGAAAGGTATTGAACCTGCCTCCATCTTCTCTTGATGTATACATCATCCTCTTGAAAAAGGCTAGGAGTAAGAGTGGGTTTACCTTTGAGCAAAAGGATATTCAATTCAATTCAATTTAATTCAATTCAACTTACAGTGCCAATTCATAACAAAAGTTATCTCAGGACACTTTACATAAGGAGTGGGTAAAGACCACACTTGTACAGAGACCCAACAATTCCCCCTTGAGAACACTGTGGCAACAAAAGCCTTCCCTTTATCAGGCAGGACATTGGTCTGCACCGGTTGGGGAGTAAGAAAAGGAGGGAGAAAGAGAGAAGAGACAGACAGATGGGCAGAGAGACAAAGACAGACACAATTACAAACAGAGACACTTACAGAGATGCAAGCAACCACAAAAGTAACAGTAACTATAATAATAGCTATAGTAATGTGAATATGACGTATATGTTATAACAGTTAATATAGCAGAATATGGTAAATATGATCAATGATGAGTAGTGGTAATAACCGCTGTAATACAGTGAGATATATCACTGATAATGTTTTTATGGCTACAAATTTTATAATTTAGAAGAGTAATGAAAGTATGTATGAATAATAATAATATTAATAATAATAATAACATAATAGCATCAGGATGCATCATGCAGGACCACGGCAGCAGGCACAACCACAATCAGCAGAGACCTGCGGGCAAAGCATAAAACAACTCTGGGGAAGAAGTTGAATTAGTAACACGCACTGTTGAGACATGGATGATACAGACAGAGAGGAGAGAAGCTAAGAGTATCAGGAAAAGTATTATCCCCCGGCAGACTAGGCCTATAGCAGCCTCATTTAGCATGACAAAATCAGTTTATGATATAATCTAAGAGTCATTCTTGTAAAAGTTGTAAAAGTGGGCCAGTGGGAGTTAAGCTCAGGGTCATAGACTGTATAAAACATGGACGTAGCATACCCGTTTTCTCAACTTGATCCAATTGTACTTGCCCCGGAAGTCACCATCTTGTCAGACTTTGACTAATTTCCTCTTTCCAAAAAAAGGCATGTATGTGACGTTGGGGGGAGGGACATACAACCATCTGGCTGACGTATACCTCTGAGGAGAAGTGAGGGCCAGAGGCTAGCTGTCACTCAAAAGGCAATGCCCCTAATTATTCATAAACTTTAACCTCTTGCTCAAGGTGGCTGAATAAAATAATTAACTAGAAGAAAAGTTGCTTTTAATGCAAACTCTTTAACCTTATTAGATCTCACAAAACATGACAGATCTGTGTATACAAGTGCTAAGTGGTATTCCCAATCTTATCTATGGACTCAGGAAAGTTCTTAACATATTTTGAGTTATCAGTTCTATGTTGCAATAATTCTTTTTCTCCGGCTATTCCATTGGTGGAGCTGCTGCTATGGTACCTGCATGAGACATACCGTAACCCTCTAAGGTGTTGTCTCTTGCTTAGCTTTGTTTGTCTTTCTCTACCATAGGAAATGTATTTTAGATTCTGAGAGAAGATAAAGTTGGGTAGTGTGTGGTTCCATGCACTGCTCCATCTATTTTAGCTCCTACTCATTGTGCACACCTTTTACTCAAAACCAGTTGTTCAATTGCCCATGTCAGCAGACTGAAAACCCTCCAATCTACATCTACAACCCTCTCGCTCTTCTTTTTGACTCCAAAGATAATATGAGAATACAACAGCAAGGATGAATGAATTTCTCCCTTTGAAACAACAACATGGTTTGATGTGGTGGAACTGGGTTTCTCAGCCTGATGATGTTCATGTCACTTCTTTCTGTCTTCATTATTCCTCATGGACTGACACAATGCTCCCCCTGTTCTGTTCTTTGTCACGTCTTTCCTTGCTTTGTTATTCTCTTTCTACACTAGCTTGTAGTGTGTGTGTGTGTGTGTGTGTGTGTGTGTGTGTGTGTGTGTGTGTGTGTGTGTCTGAGTGCCTCCTGAGTCTCACGGATGATGAGAGGTGGGATACAGTGTCACTTCAGTCAGTGCCTCTCATCTGTCTCCACCCTCTTGCAAGTGCATTCATCCTTAACACACATACACACATGCGTAGACAGAGAGACACACACCTGTGCAAGCAAGACCTTCTGAGATGAATCTTTCCTTTTTTCTTTCCTGTCTTGAGCTCAATGGCCTTTCTCTTTCTCACTCTGTATTTCATCTCTCTCATGCCCTCCACATACAACCTTTTCTTCCTTTCTGCATCACTCCTCAGCTCATCTTTCCTTGTTTCTTCTCTTCTTTGTTAATACATCCTTATTACTCATCTTGTCCATATTTCCTGGTTTTAGACATGTCTCCTTGTTCTCTGCTCTCCTGCTCCTGCGTTTCCCCAGGGAGCCATTTGTGGGATACAGCTCGCCGATGTCCCTGTTACAACATCACTGATAGCGAAACAAATGAACTTAAATGAATACAGGGAGAAGAGGGGAGGGGTCTGTGTGGTTCAGTCTGCAAACCTGCAACCCTAGTCAACAGTCTAGTTGAACAGTTGAAAACCTGCATTGTTACATACCATTTCTGTAATGGGGAGAATTGTGACGAATAAATTCATTACTAGATGCAGTACATACAGTAACCCGAAAATGGTCTTTCCCTGGTTAAGGGGATAATCAGATTATTGAAGTTCCCCCTGTTTACATGAGTGGGGAAGAATGGGAAAATTAACTCCACCACCCGCACAGTAGGTGGCGCTCAGCATGCATACAGCTGCTCGGAATACAGCTTTTATTTTAAGTTGACCTTAGTAGGTAGTGATGTTACTTGCCATTATGGAGTCTTCAATCATCTTATAGCTAACACTTGTGTTGTTTTTTTTTCATGTTGTTTCGGCGCCGTTGCTTCCTGATTCATTCTATTTCCAGGTGAAAAACCTCTGCAGCGGATTAGGGAAGGGGGAATTATAACCCACGGAGCATTCATAGACGCGTAACCCTATCATAATCAGGGAATGCTGTTTACGTGCATGAATTGTCAGCTCACTGAATGAGTTATCTAGGTCTGTTAAGCTTACAGCAACAGGGACCTGGAAGATGGAGAGACACAGTGATTGTCCCCAAAAAAAGGGACTCAAAAGTTGGCCAGATTAGCAAACAAATGAAGAGTTATGAAGACAATTTAAAAACAATGGTAATTAATGCAACAAAGTCGTCAAACAACAGTCAACATTAACATGTTACGCCCTTAAATATTCCTGGTTCGAAGGCCTCGCCCACTGAGGTCAAACATGTAGAGGAGAAACACTGTAATGAAAAGAAACTTTTCCGACAGAGATGGGCATCCTGACATCAAAAGATCCATTTCATTCATTTTGTAATTATGGCTGCAGTATATTTCCACAGAACATACAAAAAGTGTTGTTTTGTGTTCGCTATTATCCAAGTTTGTGATTTTAAACTCTTAAAATAGTTTAAAGACTGTAAGTAACCAATGGTCTGACCGTTGTGGGTTAGCTGTATATAAACTACCCCTTTAGGTGGAAACAACAGCCTTCTGATCCAGAATATCACCTATAATGCCAGGGGATGCATTTCACGGCAGGGGTGCTGAATACGGCACAACAACGGCGCTCCTGCTCTGTAGCGGGGTTTGCCAGTGGTTTATTAGGTATACCGTTAGAGGATACCTTTGTCACCTAGAAGAACCATACCAAGATGTTAATCATCTGATACCTTGTTTGATTTAATGCAATTTATCTAGGGTAGCCACTAACCGAGGAGATGACGTTGGCTCTGCAGTGCGTCTTGCTGCAGCCGCGCGCCAACACATTCATTCATTAATTCAATGTCGGGGTCGCGGGGGGCTGGAGCCGAGCTGTTTTGATATTTAAAAGAATCGTGTGTTCCCCCTGGCCACCTGACCGCCATGTTTAAAGCGACAGCTTGGCATCACAAATCACCTGTACATTTATCGAGTGGTAGTTTTGGCGATTGATGAATGCGTAATCATTCATGGATGGTGCCTTCAGACGCACATGAGTACAATCAATTGCTCTAACCACAATTTTTATTTTTTTTATTCGTTTTAAGAATCTGTCTTTAACTGTTCTTAATATGTGACTGCTTATGCTTAATGACAGCTGAGGTTTGTTAATTATTTTCAGCCAGATTTTGCTGTGCTGCACCGCAAATACACAGGCTCAAATTTGCGTACACGACCTAAGACCAGACGTGAGATTTGATCGTAGCTCCTGCTCAAGTCCAAATTGATAAATGCCGAGGTTTGCCAGGAAATGGTCGTACGCACGTTTTTCTGCCGTACGCCCGTTTGATAAATGAGGGTCAATGTGTTTTAGCGAGCCCCAAAAAATTCAAACAGAGAAAATGTTACCATGGTACTCAAATCAGCCGCTTCCAGGAGATTGACAGGAGAGTTTGTGAGTATGTTAATGAAAAGGGGGATGAGGGAACGCCCATTACGAGAGCCGTTATTCAGCTGAAGGCTTTCAAAGTGTTTTATAATCCTTATCTGCCTATAAAATGATTTCTTTATTAAAACAAGATTTGGTCTTCAAAATGTATTTTTCCAAAAAAGATTCTTAAAAAGGAGGGTCTTTTTAGCTAGCATTCACATTTCCATGTAGAAGCCGATCCCTCTTTTAAATGTAATATGTGTAAGTAATGTAAGTGGATCAGTGGATCTACTCCTTCCTCACTGACAGGAGGCAGCAAGTGAGGCTGGGGACGGTGATGAGGCCGCCTACAGACGTGAGTTTGACCAGCTGGTCCTCTGGTGTGGTCAGAACAGTCTGGAGCTAAATCCACTCAAGACTGTGGTGATGACAGTAGACTTTAGGAGGAACCCACCCACCTTACCCCCTCAACAGCACTGTGTCTACTGTGGACTCCTTTAAGTTTCTGGGAACCACAATCGCCTGGGATCTTGTAGGAATTTTACACACAAAACTTTAGTCAAATCAGAAGGACCTCACAGAGTATTTATTGCGTAATTCAAATTCTACAGGAGGCTTTCTGGAGTCAGCAGTCGTTGGCAGTTTAGTGCGCCAGCAGGCATTTATTAGTAGATGGACATCGGAATGATACAGACGTCTGGAGAAATGTTCTATTCTCTATCTAGAGCATCTGTGAACACACAGCACCCGTGATCAGAGTCAAGAAGTTCTGATATCTATTCTAAAAACTCCAGCATTTATGCTTGTTACAAAGGCGTGGTTATGTGTCCGCTTGTGCGTGCATATGTTTATTTCAGAAGTAGCAGTCCTCCAGCCTCCAAAGTCCTCCCTGCGCGTCGGAGTATCCTCTGTATAGCAGGAGTCTTCATTTTTATCTTTGAAGGAAGCACAGCACGGACAGCAATTCTCCTAATCTTAACTATTTGCCAGGTGCATATTTGCAACATGGCTAGTTCATTGTCTTTGTCTGTGCTTTTGGAGAAAGCAGAAAAGCTTGAGCCTGGTCAAATAATAGCAGAGG
The DNA here is from genome assembly GCF_963691815.1 of Echiichthys vipera. NCBI lineage: Eukaryota > Metazoa > Chordata > Actinopteri > Perciformes > Trachinidae > Echiichthys > Echiichthys vipera. Next base: position 31,864,349 of record NC_139832.1, on the reverse strand, counting down.
CACATACTATCACATTCTTAAATGAGTATACTTATTGCGTCTTATTATCACACTCTCATTAATCATAACTAATACACACGCTAACACATGATTACTATACTTCACACATTGATTTTTAATTCTTCAATCTCAAGTGGAAGTCCCACATCGACTCAGTCAGGAAAAAGGCCCAGCAGAGGTTGTACTTCCTGCGACAGCTGAAGAAGTTCAACCTGCCTCAGGAGCTGCTCATCATCTTTCACACCTCCATCATCCGGTCTATCCTGTGCACATCAATAACTGTCTGGTTTGGATCGGCCACCAAACAGGACAGGAACAGACTGCAACGGACAATCAGGTCTGCAGAAAAAATCATCAAGGCCGACCTGCCCTCCATTCAGGACCTATACGAGTCCAGAGTGAAGAAACGGACAGGAAGGATCACTGCACACAAACTGTCTGAACTTCTTCCCTCTGGTGGCCGTTACAGAGCTCTGTATGCCAAGACCACCAGACACAAAAACTGTTTCTATCCCCAGGCCATCTCCCTGATCCCCCCATAATCCTCCTGCCATTGCATGCCCATTTGCACTAAAAATGTACAGTATTATATTTATATATTTCATCTTGTCTTCTATGGTAAATACTTTACTTTTTATTTTGTATTTTTCTGTGCTTTTTGTATTTTTGTGTATTGTTTGCACATACATGGCGAATAAAGCTGATTCTGATTCTGAATGTAAGTAATGTGTGTGGAGCGTTGTAGAGTTTAATAACTAGACCAAAGCCAAAACAATACAACAGAGCCGGAGGGAAGTCTGGTCCTCCTGGTGAGAGAGAAAAAGAAAGAGACGGCCTGCTCTTGTAACCTCCAGGAGACTGGGCAGGTGCTCCTGGTTTCAAGCCCCGCCCACTGAGATACCTGCAGAAAATAGGAAAACAGACAAAGCAGGCCCTAGGACAGCAGGGGGCCATCACATGACAAACCCACTGTGGGTTCCTCTCAGCTCAATGCACTGCCATAGCTACCATCGAGTGCCTAAACGTCCGGACCACAGCGACTTTTACGCAGGCTTTTTTTTGTTTGATTTTTGTAAAATGTTATCACTTTAGCTGGGGTCAATTTTAATGAGCACCTATTATACTTGCACAATACAGTTTCATACTTGTATTTTGTGTTTAAACTTGAAGATGACAACATGCTTTGATGATCAAAAAACACCTTTCTCATGCTGCTCATGGCTGCTGAACCTGTATTCACCCTCTGTTTGAGACACTCTGTTGTAGCATCTGTGTCTTTAAGACCCCATTATTAAAAGCCCAGTCTGCTCTGATTGGACAGCACTTCCGAGTCCACTCAGCTGCTCAGTTCTCCATCTCTGTACTACTGCAGAAGACCAACTGTAATGGTGAGAATATAGTGAGATTTAATTTATTTTTTTTATAAAAATAAGGCTCTAAAACCAAAGACTAAACAACCAATAATAGAGCTTTGTCTGCCATTAGCATGTAGCTGCATGAAGTAAACAGTGGACTGCGAAGAAATAAAGCAGCATTTCCTACTGTCAAAATCAAGAATAAAGGCTATTAATCTAAACAATACACAACCGGACATGTTCCAGCTGGAGTGTGATCCAGTGGTTGAAATAAAGCCATATATCTGACTGCTGGGTGCATAGATGTATTGCAAGCTCATGTGTAAATCACTGGTAGCACCCTATGGATTCACAAGCCAGGTCCGACTATCACAAGACAAACATTGCAGTGATATAATCATACTAACAATGAATTTTTACATAATTCACCCGTTGGAATTAGTAGGCTTCGTTCAGCCCATCCCAGCTCCATCCAGTGAGGCAACATCAGACTCTGCCAAGATGGTGACAACCAGGGCTGCTTTAAGAACTTTAGTTAAACATTCAAATACTTTTTAAAAAGTTATGTTATTTCATGTCAATTCATACTTTCATATTGACAATCCAGCATGGACACTAGATGCTAGATAAAAAGTTGCTGTTAAATTATGCTGTATGTAGATCACATTTTGTTTTTTTTATTATAAGGAAGCACCCCATACAACACTCCATACGTCATACAATTGTATTTCAATTTTGTATTATGGTTCTATAAATAGTCTTTGTTAATAGTCTCTGTTTACTTATATGTTCGCCAGGTCAACTTTGTTTTTTTTAAACATAAATTAATAAATAATAATAATAATATAGCTTTAATTGACATGTAGTCTGGTTTACCAGATAAACGGTGCCAGGATTCAATACAATTTTAATTTATTTATTTACAATGCCAAATCATAACAAAAGATATCTCAGGACACTTTACAGAGTAGGTATAGACCACACTCTGTGACTTATTTATGATTTAAATAGACCCAACAATTCCCCCATAGAGTACGCCGGCAATGAAAACCTTCCCTATAACAGGCAGGAACGTCGGACAGACCCAGCTCTGTGGAGGACGGACATCTGTCTTGACCAGTTGGGGAGAAAGAAAAGGAGAAAAGAGACAAAAGACAGACAGAGAGACTGTCCCAGAGATGCAAGCAACCACAAAAGTAAGTGTGTGTGTGTTGACAGCTGACGGTTTGAAAAAAAACAAACTCAGATGACGGGCAGGGAGAGGGAGTGTGTGTGCGTGCAGCTTAATTAATTTGTGATATTTAGCGGTAATAACAGCTGCGATCCAGTGAGACATACCGCTGATGGTGTTTTTATGGTTACAAATTTTATAATTTATAAAACTAATGACAGTATATATGAGTAATAGTAATACTAGCAGCAGGAAGTGTCATGCAGGACCACAGCAGCAGGCACGACGATGATCAGCAGAGACCTGTGAGATGACAAAGCACAAACAACTCCAGGGAAGAAGTTGAATAAGTAACATGCATTGATGAGAAATGAATGATACAGATAGAGAGGAGAGAAGCTTAGAGTATCAGGAACAGTATCATCCCCGGCAGACTAGGCCTATAGCAGCATAATAAAGCAGAACAAAATCAGCTTAGGCCCCGTACAGCAGGCTCTTTAAGAAATTGAATGCCAATAACAACATAGCTAAGGGCTTGTAAGCCCTTGCTGTAAGCTTTATCAAAGAGGAAAGTTTTAAGTTTCTGCCTCCCAAACAACGCTTGGTAGCTGAAGGCTTTGCCTCCCATTCTACTTTTGGAGACTCTAGGAGCGACACGTAGCCCTGTATTCTCAGAGCGCAGCGATCTAGTCGGGTAATACGGTACTATGAGCTCTTTAAGATACAACGGGGCCTGACCAATAAGAGCTTTGTAGGTAAGGAGGATTATAAATTCTATTCTAGATTTTACAGGTAGTCGCTAATATAAACATTTGTTTTAGTTAGTACACTCTTAACAGACTTATTGGAGCAGCCTGATAATAAGGAGTTGCAATAGTCCAGCCTAGAAGTAACAAATGCATGGACTAGTTTATCTGCATCTTTCTGAGACACTATGTACCTAATTTTCGCAATATTACGCAGATTAAAATATGCATTCCTTGTCTTTAGTTTTACAAATAACACCCAGATTCCTTAATGTGGTGCTGGAGGACAACACAACATCATCCAGAGTAACAATATCTTTAGCTATTGAGTTTCGGAGGCCTTTGGGGCCAAGTACAATAACTTAAGTTTTATCTGAGTTTAACATCAGACAATTTCCTTAATGCACATTCGAAGTTTATCTAACTGATCAGTTTATTTTGGTTTGATCGACAAATATAATTGTGTATCATCAGCATAACAATGAAAATGTATGGAGTGCTTCCTTATCATATTTCCTAAGGGAAGCATATATAAGGTGAATAGAATTGGTCCAAGGACAGAACCCTGTGGGACTCCATGACTGACTTTAGTGTGCATGGAGGATTTGTCATTAACATGTGCAAACTGAGATCTATCTGATAAATAAGACTTAAACCAGCTCAGTGCGGTTTCTTTAATGCCAATCAGATGCTCCAGTCTCTGTAGCAGGATGCAATGGTCAATAGTGTCGAAGGCCACACTAAGATTTAGTAAAAGAAGTACAGAGACAAGTCCTTTATCTGAAGCTATTAGAAGGTCGTTAGTAATTTTCACCAGTGCTGTCTCAGTACTATGATTCATTCTAAATCCTGACTGGAAGTCCTCAAATAACTCATTATTATGTAAAAAGTCACCCAGCTGATTGGCAACTAAACTAACTCGAGGATCTTAGAGAGAAAAGGAAGGTTAGATATAGGTCTATAGTTGGCTAGTAACTCAGGATCAAGACTGGGCTTTTTAAGAAGAGGTTTAATTACAGCTGCTTCAAAAGACTGTGGTACATAACCTGATGATAAAGACATATTAAACATATCTAATACAGAAGTGCTACCTAAAGGTAGTATATGTTTTTAGACACTCTTGAAAAACTAAGCGATATTCTTCCAATTTAGTGGAGCGCCATTTACTTTCCAATTTTCCCTAGTTTGTGAGCTATACTATGGAGCTAACTCCCTCTGTTTCAATATCTTCTTTTTTAAAGGAGCAACAGAGTCAAGTGTTGTTGGTAGTGAGCCTGCAACACTGTCAGCTAGGTGATCAATTTCAGAGAAACTAACATTAGTACAGGAATCCTGAATATTAGGATAAGGCATTAAAGTAAATGCCGATGGAATCATTTCCTTAAATTTAGTTACATCATTATCAGATAAACATCTAGTGTAGAAACTTTTGCCCAGAGGTGAGTAGTCCTGGGGTCCGTTTCACAAAGCAGGTTCAAAAAACTCTGAGTCTAACCCTGAACTCTGAGTTGATATACTCTGAGATAGGAAACTCTGAGTTTTCGGTTCCAGAACAGCAGATTTGCGTTAGGTTAGGTTAGGTAGTTTGACCTGGAGTTAAGCGCGTGCACCACAAGTAAAAAAAAGACAGCATCAATGGAGCCCTGATTCGACGAGTCACCATGGCAACGGGGAAGCGAAGGGCTACGCTACAACTGGAAATGGAAATATTAATGCGCTCATACGGTGAGTTTGAGCATGTTTACACCGCTGCAGCAGCAAAAGAGAGGGAGACGGTGCGAGAGAACATTGCTGCTCGGGTCAGTGCATAAGTTTAAATGTAGTCCTGTTGCAATCACAGTAATATCACAGGGGAAACTGCTTGAGTGGTAGCCTATTAATTTATTTAATTTAAGTGCAACCCCGCGGGGGAGAAGCGCACTTAGCATCAGCTTAAGATGAAACATAAAAAAATACAGGTATTCAAACAGGTAAAGCATCGGCACAATCTCATGGTGACGCCTCATTTTGAGCATGTTTTACATGGTAAAGTAAATATTACCGTAAGTGGCTGTTTTTTATTCAACATATAAATGTTATATAAAAAAACTCCCATTTGCAAGAAAACGCAGCGCAACACACAATATCTGCTGTGATATGAGAGCATGACTGGTTGTTAATGTTGGAAATGTAAGGAGGGATGAGATGGACTGTGACATGAAACGGTGTTGTGCCGTATTCAGCCCCCTCGCATTATAGGTGATATTCTGGATTAGAAGGCTGTTGTTTCCAACTATAGGAGTAGTTTATATACCGGTAACCCGATTAAAAGCACACACTTTTGAACCTATGAATTGCAAGAAAAGCTGGGATTATATTTAGGAAACGCTGAGTCAAATACATTCAACTTGCTCAAAAGATCCATTTCATTCATTTTGTAATTATGGCTGCAGTATATTAAGGACGTCTATGCGCGGTCTGATAATCATCTCCCGACGAATATTTAATTCTCTGCGCAGTAATGCGTCACCTTCATCCACGGGATCATTATCAAAAAGACACGCCATGGTAGTGTAAATATTCACCACCTAATATAACTTCTAATATAGGCCTACTGAATGATTTTTATACGTTGTATACAAAAACTCCCGTTTGCAAAAAAACGCAGCGCAACACAGAATAACTGCTGTGATATGAAACTGTACCGCTCAAAAAGAGAATTGCCTGGAAATGCAAGAACATCTATAATCAATAGTTTGATAATCATCTCCTGACCAATATTTAATTCTCTGCGCACTAATTCTGCACCTTCATCCACGGGATCGTTATCAAAAGGACACGCCATGGTAGTGAAATAGTCGCCACCTAATATAACTCATAATATCTGTATGTCTCTATATTTTTGCAATGATTTTCTGAAAAACTGACGGAACTATACTACGCCAAAACTCGCCCGCTGACTGAATGAATGAGGAAATCAAACACCGTGTGTGGCTGAAAGAGGGCGGAGACAGAGAGAAACTCAAGGTTTTCTGAGAAAAACCTGGTCCCGACCAGGTTAGGTTCAGAGAGCATGTTACCATGGTAACTGACCGAGAGGTTAAGTTACCTCTCTTTGTGAAACAGGCTAGAGTTACCCCTCTGTCTCTGGTTTGAGTTACCTCCCTTTGTGAAACGGAAAACTCAGAGTTTCCCTCATTTCAGGGTTAACAGACTCAGAGTTTTCACTAAACCTGCTTTGTGAAACAGGCCCCAGTAGTATGAATTTAAAAGTCATTAAATAATGGTCCGATAAAATAGGATTCTGTGAAAAGACCATTAAGTCATTGATTTCCACACCAGAGGCCAAAACAAGGTCGAGGGTGTGATTAAAACAGTGAGTAGGTTTATGTACACTCTGACTAAAACCAATCGAATCTAATAGAGAGATAAACGCAATACTAAGACTATTATTATCAACGTCCACATGAATATTTAAATCTCCTACAATGATTACTTTATCAGATTTAAGGTAAATAAGGCAGATACTAAATTTGGGCAGATACTAAATTTGACAGAAACTCAGAATTCAGACAGAAATTCAGAGTCAGACCAAGAGCCCGGTACACTATAACAAATAGAAATGGCTGCACGGTTTTCCAGGTTAAATGTGAAAGACAAAGAACAAGACCTTCAAATGAATTATAATTTAGTTTAGGTCAAGGGTTGATTAATAGGCCTGAGTCATAAATAGCTGCAACGTCTCCTCCTCAACTACTGCCTCGAGGAATATGAGTATTAATATGACTGGGAGGAGTGGATTCATTTAGGTAAAAAAAAGTAAATCAATATGGTTATCTGATATCAAATAGTTTACTAATACAGCTTTAGATCTGATGTTTAAATGTCCACATTTTAAGACCAGGTTTTCCTCAGAAAGACTGCCACACTGACTCCACATTTACTTTAGTAACCTCCATATGACGTAACCAGGTGTCATTACCGCCAACATGGATAACAATCTGTCCATATTTACGTCTATCCTTAGCAAGCAGTTTCAAATAGGACTCAATGTCGCCCACTCTGGCCCCTGGAACGCATTTAACTACGGTTCCTGGTGTTGCACACAAGCACCGGAAATTACGCAATACGCTCACCGTAACACATCAGCTTGTCCAGCACACAGAGGGCTCCGTCAGTATCTGTATGCTTCTGTAATCTAGAGCAGGGATAATGACTGACATTTGGCGTTGTCACTCAGGTCTGTCCTATCAGGGTCTGTGCTAGCAGAGTGTCCAGAAAGAAAATTAATAAATGATAAAGAATAAAATGTCTATCCATCCATCCATCCATCAGCATATCTGCTCTTTCTTCTCATCCTCCATCCATTCATCATCCATCTGGCTTGCTATTTTGCTAACCCCCCTTCCCTCCCTGCCTCTCCCCATCAGCCATCCATCTCCTTTATTCTTTATGCCTGTTTCTGCACACATTTCCCCTCCTTCGGCCTGTCTGTCGATGAGTTTTCCTCTGTGCGCTGCTGGCAGCATTGCTAAAAAGCTGTCAGCTTTGACCTTTGCCTGCAACCCCCTCCCACCCCCCACTCAACCCCACCTCTATACCCAAAGAAAACTTTACCACACACACAACACACACTCTGGAGAGAGAGGGAGAGATGCTCGCACTTCCTCACTGTATACAGTGAAGTACAAGATTACTAATAAAGAAGGAGGGAAATAACCAATTATGGAAAACTAAGACAAATAAGGAGAAAAAAGGAAACAGAAGTGGAGAAATTGTTAAGAAAGATGTGCAAAGAAAACTCTGGGATAAAAGTGGAGGGTTGAACTAAGCAGACAACAGGTATTGATTTTTACCTGGCTAAGACCAAAACACCAATAAATGACCCTTTGAGTTATTAAGAGAGGAAAATTCCGTTGAAGTCACTGAACAGTTACAGTTGTTTCATATTTAAAGTTGGTGTCTGCTTGAAGTGGGAGCTGATGTTAATGTAAATTCAAATTGATTTAATTTTTAAATGTATTAGTTATATATCTGTTGAACAGGACCAATTAGTGGCTTATTTGAGTGTGACAATATGTTAAAATTAGACAGGTGTGACAAAAGTGTGAGAAGAGAAAATGCAGGGGACATCTGTAAAGACCATGGCAGTATTATATATGCAGAGTGGATGCAGAGTGCAGGATTTTTACAGTGAATACTGCTGTTTATTTTGTGGGAATAATCAGAGTTGTAATGTGACTGGACAGGTGTAAGTGTGTGCTGTTTTACACAGCTGTCAGCCTTCCCAGCACATCATGTCGGTGATTTTTCACAGGGAAAAGAAAAAGGAGGCATTGACCGGGACACTGCAGTGACTCATGCTGCTAACGGACTGCCTCTGCCACTGGGGGAAACTTTTTAGATACTACCACTGGAAGTCTCATTTCTGAAAAATTACTATGTGGTTCACAACATATTAGAATTTCTCATCCATTCAAGCAAATGGCTCATGCAAACTTACTGTATATAGCACTTTTATAGTCTTCTGACCACTCAAGGTGCTTTGACACTACTTGTCACATTCACACAGACATTCATACTCATGGCCCAATGTCCTTTAATCATCTCGACCACTGTCACACCCCACGTGGCATACATCATCACGTATATCCCATACATATCTATGACATGGTATGTTTGTAATCTCTGCTAAGTTGGTAAATTACCTGCCTAGGAATAACACTCAACCATCAAGAAGATGAGAACTTGCGGTGTTAAGCACTTACAGGTTTTTTCATGTTGCAGAGTTAATTTTTTCGGCCAATTTTACGTTCAGTGTATATGACTTTCCAAGAAAGATCAAAGTTGAATTTTCATTTCGCAGTACATATAACACATTGAACACAAATACATCTATTGTATCCATACAAATGTGCATATCCTTTGTCTGTGTACCAAACTATTATACAGTATTACCTTTTCCTACTAAACTACCTATTGAAAGCAGAATTTACAAAGCCCTGTGCAATACACAAAAGTATTCAGTGAAACAAATCTGACATTCTTGTAAATGTAACCCTTTTACCACCAGCTCGTGTATTAAGAAACCCGACTTATGCTCTAAAGTGAAGCCTTAATCCGTATTCAATATCTTGTGGTAAAAGAAACATCTCAAATAGTAATAACTGTCTAGGGTAATATATGATTCTCACTCTCATTAACTGTTCAGAGGCTATAGGGAAAACACTCAGACCTGTAAACTCTGACGTCATGCAGAATGCAATACTTCAAAGGAAAAAAACACAATGCAATAATACCAACATTGAATATCAGAGTTTATAAACTGTATTAAAATGGTTTGCAGGAGAAACACATTAACCATCAAGAAACAAACAAATATATAGAAACCCGGGTAGTTATAGTTTGTCCCTCAAACTATCTAATTTTGAGTGCACTCTTAGTTTTGTTGGCGCACTTTAGTTGGAGCTCAAGATGGGAACCTTTGATAACGGTACCTCCGTGTGTCGGTGGAGACAGCAGGACCTGGCCGCAGCTGATGAATGCACCCTCGTAACGATAGCACCCGTATCCGCCCGCAGCGCCGAAGCTCCGTCTCCCACGGCAGCAGCGAAGCAGTCTCCGTCGGTGATACTCTCGTCCACGCAGGCGGTGTCCGCTTTCAACAATGACCGTGCCGTTAGCCTAGCTCCTGCTAGCTAACTTAGCCTAACTTGCTTCGTGTCACCCAAACACACACGCCGCAGTAAAGAGTCCAACTCACACAGCTAGCGCGTTGTCCGGCAACAGTTAATGGCCCGATGTTGAAACGGATAGAACCAAGACACTGACGACACACAGAGTCTCATATTGAAACAGTCTCATATTAACTGCTCGACGCCATTACACGTTGCTCCTCTCCTGCTCCTTCTTCTACTTCTTTCCGTTTTTTCTTCTTCTCTTCCCGGAGAAAAACTCTGAGGTCATGAACTCACACCCGTAACAAACGTAATAAGAATTACTTTTTAACTTCTTTTTAAAGCATTCTAACCCATGAAATTACATTCTTAATATCACCCATTTTAAACATAAATCAGGTATACCTTTTAATAGGTTATTTATATCAAAATATTATTTATTGAACTTTTAACCTCACAATTATGACTGACTGCTGCTATCTTGCGACCTATTCCCTTGAGAAAAACAATAAATACATCTGATATTTATCAGAGTATTACACTCTCCCCTCACCAAAATTAAAGCATGTCCTCATGATTTTGTATCGTTTGAAACAACAATTATGGTACATCTGATGAGGGGAACAAAGTGAAACACAGGATTAAGCAATGACGGGTGTACCTATCGACTTGTAAATACAAGAAACATATTTCACTGTAGGGGCTGCTAGGACACTTGGACAACCTGGGGTGTCACAAGTTAACTTTAAAGAGGCCCTTTTTAGTCTCAGTGCCAAAGTCAGTGTTGGTCTTAAGGTTAGTGTCTTCATGTTGTAAGGGAATGTCTTCAGTCAGTGTTTTGTCTCTTATAGTCTCTTGTAGTTTGGATTTTGTTGTCTCATTAGGCTCTAGTACATTTCCACTGTCCCTTTCAGAATCCTCCACACATTCCGGTGGTACTGCTGGCTCCACTGCTGTTGGCTGACCAGTTAGGTCGCTTAAGGAAATATCCAAATCCAGACTGAATGGTTCCAATGTATCATTATCCATGTTATTCGTGAGAGGTTCAACAGTTGAATCATACCACAGTCCAAAGTCCTCATCCTCTGAATCACTGGGTCTAACCTCTCCACCCTCAGAGTCTCTATCTGGCGTTTCCTGTGATGTCTTTTCCTTTTCAGGCTTGTCTGTGCGTTCTTTTTGTCTTCTCCGTCGAAGGACTCTCCTTGTAGGTGTAGGATCTGTATTAGATACAGAATCTGGACATATCCTCTTTCCAAGAGGCAGGAGGTGATTTCGATGGAGGATCTTGATTTGTCCATCACCGTCTTCAGGTTTCAACCGGAACACTGGTAAGTTTGGCATCTGGCTTTCCACAACATATGGGTTTGATGCCCAACGATTGGCCAGTTTATGCTTCCCTTGTAATCCAAGTTTCCGTAGAAAGACTCTGTCTCCAGGCAACAACTGTGAAAATCTGATTTCTTTTGTCATACCTCCGCTTGTTATCATTTTGCTTAGCGGCAATGGACTCTGCTAGTTCATAGGCAGCCTTCAACTCTTTCCTCATATCAGGAAGAGTTCCCCCCTCCAGAGTTCCCAACATGTCCAACAATGTCCTATTAAATCTCTTGGGTTGGGGGTCCCCTTGAGGATGGTAGGGCGTCGTTCTTGAGTTTTCAACTTGTGACGAAGAGCACATCGTCACCAGTTTTGCACACATGGCACCACGCACTTTAGACAGTGTGATTGCATATGCACTTAAATAATTGCACAGACTTTAAGAAGAGCAACAGCACTTTATTGGAGATTTGCACAATACATTTGAACACATTGCTTTTTGTACATTTGTATTGAAATGGTTACCATATGTATTGAATGGTTGTCGCCATGTTTGTTGTCCTTTGTTGGGTCTTGGGGTTGGCTGTGTGGGCCGCGTAGCGCAACCTGGAGCAGACAGACATGGGGTTAAATGTGCAGATGAAATGTGTTAGTTGCTTAATTGAGAAGCTAAGAATGCGTATTGTGTTGCTCCATAAGTGTGTGGGGAATAAATCAAGAGTGTTGTGTACTCACCAGTCTGTTCTCTTCAGGGTGTGCAGGCAAAAGGCTTCCCCAGGCAACAGACGCCGTTTATATAGTTCCGGGCACAGCCAAGTGTAAATTGGTGTGGGGATGGTACATGTATTTCAGCATCAAAACCTTATACTTGTCTCCTAGACTCTATTCCAACTAGGTTACTCAAAGAAGTGTTATCTTTAATTAGCACTCCTGTATTAGATATGATTAACATGTCTTTATCAGCAGGTTATGTACCACAGTCTGTAGCTGTAATTAAACCTCTTCTTAAAAAGCCCAGTCTTGATCCTGAGGTACTAGCCAACTATAGACCTATATCTAACCTTCCTTTTCTCTCTAAGATCCTCGAGAAATTAGTTGCCAATCAGTTGTGTGACTTTTTACATAATAATGAGTTATTTGAGGATTTCCAGTCAGGATTTAGAGCAAATCATAGCACTGAGACAGCACTGGTGAAAATTACTAACGACCTTCTAATAGCTTCAGACAAAGGACTTGTCTCTGTACTTGTCTTACTAGATCTTAGTGCTGCCTTCGACACTATTGACCATCACATCCTGCTACAGAGACTGGAGCATCTAATTAGCATTAAAGGAACCGCACTGAGCTGGTTTAAGTCATATTTAGGGATGTCCGATAATATCGGCCCACCGATATTATCGGCCGATATTGAGGTAAAAATGTAATATCGGGAATTATCGGTATCGGGTTTTTACAACCGATGTTAGTTCTGTAGGCTTCAGCATTTCCGAGTGTACCTGAATGCAACACGGGCCGTAGGCTTCAGCATTTCCGAGTGTACCTGAATGCAACACGGGCCGTTTACAGGCGCGTGCTTGATGACGTATAACAACAACAACACGCTCACTCGTAGGTTGCTAACCGTGGCTAACAAGCTTGCTCTCCCGGTGCATGAGATGTCCGTGGTTTGGAAGTATTTCCAAGTGTCACCTCCTAACAGTAAATGTGCGCTTTGCAATGACTGCAAGGCGTTAGTTATTAGAGGAGGAAACAAGGCGTCTTCCTTTAATACATCACATTTGATCACCCAGCTCAAGAAGAATCATCCGGAGTTATACGCTACATCTGTGCAGCAAAGTGATGAAAAGAAGCAACAGCCGACACCGAGAAACAAACTTATTCTATCGTTCGGGATGCCGGATTCACCAAACTTGTGTAGTTTCTCGAGCCACGTTATGTCTGTATAACGCCCAGTCACAAGTATTTCTCAGACCAGTGTTTACCCGAACTGTACAGCGTTGTTTACCGTCACGTCGAGAAGGTAATTTCTGGTGCTGTATCCATTAGATCCAATACAGGTTAGCATGTTGAGCTTGACTGCTGATTTATTGATTGTATTATTTGTCAAGTTACTCAGTCTGGGAAAAGAAAACTAAGTTTGTTTACTACTCTGGACTGAAGCTATGCATCTTCCTTGTTGTGATGTTGTCTGTAGTGTTGTTTGAGGCAAAATATTCTCTCTAAAAACACAAACAATTAAATGAATGGCACTTTTTTCAATAACTTATTTTGTACAGACTGTGTTTACATTTGAAAAGCCGTGTTGCATCTATGTATGCATCCAGTGGGGCATCACAATAAAATTAGGCATAATGTGTTAATTCCATAATAGGTGATATGTGATGAATTTTGGTGTAAAAAGGCTGCATATATCGGTATCAGGTGATATCGGTATCGGGTGATATCGGTATCGGAAATTAAGGGTTGGACAATATCGGAATATCGGATATCGGCAGAAAAGCCAATATCGAGCATCCCTAGTCATATTTATCAGATAGATCTCAGTTTGTACATGTTAATGACAAATCCTCCATGCACACTAAAGTTAGTCACCGAGTCCCACAGGGTTCTGTCCTTGGACCGATTCTTTTCACCTTATATATGCTTCCCTTAGGAAATATTATAAGGAAGCACTCCATCAATTTTCATTGTTATGCTGATGATACACAATTATATCTGTCGATCAAACCAGAAGAAACCCATCAGTTAGATAAACTTCAAATGTGCATTAAGGAAATAAAAAGCTGGATGACCTGCAATTTCCTGATGTTAAACTCAGACAAAACTGAAGTTATTGTACTTGGCCCCAAAGGTCTCCGAAACTCAATAGCTAAAGACATTGTTACTCTGGATGATGTTGTGTTGTCCTCCAGCACCACAGTAAGGAATCTGGGTGTTATTTTTGATCAGGATATGTCCTTCGATTCTCACATAAAACTAACAACAATGACTGCATATTTTCACCTGCGTAATATTGCAAAATTAGGAACATTGTGTCTCAGAAAGATGCAGAGAAACTTGTTCATGCATTTGTTACTTCTAGGCTGGACTGCTGCAACTCCTTATTATCAGGCTGCTCCAATAAGTCTGTTAAGAGTCTCCAGTTGGTCCAAAATGCTGCAGCTCGTGTACTAACTAAAACAAATAGAAGAGAACATATTTCTCCTGTATTAGCTTCTCTGCACTGGCTACCTGTAAAATCTGGATTAGAATTTAAAATCCTTCTCCTTACGCACAAAGCTCTTATTGGTCAGGCTCCGTCGTATCTTAAAGAGCTCATAGTACCGTATCACCCAACTAGATCTCTGCGCTCTGAGAATGCAGGGCTACTCGACGTTCCTAGAGTCTCCAAAAGTAGAATGGGAGGCAGAGCCTTCAGCTACCAAGCTCCTCTCCTGTGGAACCAACTCCCAAATGTTATTCGGGAGGCAGACACTGTCCCCTTATTTAAAAGTAAACTTAAAACTTTCCTTTTTGATAAAGCTTACAGCTAGGGCTTACGATGAGACTTTATTCTGCTTCATTATGCTGCTATAGGCCTAGTCTGCCGGGGGATAATACTTTTCCTGATACTCTGAGCTTCTCTCCTCTCTGTCTGTATCATTCATGTCTCTTCAATGCATGTTACTAATTCAGCTTCTTCGCCGGAGCTGTTTGTGCTTTGTCGTCTCGGAGGTCTCTGCTGATCGTGGTGGTGCTTGTTGCCGTGGTCCTACATGACGCTTCCTGCTGCTATTATCACTGTTACTCATATATACTATCACTAGTTTAATAAACTATAAAATTTGTAGCTGTATCGTAGCTGCTATTGCCACTACTCATCATTGATCATGTTTGCCACCATAATTATTATAATTTTCATATTCTGTCACCTTAGCTGTGCTTGTTTCTACTATTCTGTTGTATTAACTGCCTTAACATATACGTTATATTCACATTACTATAAATATTATAGTTACTGTTAGGCTTTGCTTGCATCTCTGGAAGTGTGTCTGTCTGTCTCTCTCTGTCCATCTGTGTGTCTTTTCTCTCTTTCTCTCTCCTTTTCTTCCTCCCCAACCGGTCAAGACAGATGGCCGTCCTCCACAGAGCTGGGTCTGTCTGACGTTCCTGCCTGTTATAGGGAAGGTTTTCGTTGCCACTGTACTCTACAGAGGAATTGTTGGGTCTATGTAAATCATGAATAAGTCATTGAGTGTGGTCTTTACCTACTCTGTAAAGTGTCCTGAGATAACTTTTGTTATGATTCGACACTATAAATAAAATTGAATTGAATTGAATTGAATGTGTGCATTGTATTTTAGTGGGGGTAATATGGAGTGTATTGGTGTATTTTCTGTTAGTGGACGGGGAGAAGGATGTATATAGGTCACAAAGGGGTCGGTGTGTGTGTATATACAGAAATAAAAACAAAGGTGGGTTAAACATGTTTTAAGCAGGGGATCCTGGGGAATGGATTCTTCCGGGGTAATTGGTTGACACCCTATAAATAGGCGCCATTTTTGCCACCTGGTGTTCTTCTGGTTGGTGAAAAAAAAAAAAGAACCGCCTTGGTGACCCACCTTAAACCTTGCCTGTGGATAATTTTTTTGGTGCATCATCCAGCTGCAATTGTGGTCATTCTCACACAACTCGAAGTGAACTCAGTACTTTGTGTACTTCAAACACAATGAGATCATCGAGATAAACCAAGACTTCAAGCTAATTCATGTCTCTGACAGTCTGTTCCATTATCCGCTGAAATGTAGCAGGAGCTCCTGTCACTCCTTGTGGCATTCTTTCAAATTGGAAGAATCCAGCGGGACAGATGAAAGCTGTCTTCTCTTTATGAGAATCATTCATAGGAACTTGATAGTAACCACTGCGAAGGTCGAGCAAACTAATCCATTTACTTTCACTGAGACAGGCCAAAGCATCCTCAATTCTTGGCACTGTGTATTGGTCTGGGACAGTGCGGCGGTTTAGAGTCCTGAAATCCACACATCCTAATTTTCCCATTTTTCTTCCTCACGACCACAATGGGTGAGGCATAAGGACTTTGTGACTCTGCGATGACACCAGCATTTTTTTTTAGCTGCGCTAGATGCTGTCTGACTGCCTCCACATCTGCAGGTGGCAGTCGACGAGACCTCTCTCAAAATGGTTTGTCGTCTGTGGTTTTGATAGTGTGCTGGGTGCTTTTACTGCATCCCACGTCAAACTCATGCAGAGAGAAAACCTCACTCCGTTCCAGCATTTTTGTCACCAATCTTTCTTTCCACCCCTTAGGGACTGGGGATTCTCCAAAGTGGAAAGAGGAAGGGTTCAACTTCCCAGGGGACTCAACCTCAGACTCTTTCTTTTTTTGGAGGTGAAGACACAATGTCGACTGGGAACAGATGGGCTATCTGCATTCCTCTAGTCAAGGTTATTTCTCGTGCTGACATGTTTCTGACTAGAACAGTGACTATTTTAGCCATCACACCGGTGGATGTCTGTAACTCTGGTCTCACCAGGAGTTCATCTGGAAAGGGTCATCAGGTGAGTCCACGAGAATGGCCTGAGTGCTCGGCATTCCCTGATACCTTGGTGCACCAGTCACCCTGGCGATTCCCCCAGGCCGTAAGGTGACAGGTTTGGTTTGAGTGAACCACACAGTGCCTCTTTTATTGTTGTCATGGTCAGGTGGTATATGTGAGATCTCGTCGAAAGCTTTTCGAAAGACTGGGTGAGTGTGCATAATTCTAACAAAGTTTTCTCCTCCTTTATCTCTACAGTGGCTAAGCAGTCATTTCACAGTGGGTGTGTTTGTGCCCACTAGCATGGAAGCCTCACCTCTCACAACTGGGTCGGGGCAAACCAACACAAGTGCATCAATTGTCTCACTCACTCCTACATCAGCTTCCAAAAACTCCAGTCTAAGTGACAAATAACCATCATAAGGGTACTCAGCAGGACTAAGACCCCATATCTGCAGAGTGCTGATAGATGTCAATGGCAGGTGTGTCAGATATCTGTCGTAGAAGGATCTGTACGACAGAGTTACTTGAGAACCAGAATCGAGTAGGGCTTTAGAGTAGATGCCTTCAATCTGTATGGACACGACCGAGCTAGGGCCCACTAAGCCTTCAGGTATAGTGTCATTCGCTTTTCTATTCGAGTTGCTGCACTTGGTGGGACGTGTTTCAACTACTTGGATGCCAGGCCGTTCCTCTACTCGACCCTGCAGTAGTTTCCCGGTTTCTTTGTCAGTTTAATGAGGCATTATTGACTTTGAGTAGATTTTCTTCACCTTCACACTCTCTCTTAAAGTGTCAATCCTCCCAACATTCATAGCAATCCTCCCCACATCCCAGGTCTATCCTCTTAATATCCAGACCTTTGTGGGTAAGCATTTTTTTTGTATGTTGTCTTGGTAGGGATTTCAAATTGTGGACTCTGGGTTTCTGGATATGATGCAACAGTAGCAGCTTCAAGACTTATCATTTCAGCTTTCATGACACTGATCTCTTTTTTCAGCTTTGCTACTTCCGGATCAACTTCCGTTTCAGGTCCAGTATGGCTCACAAAATGACAAAACAACTTTGTTTTTGATGGCATTGGCCAATTTACTGACACAATAACTAGGTTTTGAAGCATGAATGAAATGTTTTGGTGAGTTACTCACAATAGTACTACCATTACAACTACTAGAGTTGAGATGTCCCATGAAATAGTTGTGACTATTGCACTTACAGTTTAGACAATGCTAAGACAGAAAAATTTGCCAAAACGATTGGAAAAAACTGTAAAATGTTTTTATTCTAGTCAAGTCAAATTGTATTTATGTAGCACATATACAGACCGCTGAGCTGCACCAAAGTGATTCACAAGCAAGTGCTACACTGTAGTAATTTAAAGTCTGGTTCTGAGGTGAAATTACTTCAACTTCGCACGTCCATGTCAGGACGAGTGGCCATCCCTACCATAGAGTACCAAGGTCTGTCAGTGCTCTAACTTAATGTAGAGGGCCTCACCACCGCCAAAATGGAAGTCATCTACCATCTCGCTGACTCCCACGAAGTAGCAACCGTCCTCCTCCAGGAGACACACTGTGACAATGACAACATCCTCAAACTGCCCGGTTTCCAGTTTGCTGGGTCTACCCACAGCAAACAGCATGGACTTACAACCTTTGTAAGGAACAACCTTAGTTGGAGAGCCACTGGCCAATCTCCACCAGGCTTCGAGTGGCTGTCAACTAAGGTGCAGACCACATCGGTTGCCAATGTCTACAAGCTCCCACCGTCAATGCTGACCTACCATGGCATCACTCCCATCAGCACCTGCACCCGCCATCTACGCAGGGGACTTCAACTGCCAACACATAGAATGGGGTTACAGCCATACTACACCAAATGGAGAGACATTAAGCCAATGGGCCTCCAGTGCCAATGTGCTGCTGATGTTCGACCCCAAAGAACCTCCAGGCTTCTTTTCAACACGCTGGAATACCCGCACCAACCCGGACTTGGCCGTCGCTGTGTCACACGGCTCAAAAGCCAGAGAGACGTGTCCTGGATAGGTTCCCCCACTCATACCACTGACTGTCCAACATAAAGGTCCCATCCCTGGTGCAGCCAGTAGCAGGGAAATCTGTCAGGAGATGGAACTTTTTTAAGGGTAATTGGCAGTCATTCACTGAGGAGACAGAAAGAACATCACCCTGCCTCCCAGACCCAGACAACGCCGACGTGGACACCGGTAACGCAGCTTACTGCAGAGTACTCCTTGGGGTCGCAAGGGAAACCATCCCCTGTGTCTTTAACGCTAACTACATCCCGAGCTGGGATGAAGAATGCAGCCACCTCCTGCATGCCCAACAGCAGGCAAGCTCCAGGGAGGAAATTAATGAATCTGCAACGGCACTCCTGCAGAAGCTAGATGCCACCCGAAGGTCAAGGTGGACTGAAGTAGTTCAGTCAATTGACTTCACCCACTCCAGCCGAAAGGCGTGGCGGACAATAAACCAGCTGACAGGCAGAACCTCATCGACCTCCCTGTGCCAAATAACAGCAAATGCCATCGCATCCCAGCTCCCTAAGAACGGCTGTTTCCCTGATGTTGATATGAACTTTGCCCGCATAACATCACACCAGGTGACTTCCCTGTGTAAAGCGGCTAGTGTGGACGCCAACTTGTCAGGGGAATTTACAACAGCTGAACTCCAGACTGCCTTGAGTAAGATCAAACAAGGGAAGGCACCAGGCAATGATTACATCCACCCTGAGTTTGTGATTCACCAGAGTGCAAGAATATCTGCATGGCTCTGCTAATTCCACTCGGCATGCCTCCAGAGGTCCAAGCTACCGAAAATATGTCGCCGCGCTGCTGTCATAGCCCTTCCAAAACCAAACAAGCCTGCTGAAGACCCCAAATCCTACCGACCCATCTCACTGCTCTGCGTCCCATTCAAAATCCTGGAGAGGCCGATTAATAATCGAATCGAGCCAATAGTGGACCCCCAACTCCTACGGGAACAAGCTGGCTTCTGGCGCGGACGGTCAAGGTTTGACCAGGTGACACTGCTCACCCAAGACATCGAGGACAGCTTTCAGGAAATACAGAAGGCTGGAGTAGTGTTGCTGGATCTCACTGCCGCTTACGACACCGCCTGGCACCATGGACTCCACCTAAAGCTATTAAAGATCATTCCCGACCAGCACATGGTGAAGTTCATCATGGAGATGGTGACGAACCGCAGCTTCACTTTAAAGACGTGTGCCGGTCAATGCAGCAGGCTTAAGAGGCTGAGGAATAGTGTTCCGCAGGGGTCTGTCCTCGCACCGATGTTGTTCAACATTTACATCCACGGCATACTGGAGACAACATCCCGGAAATATGGCTATGACCGCTGACAACCTGGCCATTATGATGAGACGACTGACATGGGAGCAGATGCAGGCCGGCCTAAACCAGGACATGGACAGCCTGGCAGCCTACCTGCGTGAGTGGCGTTTACAGCTCAGAATCGGCAAGACAGTTTCAGCAGCTTACCACCTGAACAACAGTGAAGCAAGACGGGAACTGGACATATTCGTTAACAACAAGCGCCTTGAGTTCCAGCAAGCCCCGCGGTACCTTGACGTACGCCTGGATAGATCTCTATCATTCAAACAACACCTTGAAGAAGTGACGGCCAAAGTATCATCAAGGGTCGCACTAATTTCGACGTCTTGCTGGTACTAGCTGGGGTGCAACTGCCAAGGTGCTTCGAATATCAACACAAGCTCTCGTCTTCTCCACAGTTGCATACTGTGCCCCAGCCTGGTGCAGAAGCCCACATGCTTGGAAAGTCGACACTGCCATGAACACCGGAACATAACTGGCTGCCTGAAACCTTCCCCTGTGTCCCATCTGCCAACACTAGCGGGAATTGTCCCAGCCGCCTGCTACCCTTGCTCTTGCAAGGAAAGCCCAAAGACACAACTGGCATATCCTGCACAATACCACCACAACAGCACTGCCTCCTCATAGACTGAACTCCCGCCACCCGTACAAGGCGGTCCATCCCTGAGGACCTGAGCAGAGTACAGAGGCATGGCTGGCGGCAGCCTGGAAGCAGGAGTGGGAGTCAGCGGGGCCCTCACAAACCCACCGTTACATCCATGACCCTTGAGGCGGTCTTGAAGGAGAGGATCTGCCACGCCGGCAATGGACTCTGCTGAACCGCCAACGAACTGGGGTCGGACGTTACAAAGCATCAATGAGGAAGTGAGGCCTGGCGGACAGAGCAGTGTGTGAGTGTGGGGAGCCGGAGCAGACCGCTGAGCACATATTTACCACCTGTCCCCTGTATAAACCCCCCTTGGAGGCCAGCCTCTTCGATGTGGGACCTGAGATGAGAACATGGCTAAATTCTACTGAGCTGGACATTTGATAATGACACACGGTAGAAGAAGACAGAAAGAGCCTGGATGAAAATCACAAGAACAAAACAACTTCAACACAATTGGATTTACTTGAAAGAGATTGCAAAAGAAAGAGCTTTTAAACCAAGTATGATAGATGACACACCCATTCTCAAAATATGGGTGGTAAAGGGATTGAAACGATTTGACCAGATGATTAGAAATAAGGGGATAGAAGCCTTTGGCTACCTTTTCAAAAAGGTGAATTTCCCAAAAACTCAATTTTATGAGTATTTACAAGGAAGAATCTATCTATTTAAAATAATGGTAAACAATAAAACTCTAAGGGCGCACTCACACTGTCCTTCCGCACCGCATCCCGGGCTTTAGGGTACTTGTCCCCCCTCCCTCTCCCCCCGCGCCCCAGGCCCGTTTGTACTCACACTGCCTGGGCCTCGCGCAAATGCTTCTTGCTGTCCATACGTCATCACACTGTAATAAGTCACACGCATTGATTGACGTCATCGCGATGCGTCTCTATGTTTACAAATCTTTCCATAGACCTCAGAGTTTTTGTGCATCTTGTCCGACTGTTTTTGACTATTTTCATCCGACCAAATCTGCAATAAACACTCAACCTCTGCATCACACCAACGTGAACCTTTCGCCGTCATTGTTGTTGTTGTAAATGTCCGCGCATGGTCCGTCCTTCTATTTAATATGTCCGAACAGGCGCACATAAATGACGTCAGATCCGCCGTAGGCATCGTGCTCGTGCTCGTACACGTGCGCGCGCTCGTACATGTGCAAACACGCTCTACCAAAGCCCACCTCTCTCAGGCGGGCCGTGGACGGCCGCAGTTATGCGCGGGGCGGGAGCACTCACACTGGTCAAACGCACTAGGCTTTAGCCGAAAAAACGGTTTTGGCCCGGTGCGGAAGGACAGTGTGAGTGCGCCCTAAATGACATCCACCCTTTAATTATATATATATCACTAATACATATGATAAATTATATGCTAAGAAAATAATTTGAAATATATAGAGAATCATTGAAGAGAGAGGCAAGAGAGAGATACTTAGGGCATTGACTATTTGGGAAAATGAACTAAATATATCAGAAGAAGACTGGACACACGTGCAGGTACCTGGAAAACAACAAACTATCTATACTGAAAGGAGTTTTTCTGTAAACTTCAAGGAGATACAGAGCACCACCACCAAACTATAACAGATATATCACAACAAGCTGTAGAGAAAACAATGCTCATTATACACATACTCATGTCCAGTTTTAAAAGATTTCTGGTCAGAAGTAAAAGAGGTAATGAATAATACATTTCCATGCAATCTTTCCATCATGTGAGAATTGCACAAAACTCCCTCTGTCATTTTCCTGTGTTTACGTGCTCAATAAATTACTTGATTGACTGTGAAGTCAATGGAGTCATTAAAACTTTTTGTTTGTGCTGAAACTGTCACTATATCCTGATCGTAGTTCATCAGACAGATTCTCATTTCAAGGGGCATCAAATACAGCCGTTTTGTTCAGTGTTTGATACAGGCTCATGGTTTAAAACACACCATGATCATTTCCTAGCCCTAATAAAGTGCTGCTGTTGCCGGAACTTATAACCATATAGTTTTGTGTGAATTAAAAATGTTAACCACATGTTTCCTGTGTTTAACACAGCGACTGAAGTGATTCCACCACGCCCCAAGGAAAAACAACCAATCAAAGCAGAGAAGTCTAATGCAGTGTCATGCTTGCATCCCTCCCAAAAGCTTGCATTTCACCTATTTCTCAAACATGTTTTAGTGTACTGTTTATCTGTGAAATCAGTGTGGGTCACAAACTCACATTTTACATCTAAACAGTACACTTCAGTTCCTGAAAACATATCAGACGACAATGCAAAACAGTAACAGGATCCTGATTCATATTTGATCAGCAGACACCTCGCACACACACTCTGCGTGTGTTGAAGTGAAAACACACTGGGCCTCATTTATCAATCTTGCATGAAAACGGGCGCAGATCTGAGCGCAGAATTGGTCGTATGGCAGGACCCACGTGTGATTTATGAAACATTCGTATCTGACCAATCTCAGCGTACGAATGAGCGGGCCTTGATAAATGCGGCGGCTGAATTCGATCGTCTTTAACATGTTACGCCCCTAAATATTCCTGTTTCGGAGGCCTCGCCCACTGAGGTCAAACACGGAGAGAAGGAACGCAGGTTAGAAAATAAACTTTTCCGACACACAGATCGGCATCCTGACATCCGAGATGGAGCAAAATAAAGATGTGCTTTTTGTCAGTCTTAAGAGTGGAATAAAAGGGGCCCATAAAAACGCTGTATGGAAAAGAATAACGGAGGAAGTCAACCCGAAGCAGCGCTCCACTGTGACACGAGTGCGCCTGTGCGCACTGTTGGACAGGTGTTGTGCCGTATTCAGCACCCCTGCCGTGAAATGCACCTCCTCGCATTATAGGTGATATTCTGGATCAGAAGGCTGTTGTTTCCACCTAAAGGAGTAGTTTATATACAGGTAACCCAATTAAAAGCACACACCTTTGAACATATGAATTGCAAGAAAAGCTGGGATTATATTTAGGAAACGCTAAGTCAAATACATTCAACTTGCTCATTTTGTAATTATGATCCAGAATATCACCTATAATTCGAGGGGGTGCATTTCACGCAGGGGTGCTGAATACGGCACACCGGCACTCTTGCTCTGAAGCGGGGTTTGCAAGCGGGGTTATTAGGTATTCCGTAAGAGAATACCTTTGTCACCTAGAACCATACCAAGATGTTAATCATCTGATACCTTGTTTGATTTAATGCAATTTATCGAGGGTAGCCACCAACCGAGGAGATTACTTTGGCTCTGCAGTGCGTCTTGCTGCAGCCGCACGCCAACACATTTATTCATTTATTCAATGTCGGGGTGGCGGGGGGCTGGAGACGAGCTGTTTTGAAATATAAAAGAATCGTGTGTGTGTCCCCCTGGCCACCTGGCCACCACGTTTAAAAGCGACAGCTTGGCATCACAAATCACCTGCAAATTTATCGAGTGGTAGTTTTGCGATTGATGAATGCGTAATCATTCATGGATGGTGCCTTCTGTCATCTGTTCTTAATATGTGACTGCTTATGCTTAATGACAGCTGAGGTTTGTTCATTATTTTCAGACAGATTTTGCTGTGCTGCACCGCAAATCCACAGACTGAAATGTGCGTACACGATCTCAGACCAGACGTGAGATTTGATCGTAGCTCCCGCTCACGTCCAAATTGATAAATGCCGACGTTTGCCAGGAAATGGTCGTACGCACGTTTTTCTGCCGTACGTTCGTTCGATAAATGAGGGCCAATGTGTTTTAGCGAGCCCCAAAAAATTCAAACAGAAAATGTTACCATGGTACTCAAATCAGCCGCTTTCAGGAGATTGACAGGAGAGTTTGTAAGCACGTTTTTCTGCCGTCCGTTCGTTTGATAAATGAGGGCCACTGTGAGAGAGGGTCAGAGTCCTGAGACTTTAACACAGACAACACCCAAAAACATGTCACAGATATTTTAATGTCCACAGTGCTTTGGATACACATACAACTATGTTTAGACACATCCTGACTGACAGGTGGCCGTGCAGCCCCACCCTAAATCATCCACTGTTTTATGGTCTTTTGTACTCTAAATGGGATTAAAATTTACTAAATGAACAGCATACTGTATTTAAGAAGACTTCAGACCATAAACTGTATAAATAATGGTTTACGGAACACATTCAGTCCTGGAAGCACGTCTGTCACAGCCCCCCCCCCCCTATTTTTTTAATACTGTCTATGTCCATGACACAATTTCCATTATGAAATTAAGACTCTGTAATGTGTAAGTAAACTGTAAAACTCCGGCAGATAACTCGGTAGAGTGCTGTGATTCAATTCCGAAGTGTTTTCATCTCGTTTCTCCCCTTGCCAATCTGTACTCATCTGGACTGCTCATCCGCAGCTACTGCAGCCACTGCAAAGAACACCTGAATAAATTATTTCTGGCCCCCCTTAATGACGCTCCGACATTGTCACAGTGATACGGTCAAATGAACTGACAAACATCAGGTATCTAACAGGCTTAATATCTGAAGCTGTAGGGGACTCCAAGAGCCAATGAGAGCGCAAGACACAGGCTGAGGGGAGACCAGAGGGCGCATGTAACAACAGGTCCTCACTGTATGTTTGGCCACAGACAAGCCTGCTGCCCCAGGGACTGGCAAAGCAGCATGGTGAAGCCACATTGTCCCAGCCCTCTGGGTTTCATCCTGACACACAAGGCAACATTGAACGTTGCATTCAAATGCACCGGGTTTTCAATTGTAAACTCATCCACAACAATATTAGATATCAGAGCAAGTGCTCCAGTTTGGTTACCAGACACACATCTGGGATTCCTCCCGATGAAACATCTTGTAGTTGATGACTCCTTGTCACCGTCGGTGCTGGTAGTGTTAAAACCACAACAACTTGACTTGCAGGCAGAGGCAGTTTTGAAACAAGAATGGTCAGGTATTGCAATTCATCCTGTCAGGAACATGAATATCGGTGAAAGATTAAATGGTAATTCAATTAACAGTAGATGAGACATTCTATCAAAACCATTAAACGTGACCAGAGGAAAATGCAGGGGGTAAACAAAGTCAATAGGATTCATTGTCTGGGAACCACAAATGTCTGTACAAAATTTTATAACAAACCACAAATTAGATATGTGAAAACGTTGGCCTACTAGAGGTGCTAGAGGACTTTAGAAAGCTTCTTCAGAGCCAAGAGAAATGATCCAACCGTTCACAGGTTGAGTAGTACTTCCTGTGATAAGTAAACTGATCTTTTTGTGTGATACTGCTGGAATTTGATCATATGCTGAGACAGAAAACTCATAACATTACACAACATTTTTATGCCATAATTGGATTATTGATGCCCCAGATAGAATCAGATTAAGAGTGTGTGGAAATGTACGTATGTCTCTGTGCTATCCCCCAGGTATTTTTTTCTTGTAATCCAACTCGGATTTTTTGGGAGCCATCTCCATATTCTCTTAACCCTTGACCCATTTCCTCCTCCACTCACAATCTTTCCTTCACTCTTCCCCATCACTCCATCTTTTCCATTAACAGCATGTGACCTGTAGGTAAGTGCTAGTTGAATTGGTCCTCTCCTCTCTTCACTGTTTTAAATAGCTCTGCTTTTCCCTGACCTCTGTCTTATTCTGAGCTTTTAGCTACCCTCTCCACCCCATATTCTCTCTCCCAGCATCCTCACCCATGCTCCTCCTATCTCTCCCTTACCCTCTGTGATTTTCAAACTAGTATTCGTCAGAGCAGCTCAGTGGTTACCACTGGTGGTGCTGATTTTATCTTCAGCCTTAGGTTTGTCTGTATGGGTTTTGCATGTCTACAATTGTTTGTGTGAGGTCCAAATTTTACAGACATATGAGTGAGTTGGACTGGAAACATTAAAAGCCTGATGAGGCCATTGTGTTTGTCTGCATTTCTTGTGTGTTATCACTGTGATGGCTGTGTGACCTGTCTGGCTCATTCCCCTGCTTTCCACCCACTTTTTACTGGGATAGATCCAGCCTCCCTACGACTCAGATACAAACAGAATCATCTCTTTCTGAGTTCCATTTTTAGGTGCTTTTCTATTTCTTCTTCTCAGAGGTGGATGAGGAAACTACATGCAAGAAAAAACAAGTCCCTTCCAGTGTTTTGCATTTGCTTTTATTTCTATTGGATTGTTGTAATTCTACATATTGCAAAAAATGTGTTTTCTTCTGTTTTATGTATAAGACTCCAAGACAGATATTTACAGTATGCTCTATTTTCAACCTCTAATATGAGGATGCAATTTTAATTGCATCCTCGAAACCCAAAATGATGAGGAGGGGACAAATGAATGGGCCAAAGAGCACTGCTATATTCACCATAGCTCTCACTTGGCAGGTAAAAGTCCTCCATCAATTACCTAATTAACTACTCCTCTTGGGGGGTCAGTGAAGAAGCCAATTCCAGTTTTATTACAAGCCTGGATTAGAATCAAGCTGCAGTTTCTCACGTCGCTCAATCACTGACATGAAAGTTTGCTTCCAGGTCCAACAGTCAATGACTGGCATCAACTAACTCTGAGGCCTACTGCTACCATGCCACAGCGCAACCATGGCTGCCGCTTCCGGATGATGTCACTCTGCACAGAACGCCGGGAAATGCAGTCCAATGGTTGTTCCTGACCGACAAAAGAAAGGCCACGACAAGGTCATGATTCACAAATTGGTGTGTCAACCCGTCTCCTGTGCAAATGAGGTGGACTGTCACACAACAAGCGCATGCAGTGTATGAGCACAGCAATCTTTGCAGCTGCTTGGTTACAACATCTATACTGAAAGCCATGGGTCGCTGGTCTTCATTATCAACATCACAATTACCCGGGGGTAAGCAAAGTTCTCGTCTCAAAGGCTATGAGTGCTAACACTTAACGGGACAAGCAAATGTTACATTAGCTGTGCTCGTAATCGTTCCCTATCACAGAAGTAGTGCACTATATAGTGTGTACTCTATTTTTGAGTGGTGTTCGAATTCTCCATGGTTAATTTAATTCACTATATAGTCCACTATAAAATACCCACAATGCACAGCTAATTTGAGCGTACATATGATGTAAACTAGGGATGAGCGAGTACAGCATTATCTGCATCCGTTTGCCATATGAACTATCCGTATCCGTACTCGGAGTGGGGGCCTAACCCGGAAGCTGGTGGGATTTAACCCGAAAGTGGGTCTGGTTGTCTTGAAATGGCCAGGCCAGTTATTTTAAGCATGCAATTGATATGGTTGATCAGAAACAGTTCTATTTATTGCTGATTAGAAAACTATTTCCAGGACAGCATCAGCATTTAGCTTTAGATCAACGGTTTTGATCACGACAGCAAACACACTATTTACACAAGTTTACAACAATGAATACAACACATGAATGTAATGAACAAGAGTTTAGATACTCAACATAACTTACTTTTTTTTTTAACTTTTTATGATCAGTGTGATTTTTAATTGTGTGTGTGTGTGTGTGTGTGTGTGTGTGTGTGAGAGAGAGAGAGAGAGGGAGAGAGAGAGAGAGAAAGAAAGAGAGAACAGCTGACGTTTAAAAAAAAAAAAAAACTCCCGACGACCGGCAGGGAGAGGCAGTGTATGTGTGTGTGTGCAGCTTAATTAATCTGTAATATTTATACCACTTTTATTTTTATTTTTTTATGGAACACAACAAGAAAATGTCACACAAGAAGACACTCAGTTAAAAAAGAAAAAGAAAAAACAAATCTGAGTCATCAAAACAAAATACAGCATGGAAGCGACAACAATGTGTAGGAGACAAAGCACAACGGAAGCGTTGTATTCTCGATTAAACAAGTTTTTTTAGTTTTATGATATATTTTCTGTGCAAACTTTTCCTGTCGGCTTTAAAAAAAAATCCGCACTGCAGTCACATCTACACCAAACCTGAAACCGCATATTGAACTGAAACACCCGGCATTTCAAGGTATGTGCAAGCAAATAAAAAGAAAATCAAAAGACTGTCAAGACAGATCCTCGACCCAAATACCATTAACTGCATACAGTAGCGGCTCCGCTGTCATCTCCCAGACACAGCTGGACGACCTGGTGGTGCAGTATACTGTCAGAATGGAAAGCCCAAGAACTTCAAGTTCAACCTTCATTTTCTTTCCACAGCCTGGTTCCTGGTTATTCATGTAACTTGGTATATCTTTGATTCCAGTATTCCTTTTAAGTACTGAAATGGAAAATTATTAGAAATTAAAAAAACATTTGGATTAAGGATTATTGCCCTGTTTTTCTTTTTATAATTCCTCATTAAAAAGACCATTCAAGCAGCAAGTTTTTCCTCATGGTTTTGAGACTAAACTGTAGGTGCGAAAGCTGCGGCTCCTGGTGTGTGGACTGAATGGACAACAGCAAAGTGTTAAAGCAACAATGTGGAAATACTGTCCCCTCAATTCTGATGTAAACCCTGGTTGGATAAGGATTCAAAATTGGATATGAAGATGAAATATGATGCATAGTTTTAGTGTTAAATCTGATACAATAATTGTATTTTTTTTAAATAATGGCTCGCAGTTACATATTTTAAAAAATAACTTTGAACTTGTTCATTTTTGGAACTATGATTTTAACTAGATCATTTTAAAATTTGTGAACTGAACTTTGAACTAGTTCATGTAGTGGAATTTACTTTCCCAACACTGCATATTTCACATAACCGCAGCAAGCTTGTTGCTACATATGACTTTAGGATGAACACTCTTGGGTTGCATGTTTGTATCCCTCCCAAAAGCATTTGGGATAGCGAGGTCCACAGCAAAGTTGTCGCTTCACATAGATATCCCACATAACTGTACTGTAAAATTACCTCATTTCAGGATGCATGCTGCATCCAATTCTTAAGATTATGCATTTCTGAGGTCTGCAGCAGGCTTCTACCACACATAGATATTTTCCCATAGTCTGGCTAATACTTAGCATGTGTGTTAGGCTTGGTGTTGGGTTCTGTTGTTTTGAGTAATTTTTTCATTTTGCTCCCTGTCTTGGATCAGCATGTGCTAAACAACACAGGGAGGGTTATTTAGAGCGGAGCCATCAACGCCAAGTTTAACTGTTTTTCCATTTGTTGCAATAAATAGTTAAATCTCTGACGAAAGTGTTCCTGAATGAATTAAGCTTGCGTTAGTTCATGCAGGACATGGTAGCCATACACCCCAGCTGTAATCATCTGACAGCTGATTAAATTATTACCATAAGTCACACACCAATCACAGCCCTTCCTCACACAAGATCACTCAATTACTCATATTCAACCGCTTATCCAGGATCGGGTTGCGGGGGTAGTAGCTCTAGCAGGGGACCACAAACTTCCCTTTCCCGCCCAGGGGGCATCCTTACCAGATGCCCGAACCACCTCAACTGGCTCCTTTCAATGCAAAGGAACAGGGGCTCTACTCCGAGTTCCTCACGGATGGCTGAACTTCTTGTCCTCTTGTACCCGCAACCTATGGTCATGAAAGCTGGGTCATGACCTTCTTTCCGTCATGACCCAGCTTTCATGACCATAGGTGAGGGTAGGAACAAAGACTGATCAGTAGATTGAGAGCTTTGCCTTCCGGCTCAGCTCTCTTTTTGTCACAACGGTGCGGTAGACCGCCCCTGCTGCTCCGATTCTCCAGCCAAACTCATGCTCCATCGTCCACTCACTCGAGAACAAGATCCTGGGGTACTTTAACTCATTCACTTGGCATAAGGACTCTACCCTACCCGGAGTAAGCAATCCACCGATTTCCTGATAGCTCAAACACACAGGTCTCTAACCTGGGATAGCTGATTTTGTGTCTCAGCTCTGAAAATATTTTGAAAGGCATCAAGACTGGCAAAAAACAGTGTGGCTACTTGAATGTTATTTTGTCTTTTGCTAAAATCTAATTTTACTTATGAGCATAACAGTGGATGGATAACACATTTGGGCAGTGGGATTTCACCAAAGCCTGCACTTCACCTTGCTTTTCACTCATGCAGCTTGCTATTTTTTTGTGGGTCTTTAGAATCTCAATGGCTCTCATCACAACCGATGTTACAGCTTTTGCTGAAGACAGTTAGATCCCAAGTGACTCAGCAAGTGAAGTGTTAATCCATAGACTGTATATAAAGGTGGACGACATGTCTTGACTTTGTTCCACTATACAGAAGTGAATCCAAAATATCCCAGTTTCAGGCACAGCAATGTTTTAATTTTGCAAGAGTCTATACAGTAGTGATCAAGTGGTATCGAAGTCCAGCCAATACACCCACTGATCACAGCTGTCACCCTGTTTCTATAGCATCAAATAACTAGTTAAAAAAAAATTATCAGAAAAATGATCAGTGTGATTAGAACTACTTTGTGCCTAAAATGAAAGAAACCATCTTTAGGGAAAATGTATTTGATGTTGATGATGATCTTTATATACAGTGTCAGCTGTCCTGGTCTCTAACCGGGGACAGCTGAGTTTGTGTCTTATGTAAAAAGTAAACAATGATTTTTGGAGTTACTTAAGATATTTAAACCAAACCATGTTTTTTTTTTCCTAAACATGACCATTTGTTTGTTGCCTAAACCTAACCATGTCGTTTTATTGTCTAAACTTAACCATGTAGCTTTGTTGCCTAAACCTAACCATGTAGATTTGTTGCCTAAACATAATCAAGTAGCTTTCCTTCCTCCCCCATCTCTCCTGCA
Source organism: Echiichthys vipera (assembly GCF_963691815.1). Classification (NCBI taxonomy): domain Eukaryota; kingdom Metazoa; phylum Chordata; class Actinopteri; order Perciformes; family Trachinidae; genus Echiichthys; species Echiichthys vipera. Next base: position 31,832,855 of record NC_139832.1, on the reverse strand, counting down.
TCAGTTTCTTCCAACCTCTTCCCCCAGCAGCTTACCCCTCCTCTCTCCCTCAACTTCCATCTTCCTTAATATGTGGATGAAGTTTATGGACCAGTCAGGCTCTCCTTTGCATATATTCTATTTAATTGGGGGCATGAGAAGCAAACTCAAGTTTTCATCTTCACAACCAAATCAGGTGCATTTAACGCAACAGACACAAAAACAGACATGCACACACACTCTGGGAGTGTTAATTAATGTGCTGAGCCACTCTGTGCACTGCTTCACCTTCTAGGTAAATGTAGCTGCAGTTGAGAGTTTAAGATGGAATATCTTTTTACTTAATTTATGGGTGTAGAATGTTTGAAAATATTTTCAAGGTCAGCAACAACATTATAAAATTTGCAAACTTCCAAAAAGAGAAGATATTTAATTTCCCTATCAGCAGGGCCATATATGACTATTTTATCTTTGTGTTGAGTTTATTGTCTGTTGTCCAGTATGTATGTTAAGGCTGTTGCTCTAACAAATTGTGTTCTTGTGGGTCTGCTGTTCCCATGGGTGGATTTTTAACTCGTGGAGCCCGTGGGTGGATGGCCAGACACGAGGCTTCACAGGTGAGCAGCCCAATGGCAGATCACACAATCTTACGAACTGCAACTATAGTTTTGCTGTCCTGGTATCGGATTACCAGAAAAATGATCAGTGTGATCAGAACTACTTTGTGCCTCAAATGACAGAAACAGGGGCGGAGTGGCTATTGGGAAGACCGGGAGATTTTCTGGTCGGCTGGCGGCCGATAAGTTCAAGTGAGCCGGCTGGCAAAAAGTACCCGCGGAGCCGGCCCATTGAGTTAAAACTTTTCAGAGTCAAGCATGTTTCTGTAAAAATCTCCAAGATCTCTAAAAACCATACATACGTACTAGTCTAAAGTGACCTGTGTATTATATATTTTTAAAATTAAAATAGACCTATTTGTTAAAAATGAATCAATGGTTTTGATTAAAATGTTAAATAGTATGGCCAAGTCAGCATGAATGAATTTTCAAAAAATCTGTTTTGTGTAAACTAAAAAATACAGTTGGTATGAATATTTAGTGTAATCTAAACACTGACCTGCCGTCCGTGTAAAGTGCTACGTCCTGTGTCTGCTTCAAATAAAAGTCACCTCACTTTTAGCCAGCTACAGGCTCTTAATGTGAAGCTGCACTGCAGGTATAGGAAGTGCTCCGTTTTTATTAGCAGTAGCTTAACACACCCTGAGCCGTGAGAAAAGACTCATGTCTTGTCTCACCTCACCTGCGCCTTGTTTTGATACTTTTTCTTTTTGAAAAAAACCTTTTATATCCATAATAAGAAGCCCTGTTCGCACTTTCTTCCTACTCTCCCTCCTTCTGTCTCTCGCGCTCATACAAACTGTTTCGTGAGTTGCGCTAGGTAGAGAAGAGGACCAAACCATTACTTCCAAATACAGAGGTTTGAAATTGTTACTTTTCGTCAGAAAACAATGGAATTAAACGTTAATTTTATTTCTTTCACTCTACAAAAACGGTTTCATAATGAAAATTATTGATAAAGGATGACAGGTTCAATTAATATAATTTCCTCATGTTCTAATAGTTTAGGGCCCCTGTTAGTCACAGGCCCTTAGAATCATAGTAACCTTTCCCCCCATTAAAGCGCCCCTGCAATTGACATATCAGAATCAAGCCCCCAGCACAGCGACTTCCTCATTGATCCAATAAGGAAGTGCCAAAAACTGCAGTTCTCCTAGTGGCCAGTAGGGGCAGTTTGCACAATAGAGCAGTTTGTCATTGACCCCGATGTTAAACAGGTCGTTTTCACAGCATAATCGAACCGATTCAAGGCCTGGCTTAAGGCCTTACAGGCCAGACATTCTAGTCTGTATGTTTAGGTCATATCTCCATGACAACACTTAGGAGGGTTAAGTTTTTTGTAGTTTTTATTTTATTAGAGGTTAAAGTTTATGAATAATTAGGGGCGTGGCCTCTTGAGTGACAGCTAGCCTCTGGCCCTCACTTCTCCTCGGAAGCTAGTTGTCAGGATTAGCATCACTAGCATGCTAACTCTGTCATCTCGACCTCGACTGCGGTCATTCGTGTGGTGGTGTTTCCATAAGTGACAAGATGGTTTGCTCTTCGATCAACTGTACAAACAGATGGTTTAGGAACACAACGTGTTAACGTTAGCTTAGTTATGCTAATTAAATAGCAGCACTTGCACCATGACTTGCCGCCTGCTATCTATAGAATATACACTATATGCTAATCTGGAGCAGTGGGAGGATTCAGGCTGTGAGGGTCGGTGTTTTACAGTCTATGGGCATGGTACTGTAATACCAGTTTAAATAATATACTATAAATGCTGCCTGCACTTGAATCGCTGAGCCGGTGTTTTTTTTTTCCTCCCAAATTTGATTTTATAACATAGTGTAATCTCTGCTGGAGACATGAGACTCCCACTCCCGTTTATTTAGTAACGAGTTCTGTCAGCCCAGCTCCCGGGCGGTGGAGCTAATGTGAGCTAATGTGGCTAATTCTGTAAATGTCACCCAGACAGACATATCTCCCTCCCCCCAATGTCACATCAATGCCCTTTTTTGGTAAGAGGAAATGAGGAGGAGTCAAAGTCTGACAAGATGGCGGCTCCCAGACGCGAATATGATTAGATCTAGTTGAGAGAATGGGCCCCGGCGGAGATGCTATGTCCATTTTTTATACAGTCTATGGTCGGAATTGTAAGTGCAGTTAGCAACTTCTATTAATTTTTGTTCTTAGTTAGCTTGTAAATTTCAGTGGCTTACATTTTATGATGGCAGTGTTTTGTTTTGGATTCCTTTGAATCTCAAATTTTATTTTCCTCTCTAGTGACAAACCTGGCTCAAGTACAAGTCAGTATAGTCAAGAATTTCAGGGGAAGACACATTTTTTAGAGGAGGGGGGACTTTGATAATCTGACTCCACCAGATGGATTGATTCGCATGATTCTCATTTTCTCAGCATATCCATCTGGGAACTCTCGTTTGGAGATCTTTTGGAAAGGGGCGAAAATACTGGCTGCTGATTGTATAAACCATCTGTTTACCACCACCTATGTCGGTGCTGTTACCAGGCCAAATCAACCAATCAGATCAATAAAGCGTATGACGTACTCACAGAGCGTGGAGGCAAAGTTCAGAAAGTGAACATGTCAGGAAAGGATATTTGCATTTTTTCCTCTGAGAAAAGCCTCCAGTGGTCTTTTTTTCTCTTCTTTCAGAGAATTAGTTCTCTCGAGTTCTGATAAAAGTTGCTTGATAGCTGCGCTTATCTCATCCGTGGAAGCTGCCATGTTGTTTACACTGAACAGTCACTTCTTGTTGCGCCACACTTAAACTGCCTCAAAACCAACCAGACTGATCCGCGAGTAAAATACAATAGAGCTCAGAGATCAAGACGGTATCACAAGGCCAGGACTTCGACATAATACAAGAAAAGGTGTAACCAGAAATCTAGACTGATGGTCATCTTATCTGTATATTTTCCCTGTGAGATGAAAGCCTTGGTTGTCATCTCCTGAAGGTTTACACTGTTTTAAATTACTTTTTTTCTCTTAAACACACACACACACACACACACACACACACACACACACACACACACACACACACACACACACACACACACACAAACACAAGCGTAGTGTTCCACTGTTATTACAGTAGAAGATTGGCCTTTTCCTCTTCCGGAGAGATCAATCATCAATCTTCAGAGTCAACACAACACCTCACGCCTCTCTGATATTTACACACAGCTGCAAACAGACATTAAAACAGACACACACATGCAATCAAAAAATATAATGTAATACAACCCACCTCTCTCCCCACACACACAAACAAACACGCACAGATGCAAAACAGTCTTGTGTCCTACTCACCTTGTTAGATTTCTGACCAGATTCACACTCTTTTCAGAAAAATGAGCATCCACTACTTATTGGCCACAGTGACATGTTTTCCTTCTGGGTGTACTGCATACCAAATGTTCTCAATCACGTTTGGCTTCTTCTGCTGAACAGTGTTTTCACTGACCGCCCACTTTACACCTCCCATTCAAATCTATTTCAATCGCTCGTCTTAGCAGCTTATGGCGAAGGAGTCTATTTTTATTCTAGTTGGTTGTTTCTGCTCCTGCCTACTTCACACGTCTTCTAGGTCTGACGAAAATTCACATCATGAACAAAACTGGTTAAAAAAGTTGAGTGCGAATAAGAGCTGTGAGTGTGTTAAGAGTGTCAAGCTAAAGTTTTGTAGCTCTCCTCTTCTGCCTGAGTTGTTTTTGTTAACTGGACAGTCTATCAATCATTTGATTAATACATCAATTACACCTAGGATAGGGCAAAACATCCACAAGAATCGTTCACTGTAATTCAAGTGTTGTGAGAGAAAACTAGATTTTCACCTTGCACCTTTCTAGTCCAATCTAGCCATTACAGAACACTTTGGCAAATCACAGGTCTTTTTCAAGCCCCAACCACAGCGACTTCCTGGTTGATCCAGTGCCTAAAACTGTAGTTGTCTGTCCACTAGGGGTAGGTTTCATAATAGAGCAGTTTCTCATTGACCCCCATGTTAAGCAGGACATTTTCACAGCATAATTAAACCTGTTTAAGGGTGCACTCACACTGTCCATCCGTACGCGCCTAGCTGCTGCACGCTTGCCGGCCACGGATCGTTTGGGAGAGGTGGGCTTTTGTAAAGCACGTTTGCACATGTACGTGCATGAGCACGAGGCCTACGGTGGTTCTGACGTCATTTTATGTGCGCCTGTTCAGACATAGAAAAAAGAAGGATAGACAATGCGCGGACATTTAAAACAATGGCGGCGAAAGGTTCACGTTGGTGTGATGCGGGGGTGGAGTGTTTACTGCAGATTTGGTTGATGAAAATATTAAAAAACAGTCGACAAGATGCACAAAAACTCTGAGGTCTATGGAAAGATTTGTAAACAAAGCGACGCATCACGATGACGTCGAACAACGTGTGTGACGTGTTACGGCGTGATGACATATAGGCAGCAAGAAGCATTCGCCAAGGCCCAGGTAGTGTGAGTAAAACCGGCCTCGGCCGCGGGGGGACAAGTACCCTAAAGCATGGGGCACGGTACGGATAGACAGTGTGAGTGCACCCTAAGGCCTGGTACAAAAAAACACTTAGTCTGTATGTTAAGGTTATATCTGCATGACAACACTGATTTTTTTTTGTACTAGACTAGTTTTTATTTTATTAGAGGTTAAAGTTTAGGAATAATTAGGGCCGTGGCCTCTTGAGTGACAGCTAGCCTCTGGCCCTCACTTCTCCTCCGAGGTATACGTCAGCCAAATAGACGTATGTCCCTCCCCCTAACTTCACATACATGCCCTTTTTTGGTAAGAGGAAATGAGGAAAAGTCAATGTCTGACAAGATGGAGACTCCCATAGGAGAGAGAGAGATAATTCCTATTGGCTCACGACAGAAAGGAGACAGGGAGAGTTTTTAAATAGTTTTATTTTTATTTTTTTTTAACTTTTATGTACTGCAACTTTTATGAGTCACAGGGCTTCCTGTTACATATTTCAACCCATATTCCATGTGCAGCTTGTTACTCTTCACATACACATTTGGCTTTCTCTTTATATTTGAAAAAAATGACACAATTTCTCTACCATGATCACTCTTTCTTAAAGCTGCACCTACCATACAGCTTGGTGGTACTCACCTCTGCCACCTTTTTATTTCAATTCACCACCCTTGCTTCAGCTCTCACACTCACTCGTCCCATCTTTCCCATACCTTTTATCTGTCATGTTAACAGACGCACAGCCTTCTAAACTTTAATCCTCACGTTGAATCATTATCTTTCATCCTTTATGTGTGTGTGTGTGTGTGTGTGTGTGTTGCTGGTCCTTTTCTTATATACATGCACAGATTGGCAACACACTGTTCTCTAAAAACTGGCTTAAACAGTGTGAAATAAAGTGAGAGAAGAAATTCAAGGAGAAGGAAAACATATTTAGGTTAAGAGCAAAAGATGAAAATTTAAGGATGTAATGACTAGGGCCTTAGTCATTACATCCTTAAATTTTCATCTTTAGATGAAGATGATCTAGAAAGGAAACACAAAAGTGCCGTTGCATTCTCACTTTTCATTTAAACAAGCATCTTTGGGGGGAAATCTGTGTGCATACGGTGTTGCAACGTGGTCTCATGGGAGGGTGTATAAATAGCACGCCACTTTTCATGACTTGCATGACTTTTCGCGTGCATGTCTACGCATATTAAGCTTTTCGCGTGTCATTTAACGCCCGTTGTTCCCCAGGGTTAGGGTTAGGGTTAGGGTCTGGGTTAGGGTTAGGGTTAGGGTAAGGGTTAGGGTTAGGGTTAGGGCATTTCACGCCCGTTATTTCAGCCATCCTTCACATGAAATATTGATTTAAAAACAACCCTCTGACAGAAAGCTCCACCACTTCGTATTTCTCCGGAAAGTAGCGGAGAAATACGAACACGTGGGTTTTCCCTCAATGACATTTCTGCGTGAAATGACAACGCCATCTCTGCACTATACAAGTCAATTGAGACTACATGGCGTGAAATGACACGCAAAAAACAGGACATGCGTTGTAATTATACGCGAGATGGCGTAAGAGAAATAGCGTGTCATTCACACGCCTTTTAGTGAGACCAGGCTGGGTGTTGCAAAAGTTTGTGAAATTGGATGTAGTGTGCACGTCAGGTGTGTAGGTAGAGCTGTGAATCACTGCCACACAACACCACCCAGAGCTGGTGCATGCGTCGAAACGTCCTTCTCCTTCTCTCCCTAACAGCGGAGAAGCAGGACGCCGTACAGTGTGACAGGGATCTGCAGCACGGTCTGCAGCCTCCCACCGCCTCGGCTCCACCCAGGACACTTGAATGTCCCACTGATGGAAACAGTCCCACATGTTTGTTGTTGTTTACCTGAACTCTGCACATGGATATTACGGAAACACGTACGCCCCTTGAGCCAGCGTGAGCAGATCAGGGGCCTGTTTCACAAAGCAGGTTTAGTGAAGCTTTGAGTCTGTTAACCCTGAAATGAGGGAAACTCTGAGTTTTCCGTTTCACAAAGGGAGGTAACTCAAACCAGAGAGAGAGGGGTAACTCTAGCCTGTTTCACAAAGAGAGGTAACTTAACCTCTCGGTCAGTTACCATGGTAACATGCTCTCTGAAACTAACCTGGTCGGGACCAGATTTTTCTCAGAAAACCTTGAGTTTCTCTCTATCTCCGCCCTCTTTCAGCCACACACGGTGTTTGATTTCCTCATTCATTCAGTCAGCACGCGAGTTTTGGCGTGGTATAGTTCTGTCGTCAGTTTTTTCAGAAAATCATTGCAAAAATCAGACATTAGAAGTTATATTAGGTGGCGACTATTTCACTACCATGGCATGTCCTTTTGATAATGATCCCGTGGATGAAGGTGCAGAATTACTGCACAGAGAATTAAATATTCGTCGGGAGATGATTATCAAACTATTGATTATAGATGTTCTTGCATTTCCAGGCAATTCTCTTTTTGAGCGGTACCGTTTCATATCCCAGCAGATATTGTGTGTTGCGCTGCGTTTTTTTGCAAAAGGGAGTTTTTTTTATACAACGTATAAAAATCATTCAGTAGGCCTACATTAGAAGTTATATTAGGTGGTGACTATTTCACTACCATGGCATGTCCTTTTGATAACGATCCCGTGGATGAAGGTGACGCATTACCGCAAAGAGAATTAAATATTCGTCGGGAGATGATCGTCAGACCGCGCATAGACGTCCTTAATATACTGCAGCCATAATTACAAAATGAATGAAATGGATCTTTTGAGCCAGTTGAATGTATTTGACTTAGCGTTTCCTAAATATAATCCCAGCTTTTCTTGCAATTCATAGGTTCAAAAGTGTGTGCTTTTAGTTGGGTTACCTGTATATAAACTACTCCTATAGGTGGAAACAACAGCCTTCTGATCCAGAATATCACCTATAATGCGATGGGGTCCATTTCACGGCAGGGGTGCTGAATACGCACAACACCGTTTCATGTCACAGTCCATCTTATTCATCTCATATTGTGTGTTGCGCTGCGTTTTTTTGCAAATGGGAGTTTTTTATACAACATATAATACAGCCACATACGGTAATATTTACTTTACCATGTAAAACATGCTCAAAATGAGGCGTCACCATGAGATTGTGCCGATGTTTTACCTGTTTGAACAATGTTTTTATGTTTCATCTTAAGCTGCTGTCAAGTGCCCTTCTCCCTCGTAGGAATGCACTTAAATGAAATAAACTAATAGGCTCCCACTCAAGCAGTTTCCCCTGTGATATTACTGTGATTGCAACAGGACTACATTTAAACTTATGCAGTGACCCGAGCCGCAATGTTCTCCCGCACCGTCTCCCTCTCTTTTGCTGCTGCAGCGGCGTAAACCTGCTCAAACTCACCGTATGAGCGCATTAATATTTCCAATTCCAGTTGTAGCGTAGCCCTTCGCTTCCCCGTTGCCATGGTGACTCGTCGAATCAGGGCTCCATTGATGCTGTCTTTTTTTACTTGTGGTGCACGCGCTTAACTCCAGGTCAAACTACTCTGAGTTGATCAAACTAACGCAAATCTGATGTTCTGGAACTGAAAACTCAGAGTTTCCTATCTCAGAGTAGATCAACTCAGAGTTCAGGGTTAGAGTTTGTTGAACCTGCTTTGTGAAACGGACCCCAGAGCTCACTTTAGTGTTTTTACCCCTTTATATGAAAACACAATGCTGGAGCCTTTTTAACATTTACACTCTGGAGGGGGGGTTTATCTTTTTATGTTTTTAACATTTCCACTCTGGAGGGGGGGGGTTTGCCTTTTTATGTTTTTAATATTTCCACTCTGGAGGGGGTTTACCTTTTTATGTTTTTAACATTTCCACTCTGGAGGGGGGTTTACCTTTTTATGTTTTTAATATTTCCACTCTGGAGGGGGTTTACCTTTTTATGATTTTTAACATTTCCATTCTGGAGGGGGTTTATCTTTTTATGTTTTTAACATTTCCACTCTAGAGGGGGGTTTACTTTTTAATGTTTTAACATTTCCACTCTGGAGGGGGGTTTACCTTTTTATGTTTTTAACATTTCCACTCTGGAGGGGATTTACCTTTTTATGTTTTTAACATTTCCACTCTGGAGGGGGGTTTACCTTTTTTGCGTTTTTTAAGCCCCCAAAACGCTGTCGGCATCCAAACAAAAGGCACTTCCGATAAAAAAAAAAAAAAATTCACCCGTGAGCATTGTCGTTTAAACAGGGCCTAAATTAAAAAGTCATGAGACAGATTCGTACCAATATTTTGTTCCTTGAGTTCAGTTCAGCTTCTTTTACTTGCAAAGACCTTGGTCATGTTTCTGTGCATTTCATGCCTTCATTAGAGATATGCCAGAAAACAAGGGGAGAGAGATAGGGGGACTGTATGGAAACAAAGGTGCCAAGCCGGAGCAATTGGACTATGCACTAACCTTCTGGCCACCTGGATATCTGTGCTGTAATTTGATTTAAAACATTAGTGACAGAGTATGCAACAGAAGCTCAACATTTGAGGTTAAACAGGGCCTCAAGATCAATGAGATGAAGCAGGACCCACTTTGAGGCTTTTATCGTAACAGTCGATGCTGTCCTATGGTGCTGAGTATTCCAAACAAAATTTCAATTAAATCAGCTGGAGCTTTAGAGGCCCCTGGTGACGAATTTGAAGAAGAGTCAAATAGTTTCCAGTGAATATTTTATACATTGTGTTGCGTCCAGGTTCCCTTAAACCAGGGACGTAACATACTTTTGCTAGAGATGCCCATCCTTACTTTTAACCATAACTACACACTTCCCTTTACCATAATATCCTTTACCATATATATATATATATATCTGGAGCAGATTTAAGTCTGTCTATTACAGTTTCAATTAGATTTTTCTCCTCTTTAATTTTGTTCCTTTGTCTAGATGTTAATAAGCCTCAACATGCAAATGACAGAGGGGCAAATCATTATGCAACAAGCAATAAGGGAACAATAGAGAGTAAAAGCAGGCGAGAAAAGCCATGAGCCAGTGAGTTTGTAATGGACGAGTAAGAGCAAGAGGCGGAACGCTACAAAGGTGAGAGGGAGGACAGCTTCGAAGAAGGGGATGAGAGAGAGAGAGCGAGAGAGAGAAGTGATGACAGGTTATTTTTCACCTTTCCTCTCCTGACAGCTGATGTTATTTCCCATTCTCCTCGGACACACAGTAGATCCAATCTAAGGCTTCTCTGGGCGGCCCTTCTGAAGCCCCATAACCAAATGAAACCTTTATTACATACACCTTACACGGACCACACGCGCGTGCACACACACACACACACACACACACACACACACACACACTCTCTCGCTCTCTTACACACACACACACACACACACACACACACACACACACACACACACACACACACACACACACACACACACACACACACAATGAACACTTTACAGACATATACCCGGACTTTACTTGATAAGATTTATACAGTAGACCCATAATCGCTGCAGAAGTCACAGTCTGAATATCTGTGCAAATGCATGCATGTTCCTAGATGTTTTAGTTGCACTCTTCTTGTGTGGGTGGCATGCTCAATGTACCCTGTCTGAAAGGGCATTCATGTTCCTGTGTGTGTGTATGTGTGTGTGTGTGTTTGTTAACAGTAAAGGCCATGGGGACCATAGCGGGTGAAGGTTTAATTTTTTGGCTGTTAGTTTACGGAGTTTTATTATTGTTCACAAGGCTGAGTGTGTACACAGGAGACATATACAGTAGATGCACACACACACACACACACACACACACACACACACACACATACATGCAAACACAACACTGGAGAGCCATATGCTTCAGGCCATAAAAATAAAAGCCCCACAGATGATCTCTACTGTGAGTACTGGTAAATTATTATTGTGCCTCTTCCGACCTCCCTCCCTACTCAGTTTTTATTCATTTCTCCTTCCTCCTCCTCTCCTCTTCAACATCCCTCACATGTAATGTATGTATGAGCTCCTGATTGTGGTTACACTTTATGAGATTAGGACTTTTGAAGAGAGATTCCCCCAAAGTAGACCTACAACATTTTGAGAAATTTAGAGACAGGGTGAGTAAGATTTGTAGCAGAAGGGGCTCATCAAAGAGAACAAGCGTCATAAGAGACTGAGTCAACTTAAAGAAGCTCAAAGAGAAAGACACCGAGAAAGAGATAGACAGAGAGAAGGGTGATGACAGCTAATCAGATAAGTGTGAGCGAGGAGAGTCACGGTGAGTGTTTGTCTTAATATGCCACTACTAGTATCAGGTTTCTCTAGTCTATTAACATGTCTCACAGAGGGGTCGAATTGCAGGAAATTGAGTTTTTGTATGCACTGGGGATATTAGTGTGAGTGAGAGAAAAAGGAAAAGGTCCTCTGACATTTCTTCAATGGAAATCAGGTCTAATGATCGCATTGCTATCTCTGCTGTGTTTCTTTATTCCCTACATAATTTGAGAGTGGCTAAGATTTCACTCAAATCGCACAATGATCGTTCTATCAGATGATCCAGCTGACTGACGTGGCCGGTGTAGGACACCTGTAGAGCTACCACCTGTGCAGTCACACAGAGCAGATAGAAAATTGGCAAACAGGATCACCTCACATAAAAATCCATCTTGTCAGGTTCCAAGCTTTTGTGTTCTAAACTATGGTGATTCGGCCAATCTGCATCCTGTGAGGTGCTAAATTGAGGGGGTTGGGAGTAGTGGTGTTGATGATGACACAGAGAGTCGACTATGTAGATGCTTCAATAGCATCAGTTTTTATCAGAACTGGAGAGTTTTTCTTCATTGACAGAAGAACGAAGAAAGGCACTGAATGCTTTTCTTGAAGATATGCTTTCTCTCTTCCCCTGACTGACTTTGTCAGCCTGTGATAGACAGATTGTTCATCCTACCTACCAGGTATGTTTTGAAAGTACCTGCCTTTTTCCAAACAGCTTCTCAGATGGTTCTGTTTAACAAACCATCCAGTTAATCAGGATACCCCTCACATGCTCTGGTTCAAAACAACAAAATACTATTTAAAAAAAAAACATTTACGAGGACAGCTTCTGGTGTGGATAATTAGACCAGTTCCTGCTGCTGCCTCCTCCGTGATCGCCATTCCCTGCAGACCCCCTCTTGCTGAGGGCCAAACCACCTTTGGTTAGCTGCTCAACCCCTCTACAGTTCCTGAGTGCTGGAGGGTGGTTGGAGTACAGAAGAAAAGTATGGCTCCATGTCATGTCCCCAGGACACATGACGTCCAGCGGATGAACCACTTTGAGATCCTGGATGAAGAATTCCCTCCACTACCTACAGGCCGGCACTCTCTTCCATCTCTTCAACCATCCAGTACAAATCCCCAGCACCGATTTCCAGCCAAAATTAACTTCAGAAAGCAGCACCACCTCGACCTGCCGCTGCTGGTCTGGAGATGCTGGACATTGTACCAGCTGCCCGACCTGGGCCAGCTGCCATTCAGCAAACTATGGGAGTAGGCCTAACCAGTGGAGCTGCTGACAGCTCCCACCCATTTGCTCATAGATGAATTTTATCTGTGTAATTTAAGGTTGCCTTTTTAATATCCAGCCGGGGAGTACAGATGCAGACTAGCTTCTTTGGCTACCTCTGGATCACTTACAGCTAGGCTGTTGATTGATTGCACAATGTCCCTGAAATAAACAAATAAATTAAAAAAAGTAGAGTCTGCGGAGTGCGCACTCTGTTTCTGTTTCTGTCCTGGCCTACACCTGCCATTGATCTAAATACTTGTCCAATCCCTGTCTGTCAGACATTAGGACCAACTTTAGCTCCTCCTCATGAAACATACAGGTCAAACCATAGACCAAATGACCTTGGGATTTCTAAACCTTACAAAATGAATTACTGAGCCTGTAAGACCCAATCTAAAAAAAAATCAGCTAAATGAACTTTGATTAATTTCATTTGGGCAAATAAAATAAATAAAATATGTGCATCTGGATTCCTTGACTTGGGTGTGAGCGATCATTGTCCTTGTCATTGTATGTGATCGTGACACACACGTCAAAAGATCCTCTGCCCGTGTTTTAATTTAGAGAAACCTAAATCACTTTAATGAACATGTCGTGAACGGTACAGGGATAACACAAAGGTGGACTTGAAAGTGGAAAGTTACAAATTAAACGTTTAATTATACAAACGGAAACACACTACAGATAATTAAACAAAAGACTAACTAAACAAACACGGAAATACGAGAACGGGGAGACGATGGGAGATCGGGAGACAGATGGGAAAACAGGAACACGGGAAAACACGATTAGTAGGCTTACAACGGGGAGCGTGAAAATCACTACGAGAAAGGAGATGCCAGTCCGGGGGGAATAGTTTTAGCAAGGTTGGGTCTACGACGGTCCGGCGCTGCATGCCTGCCAGCCTCAGGCTTTTTAAGGTGGTGGTGTAATCAGCTAAACAGGCAGCAGCTTTGGGGAACGCCTACCGGACAGACAGGGGAAAGCACATGCAGGGAAACGCAGACATAGGGAGACAAATACACACAAGACAAAAGGAGAGGAGGGCAGTACCCCCCCCTCAACGAGCGCCTCCAGGCGCTCTACCGGGCCTTTCAGGGTGAGCCCGGTAGAAGTCCCGGATAAGGGACGGATCCAGGATGAGAGATCTCGAGATCCAACTTCTCTCTTCGGGTCCATAGCCCTCCCAGTCCACGAGATACTGGAACCCCCGTCCACGCCGTCGCACGTCCAGGATTGTCCTGACCATGTAGGCCGGGTGGCCGTCCACAGTACGGGGGGGTGGTGGGGCGACGGCAGGCGGGCACAACGTGCTGGTGGTGACGGGCTTGATTTGAGAAACATGGAATGTTGGGTGAATCTTGAGGGACGTAGGGAGCTTGAGACGAACAGAACTGGGGTTCACGATGGTCTCGACCTCGAAAGGACTAATGAACCGGGGAGCCAGTTTCTTAGAAGAGATACTCAGGGGAATATCTCAAGAGTTCAACCAAACCCTTTGTCCAGGTCGGTACTTGGGTGCGGGGATGCGATGACGATCCGCCATCCTTCGATTCTGCTCTGCCGTTCGGAGTAACGCCCCGCGAGTCTCCCTCCAAATCCGACGCACTCTGCGGAGATGGTGCTGGACGGATGGCACGGCTATTTCTGCTTCCTGGGTCGGGAACAGAGGAGGTAAGTAACCCAAAGATGCCTCGAAGGGGGACATACCTATAGCGGTGCTGGATAAGGAGTTGTGGGAGTACTCGACCCAGGAAATTGATTCGTTTGGCTGTCTGTATGTAGGCCAAATTCTTATGGTCCGTCCAGAGCACAAATGGAACCTCCGCCCCCTCCAGCCAATGACGCCATTCCTCCACACAGCCGTGACCTTGGCAGGGTCAGCCCTAACCTGTCCGCTCTCGACAATATACCCCAAAAAAGCCACCGACGAAACATGAAACTCGCATTTCTCAGCTTTGACGAACAGACGGTTCTCTTGTAGACGCTGAAGAACCTGACGAACGTGCACCACGTGCTCATTTAAGTCCTTCGAGAAGATCAGGATGTCGTCTAAATAAACACAAACTGAGCGATTGAGCATGTCCCTAAGAACGTCATTAACTAACGCCTGAAAAACAGCCGGGGCATTAGTTAAGCCAAAAGGTATGACGAGGTACTCAAAGTGACCCAGTGGTGTGTTGAACGCCGTTTTCCACTCGTCCCCCTCCCTCACCCTCACGAGGTGATAAGCATTACGGAGGTCCAGTTTGGAGAAAACGGTAGCGCCATGTAGTGGCTCGAAGGCGGAGTTGATCAATGGTAAAGGGTATTTATTTTTAACAGTAATGTTATTAAGTCCCCGGTAATCTATGCATGGGCGCAGGGATTTGTCCTTCTTAGAAACAAAGAAAAAGCCTGCTCCCAGTGGGGAAGACGAGGGACGGATGATCCCAGATTTGAGCGAGTCGTTTATATACGTTTCCATTGACTCCCATTCGGAACCAGACAGATTATATAGGCGACTCGTGGGAAAAGTTTATCCTGGCAAAAGCTCAATGGGACAGTCGTAAGGACGGTTAGGAGGTAAGGAAAGCGCCTTAGTCTTGCTAAAGACCTCGGCCAGATCGTGATACACGGGAGCTACTCCAACTCATGATCCGACCAGTTACCCAGTCGATAACTGGGTTATGAGTAATCAACCAGGGGAGTCCCAGGACTACTGGAGCATTGGTGGAGGACATGACGTGAAACGCAATAGTTTCTGAGTGGTTACCAGCCAGAGCCATGGTTAAGGGCAAGGTCTCTGCGGAAATCTGAGCGAGTTCGCTCCCACTGAGACTGTTGACACTTAATGGGGTCTCTAGCTGGCTCACAGGAATGGCGTTACTGGCCACAAAATCACGGTCAATAATGTTAGTGTCAGCACCTGAGTCGACGAGTGCCTGAAGGGAAAACTCCCTGCCCTCACACCACAAGACCACTTCCAGATTTATGCGTTGACGGGGATTATTAGGGACCACTGAACGACTCACCAGGACCCCGCCTGTGACTGATGAGTCTGACCGTTTAACCTCTTACGGCAGTAAGAAATCTGATGGTTCGGATCCCCACAATAAATGCATAAATGGTTCTGAAAACGCTGTTCGCGTTCCGCGGGGGTCAGGTGGCTACGGCCTAGCTGCATGGGTTCCTCTTGGTGAGGGACGGGGGATAAAGGAACCCGGCGGCTCACGGGTGTCACAGGGATACGCTCAGAAAAGCTAACGGGGGGAACAGGAATCAAGGGAAACTCAGACCGTCTATCACGACGTCTCTCACGCAGACGGTTATCAATCTTAATAGCGAGGCTAATGAGTTCCTGAAGGTTAGCAGTCTCAGATCTACCCACCAAACTGTCTTTACCTCCTCATTAAGCCCCTTAACAAAAATGCTCTGAAGAGCCCAATCATCCCACCCTAATTCTGCCGCTAACGTGCAAAACTCTACGGAGTAATCCGCAGCGCTAGCGGAGGGAGACAAATACACACAAGACAAAAGGAGAGGAGGGCACTGACAGAGCCAGATCCTGACAGAACAAGCCTTTCTTCATGACCTTTTTAAAAGCCTTTTTTTTTTTTAAAAAAACCTTATATTCATAAGACCTCGACTTTCCCTGATGTCGAATTAGCTATAGATTTTTTTTATTTCCTATTTTTATCTGTTTTAAATATACATGCTCATTTTAAAAGATATAGAGTTAGTGATAGAACCAGTCTTTGGGTCGGTCCATAACATACAGCTCTTCTCCAAGCTAGAAACAAAGTTTGGTCTCTTGCCAGACGCTCTAATGCGCCTCACACTGGGTTGCCTTCAGATCAGTGGCTATTGCTCTAAGACTGCACAGGAAGCTCAGCTTCCCCTAAAATGCCCCCCTCCCCCACACACACACACACTGTAGGAATTTTACACAATACTTTTCAGAATTTCACACCAATCAAAAGGACCTAACAGAGTTATATATTGCGTAATTCAAATTCTACAGGAGGCTTTCTGGAGTCAGCAGAGTCGTTGGTAGTTTAGTGCGCCAGCAGGCATTTATTAGCAGAAGAACATCGGATGATACAGACGTCTGGAGAAATGTTCTATTCTCTATCTAGAGTAACTGTGAGCACACAGTACCCGTGATCAGAGTCAAGAAGTTCTGATATCTATTCTAACTACTCCAGCATATAAACTTGTTACAAAGGCGTGGTTATGTATGCGCTTGTGCGTGCATGTGTGTATTTCAGAAGTAGCAGTCCTCCAGCCTCCATCTTCCTCCCTGCGCGTAGGAGTAGCCTCTGTAGAGCAGGAGTCTTCTTCTTTATCTGTGAAGAAAGCACAACACGTACAGCAATTTCCCTAATCTCAACTAACTTTGCCAGGTGCATATTTGCAACATGGCTAGTTCATTGTCTTTGTGACCTTGACCGACTTATTGTTCCTGTGCTTTTGGAGAAAGCAGAAAAAGATTGAATCAAAAGTTTATGTGCTATGCTGGGAACAGAAAAGTTTGAGCTTGAACTATATAATCACTATATACTATAATCACTATCACACTTTAAATGATCATACCTAATAATCACACTTATCACATTCTTATTAATCATTACTAATACACACGCTAACATATGATTATTAATTGAATCATTAATTCTTCAATTCCCCCTGTTGATCACTCATCAGAGTGATCATTCCTCCGAGACCACAAAATCCTGGATGTCTAAAGTGATGCCACGAACGTGGCCTGCCAAGTTCCATAACTCTAACAATTATCAAACCATGCACATATGAGATAGATTGCCACTAAAATAATGAATATTACAAAAAACACACTAAGTGTCCACACACACAATGTTTGTTTTTGTGCTCTCTCTTTTTTTTTTTTCCAACTCTATATACTGTGGTGTTTTTACTAATGGTGTATGTGAGTCAATAATAGATTATATGTATTTACAGAAGTCCCTTAACCCTGTTCGGTTAGATCTGTTCTGACTTGATCTAAGGACCTTTTGGGCTCCTCCCCCTGTCTACACCTTGAAAGGTGAATCCACTTGTCACTGTCCTGCACTTTTACTGCTGTGGAGGTTCGCTCCACTACCCTATGGGGTCCTGTCCACCTGGGGTGTGTCCACTTTCTTTTCAATGTCTTTACATACACCCAAGGTTCTCCTAGCAAAGTCAGTGGGGCTGGTACTGGTCCTGACCCCCCTTGGCTTCCTGCCAATGTTTTTACCCAGCCTTGGAGTTGAGTCACGTAGGACCATGCCAGTCCTGGTGTGGCCCCTGGCTGCAGCGGTTCCTGGTGTCTTGGTCCAGGGATGGTGCGACCTGTAAATAACTCATAAGGGGTAAATTTCTTTTCTCTGTTCACACAAGCCCTCTTAGAGCATAATGTCATAGGCAAACAGTCTAATCATGATAAACCTATAGTTGCCATCATTTTAGCTATTTTCTCTGTCCTCATTTCCTCCTCATGCTTAATAGGCAGACCTGAAGCTGTCACAAAACCTGCTCTCTCTCACTCTTTCAACTGACAATGCACTGCTGCACTGGCCTATGCAGAGTCTGCATATGCCTGCCATCAGACTGTACAACGCTGCGCAGCCACGCTGAGCGACGCTCAGGGAATAAACTCACACTACTCAAAGTGACCTATCACTGAAATGCACCTTTATCTCTCTTGCACATTAAAATCCATATAGCATATTGTAATATAGTGTTTATCTGCGATACTGTACTTTTATTTTATTTTATTGTTGTTCATATTTTGTATTTTATATTTTATCTTATTTTTAATACTTCTGTTTGTTTTGTACCGCTGCTACAATGACCTAATTTCCCCTCGGGGATAAATAAAGTTATCTATCTATCTATCTATCTATCTATCTATCTGTCTATCTATCTGTCTGTCCTTCTGTCTGTCTGTCTGTCTGTCTGTCTATCTATCTATCTATCTATCTATCTATCTATCTATCTATCTATCTATCTATCTATCTATCTATCTATCTTTCCCTCACCATGCATACAAGCTACTGTTACTGCCATCACTTCCGCTAGCTGAGCTGACGGTTTTTCTGTCACTTCTCCTGTACTTATTCAATTCAATTCAATTCAAATTCAATTCAAAAAACTTTATTTGTCCCTGGGGGGCAATTCAGGAAAGTGTCTCAAACTTTCCCTGATCTTTGATTACCACTGCCTATGCTGCGCTTAGTCCTGCATTATCTTTTCTGAAACAGCAGCCGTATACATACAAGTCAATGTCTGGTCGATCCTGTGATTTTGCATGCAAGTCGGGTCTCACTATAATGGCTTGCGTTGTCAGTGGAATGCAGTCATGTGGGTTTTCGTCATCTGGAACTGCTAAACAGCTCGCTGCATTAACTCCTTTGTGTGTGTACATTATATTTGCATCTAAGCCGTCCACTACTTTTCTCAGTCGAGAGCCTGATAGAGTAAAAACGGATGATGAGATTAACGTTATTACACAATGCCTGGTCAAAATTTTGAGTGGATGCCTGGATTACCTTTTTCTCTAATTCTGATTGTGAGGTGATGTGATGAGTGATCTTGTACACCTGTCCTTCTTTAGAGTATGTGACTGCCGGGATTGTGGTTTGTTCCCAGTCCTGTAACTGAGATGTTGTTTTTACCATGGGTCCTAAATCTTTAGCTTGACTTCCTGCTCCTAATGCTAAGCTAATATGGGGTGTTGCAGTGTCACCCATGTTGTACCACTCTGCCTGCTCTACAGTGAGCAGGACTTGTGCTACTACTCCTTTCTTTGATACATATGTATTATGAACTATGGTCACTTCTGTTTTTGCACTATTTGGTCTTATTTACTCATATTTATTCACTCCATTTTATATTATTACAAAACAAACAAAACAAGAACAACCGCACCATGTCATGTGAATATGTATATATGTCTATTTCTATTTCTTACCTTTTTAAAATTTAACTTTATTGCTTATTTTTGCTATTTTTTATCTTATTTTGTAATATTCTGTTGGTGCTGTGACAAAAGAATTTCCTCGTCTGCGGGACATTAAAGGTTTTCTGATTCTGATATATATATATATATATATATATATATATATATATACAGTCCAAAGTCAGTGTCCAAGGGGAACCCTCTACTTCCCTAACTCTTTCCTCATACACTTCTTCAGTTTGGGTGCGGTCATAGAGAAAAGTACAGTGGGGAACGTCAGGGACCGGTTCATATGGGTGCACTAAGTGAATCCACGGTGTCCATTGTTGATACAGTTTCAAAACATTGGTAATTGGCGGGTCTGGGTCCTCTTTCAATTGAGTCCAGTAAACGTTGGCCGACTGTTGCTGCTGATCAGGATCTTCCCCTAGGATCCATTGTCCATTGTTACATCTAGAAGTAATTGTCTCTGAACAGTCTATTTTTACCCTATTAGGGAAATGAACTTGCACCCCCTGTGGGCCACATAGGATATGTGTGTATATACATAGCTTTGATGAAACTGGTAACCAGCTATTTTAGTGGTGAGGGGTTCTGTGAAAGGGAGTGGCATTGGCTGTCCTCCAAATCCCACAAGGTCTATGGAATATTTGGAGAGCTGTTGACCGAACTGAGGTTGTATCAGAGTTGAATGTGTTGCTCCTGTATCGACTAAAAAGTTCACTTTTCGTTCGTTCACTTTTCCCGTAGCAAGGAGTCAGCCTCTCCCCTTGCCCTTGACCCTGGGCACCCCTAGTATTGGTCTGGATACCCGGTGCCTTGGGACAAATGGTTACCTGGGGCCAGTTGTGGTTGTGATGGCACCTGCTGTTGTTTCTGCTGTGGCGGGGGTCCCCCTCTTGGTAGACCTCTCTGGTTTTGTGGACAGTCTCGTGCCCAATGTCCATGACCTCCACACACGAAACACCCATTGTCCCTAGCCCCCGGTGATCCGCCCCTGCCCCTTCCATAACCTCCTCGAGGATTAAAGCCTCGTCCTCTTCCTCCTCTATAATGTGATTGTGGTGGGCCCCATGGTCCTGGTGGGTTCCATGGTCCCTGGGGAGGGGGTCCTGCATAGAATTGGCCTGCAACTGGGGCAACTGGAACTGGGGATTCCTATTGGCGCTGGCTCGGCCTGTTGTTGGTTCATCTGATCTTGTGTCTTTGCATTAGCTGCTTGTTTGTGGCTTGTGCCTTCCTCTCTGGCTTTTGCTAACTGTAATTTGGTCAGTTATATTTTAAAATTCTCTATCTCTGTTTTGCTCGCAGCCTTTCTTTCATCTGCTCTACGCATGTGATGTTGAAGTGTCCTCATCCATATGTGTGGAGGCTCTGTGTCTGCTCTGGGGTCATCCTCCATCTTTGCCTGCACTTCCTTATCTGTTCCTTTCATAACTGCAGCTTTAAACATTGATCCCTGCAGTGGATCTGACCCTGGGTTAGTTCCTGACCTTTTCCTGCCAGTCTTTCCTGCTTCTAAATCTAATTGGTCTGTTGTCCCTAATCCGTATTTCTGTCCAATTAATTCTGAGTTCTGTAGGAAATGCTGCTACATTTTTAACACTGTTATCACTTATCGCTCTTTACCACTTATTTAGTTTGTACTTATTTTATTTCATATGCTGCTAAACTGCACAGTGCGTATTGTTGTTTATTGTATATATCTACGTTTAACCACTATGTCCGTTGCACTCTGTCACATTTAGTTATTGTTTGATTTATTTTACGTTAGCTTTATTTTATTTGATTATGTTTCTATGCTTGTTGTTACTCTGATCTTTTCCCACCTTTGTATTGAAACTGTTGCAAAATAATTTCCCTCAGGATAAATGAAGCTTCTTGAATCTTGAATCTTAATCCTCTCACATCACCTATAATGGGATACCGTGACTCTACTACACTCTAAAAAAAATTACACTGGCTCAACTTTAAAAAATTGTTGTAACAATTTGCATTTATCTTATTAAGTAATTCCAACTAAGCCATAATTGAGTATTTTCCATGAGACTTTTATAGCTGGACTAACTCAATTAGTTTAGTACAACCAACACAATTTGTTTTGTCCTCTACAAGCTTAATTATGTTGAACCAACTCAATTTTTATATCAAAGATTTAGTGTTAATAAGTAGTCAAATTACTCTATTTAAGTTGCTATAATGCCTTTATTTTAATTTCCTTCAACTCAGAAAAGTCAATGCAAATTGTTACCTCAATTTTATTGAGTATAAGTAACTTATTTCACTTAAGTCAGAATAAATTAGACATGGCAATTGCAGTTTTACTGTCAAAATGTATTTATTTTAAACTTCTAATCAATAACAATTTTATTGCAATGAACCAGCAATATCAGGTGAATGACATTGTTGCAGATGTGGTAAACACTAAAGACCTGCCAAAATATCCTGTTTCTGTGTGATATCAGCACTTGAAGAACAGAAACCATCAACATTCACTCAATTCCCCTTGTGAAAAATATACTCACAGTATAATGTACTTAAATATAAACAGTGTGATGAACTTGCACATTTGAGAAACCGTTTTCATCTTTGAGTGATTATATGATACATCTGTGACAGAATAAAATATATATAGCAAAACTTTCCAAATGTACAGATGTGATGTATAAAACGCATGCAACATTTACTGCAGAATTAGTGGACACCCTAATTCTTCACATTTTTAGTACAGCATTTTACTTTAGATCTTAGCTGAGACATTAACTTTTACTGAACTTCAAGTGTACTTCAGGTGTAAACGTGTACTTCAAGTACTTTAAACAAGCACACAAAAACTTTTAAAAAGTACAAACACAATGTATAAATATAAATGCAACATTTCCTGCTCAATAAGTGGACAGTATTCACATTTTTTAGTACAGCAGTTTACTTTTCAGAGACATTACCTTCGGACTTGCTTTCAGACCATCCAGCACAAGGAACACCTTTTGAAACACTTCAAAAGTGTTTCTCAGTTCCTTCGGGTAGCTGAGATTGAGTGAGTAGATCAACCCCATTAGCAGGGCACAGGCTCTGGGTACGTCTACGTCTTCCAGGACTTCTGTTCCCTCAATCAAAATCTGTGCGCTGGCTGGATCAGATGTGAAACCTCTGGTTACAATGATCTTCAACACTTCAGAAGTGAGATCTCCATCAACCTAGCATAAATAGGTCAGAATCAATGTCAGAATTAAACACGAATAACAATTAAAAACAAGACTAACACAAAGTATAGTTTTTCTGTGCCAGATTTACCTACCAACTGCTCTTTAAAGAGATTCTCCTCCTTTTCTCCGAGGTACACCATCACTCCACGGATCGCAACCTCTCTCCTCATTTCCACAGAATCATCCTGTGAATAAGAAGACAACAAATATGTATAAACATTCTCCTCAATGAGGAAGGATGTCTAATCAGGGTTCATACACATTTTTACCGATGATTTTTCAAAACTAAAACAAAACAAAAAGGAGAAGAGGACAAGGACATGTGAAAGAGGGAGATGATGAGAGAAGCACAAGGAGAAGAGGAGCGGAGGAAATGTTGGGGCCAGGAGCAGACAAGGAGGAGGAAGTGAGGATGAGGAGAAGGGGGGGGGGGAGAAGAGTTTTTTTTTTTTACTTATTTCAAGTGAAAAATTAGCATTAATGGGTGAAATTTAACTTGTAAATAAGTCAAAAACAGCTTACTTTGAGGTTATGTCTTAATTTTAAGAGTAATGACACATTTTGAGAAGAAATATGACAAATATTCTTTGTAAGATTTTGAGTTTTTGCTGTGAAGCATGAGGAGAAAAGGGGGAGGAAGAGAAGGGGAGGAAAAGGAAGAGAGGATGAGGGAAGCAGCATAAGAGGAGGGGGAAGAGAGAAGGAGCAGAACAAAGAGGAACAAGAGGAGGATGGAGGAGAGGATGAGGAAAGGAGTGGAAGGAGCAGAAGAGGAGTAAAAGGAAAAGACAACAAGCAGGAGCAGTGGTGGAGAGAAAGAGAGAAACGGGTAGAGGAGGGGAGGAAGAGGGGGGGAAATGTTCTATTTTATATGAACCACGTTATATACATTCATACCTCTTGCAGCATCTTCATTATGCGCTGAATAGCCACTCTTGCAGCCCCTCCCCTTGACGACACAAAGGACATGATCTTTGGGGTGTACTCGTCCAGTTTCGCCATAAATGTTGTCTCCAAGTTAACTGTAGTGACTCTTCTGAATTCTTCGTTTATCTGTATAAAAATAAAAAAGGCACAAATAAAACAGCACAATTTGTTAATGTAGTGAAATTGATTTCAATATAGCAAATAATGCAAACCATATCATGAAAAAATATTTACCTGAGCTGCATTGAAAAGAGCAGGCCATCGGTCCTTTAAGTCACTGACTGGTGGTGCTACATTGACAACTTCCTGTCTGCGAATTGAAAATGTTTTTGCCATTTTTTCACTGATGATCTGGCGATTGTTCCTCTTCTTTACTTCACTAAGGAGATCCAATCTCTCATGTTCCAAACTTTTTTCTGTTTCTCCTTGTGGGTGAGGAGGTAAAAAGTTCACCTCTGCCTTTCTTGGCTTTTTGATATTCTTTGCCGGTGCTTTCTCATGTCCTCGCTTCTTTGACAGAGTGTTGACCTCAAGCTCAAGACATCCAACCTTTTTCAATTTAGATCTATAGTTGCCCATTTTATATTTTAGTCTTTGTTGCCATCCATAGCTTCCATTATACGATCCAGGCTCTTTTAGGCAAGGATGCTTGCGAATCAGTGCTTCAGCAACATCAGCCCTATGTGCGTTCGTTGGGTAGGCAACATACTGAAACATGCTCTCTGCCAGTTTCTCAAGGATGTCTGGAAGAATTGTGGTAAAGTTGACATGAATTCCATCTTTCTTGAAAGCTTCATTTCCTGCGGCAAGCACAAGCTCTGTGTCGTAGGCAAAGCGAGGTATTTGGAATTCTGTTGGCCAACGCTGTGAACGCTCATGTTCAGAGGATGAAAGTATCACTGTATCCTGTGATCCAGAAGAGCAAGTGCTGGTAGAAGAATAGTTGGAAGTCTCTGTATAATTGACTGAGGCTGCATCTGCACTTGTGATGGAGGTCTCAGCTGCACTTTCAACAGGATAGTCCACATCAGTGAAGGTCATAGTCAATGTGGGAGGTTCAACAATGTGAAACACCTTAATAGAGTCCTTGTCCTTGATGTCACTTGTTGAGGAAAGGGAGAAATATTCCTCTCCAAAATCCGCATCCTTATAATGCAAAGTGAAGTTCCCATCAAGTTTAAATGTCTCTTTCACAATGGACTCAAGTTCTTCCACAGTTTCAGGAATTCCATGAGGCAAGTCCAGTTTGCGTATGTCATGGTCCTGAAGAATGACCCGAAGTTTGGCTTGAGACATTGGAGCATCTGTATGTGAAAACACATCACTTAAAGAGTTGTTCCATTTCAATGAAAAATCTGTCATATACTCACCCTTATGCTGGTGGCAGGTTGAAAATCTTTCTGGAGATTCAGAGGAAAACAGCTTGCAGCATTCTTCCACAAAAAAAGATTTCAATTATGACTATCGAAAAATGTTAAATTTCACAAAATAAAAATGCATTCAAACTGCTCATGTGCTTTAATCTACATCTCCTGAATTCTCCACATGCAGAGTTGACTTGAAAAAGACGTAATTTACTCCGTGATTTTATACTAAAGCCTCACTGTACATCTTAGCATACAGCCACGGTCATGTGTGCGTGCACACACCATCTTGACTGGTGTGTGGGGACTGTGCACACACGCGCAGCTCTGAGGTGTGCAGCAACAGTGTAGATATTGGCAAATAAAATGTAAATTATGTCTTTTCAACTCAGCATGGACACTTCAGGGTACTTTGATTAAGGCAAACAAGCAGTTTGAGGGCATTTTTATGTTTTTGTTTTGAGTAATTTAACATTTTTTGGTACACAATATCCTTCTTAAGGTTGTCACAATTGGGTGAATGCTGTAATCTCTGAATCCCTGGGAGTATTTCATGGACTCAAAAAATTCACCCGAACTTCCATCAGCATGATGAGGGCGAGGAAATAATGAACTATTCTCTTAAGTTTAAGTTATAGAATACATGCAGTCACACCTCCTAAACATTCAGTATCAGAGGACAATATTACCACTGCAATTTATTTGCGATACAAGCACTGGATTTGGTCTTTCTCAAATTTGCAATATTAACTGTTCAAATTATAGCCTATATAAAAAAAGATTATTATTCTTTTCAATATTCAAGGTTTGAAAACACTGCGATTTCTTTCATTTTGAACCCTGATTTTCTGGTGACAAAAACAGCCTGAAGTAGTTGGCGCGTTAGCGGCTAACGGCTAGCGCTTCCCTGTTCATTTATCATTATTAGCATGAGCGGTTAACGGCTAGCGCCTTTCCACAACAGATTCTTCACCAATGCCAGCTCATTTATGTGTCTGCAAACGCGAGGGCTGAAGATTCATGCCCGCAGCTGTTCTGGGACCGCAAGTTCAGGCACCCTGTAGCCTACTCTAACACACTTCTAACGTTAAAAGTTAAGTTACTTTGAAGACATTAGCTAGCTAGCTAAAAGCCGAGGACAAAGCATGCTGCAACATTTCAACTTTAGTGTTGTGACTGAGCGCTGATAGTTACTTGCTGTTGCAAATAGAATTAATAACGTAAAAAAAACATTTACTCACCAAGTAAAGTTAGTCTGAGCTGACCTTCACTCCTTGTGGGCTCGGTGGGCTCCCTCTGG
Source organism: Echiichthys vipera (assembly GCF_963691815.1). NCBI lineage: Eukaryota > Metazoa > Chordata > Actinopteri > Perciformes > Trachinidae > Echiichthys > Echiichthys vipera. The sequence goes on along the minus strand of NC_139832.1, from coordinate 31,806,486 downwards.
CCATTGCTGGTGCAGTCTGACAGCATAAAATGGCTGCTGGTCACCACATGCACACATGAAAGGAAGCTGCACTAACTTAATATTATAATACAATATTAAGTTTCATTAACTTAATACCGTTCCTTGTTAAGTGAAAGCAGAAATGCTTGTCCAAAATCAATATATTTCTGAGTTAAGACATCTTTCTTCATTTTTAATTTTGATCAACTACTTGAAATAAGTTATCAACTTAATAAAACAATGGACATGTAACAAATTGTATTTTTTATGCTGAAAAAGCTCATGTTTTTTAAGTCATACTAACTAACCTCCTGAATAATTTCTTAGAGTGTAAGGAGCTTTTCATAAAATCTAATATTTTAAATTTACGGATATAGTCAAGCTAAAAATACTTGAAATCTTATTCAGAGCTGTAAAAAATCTTCCTACAGTTATTCAATCTTTATTTAAATTAAGAAACAATTGCTATAATTTAAGAGGACTGCTTTGATTTGAAACAAGAAAAGCAAGAACTAACATTAGACAAAGATGCGTGTGCGTGTCCGTTATTGGTGTAAAAATGTGGAATGACCTTAATGATGAACTGAAAGTAATTTCAACACGACCGATATTTAAGACCTTGAAATTTGAAATAATTAATGTATAAATGTTATAATTGGAAAAGAGCAAGATAAATAAATGAATAAGAAAAGGGAAATGTTATTCATTTTAATACATGGAATTGAGAAAAAAGTAAACCTTATTCAAGCAAATATGAATTTTGATTTTGCAGATTTTGATTTTTGCTTTGTGAGTATGTGTGTGTGTGTTTACATGTATAATATGTTTAAATGTATATAAGGTAAGTAAATTATTTCATTTATTTAGGTATAAATAAATATACTTTTAATCAAATATATGTTTAATCATAAGTAAATACGTTGTGTTTAAACAGTCAGAACTGTGATGTTAGGGTGGGCTAATAAAAGCAATCCTTTTTTGGTTGAAATTGTCAAAATATTATGTCATTTTATTTAACATCTGATGTAGAACCAAAAATAAAATTCATTCATTCATTCATGGTGAGCTCTGTGCCTACGGTTAGACCAGCTAATTTCTGTAACCATATTCCAGCTCCGTCACTAAGTGGTGGTAGTTGTGCATTCATGTGTTCCTTGTCTGCTAAACTAAATGGTTTGTATATCGGTGGTCCTGTCCCTAGTCTTAGTTCCTGGTCCTCTGCTTCCGCATTCTGACCATCGTATCTCCTCTTCCTCCCCCTCTGAGCCAGAACTCATCATACTGATTTTTTAGATTTACGTGTTTGTTATTAAATCCCTGTCTCTTTCTCCCGTGTTTGTCGCTTTTCTGGCTTCTACAGTCATAGTCAGAGTGGTCTGAGTCAGTTAAGTCAGTCTCAGGTTTGGGTTTTCCTGCTTTGTGTCGCTGTCGTGTGTGTTGCTGCTCCCTCTATTTCTTCCTCTAACTCTTCTCCTAGTATTCCTGACTTCCCATGTTCCCTTTCATACTTTTTTTTCTCATATTGTCTCTCCGAAAGCCCCTCCTTTCTGTTGTGCCCTCTCATGCAATCTCTCTTCCTCACATCGCGCTCCTCTCTGACGCTGTCTCTCCTCCTCCCACTGTCTCTCCTCTTCTGTCTGAAGTCTCACCCTCTCAGAATCACCTGTTATTATACTATAGTCTTTCTTCCCTCTTTTTCGTATCCTCATAATCTGCGTTTCTTCTCATTCTTACCTTCATACTTCCTTCTGCCTCAATCGTAGGTAACTGTAAAGACAAATCTGGGTATATTCTACTTGCTGAAGGGGCTGATGGTGACGGGGGTGGGTGTGGATAGGGTGGGGGTACTGTTTCTGCCTCCTTCTCTTCTGCCCTATTTCTCAGCTGTCTCTACACTCTCAGCTGCCAGTCCGGCCATATGCAAATCTGCTCTTCGCTCCTCCCTCTTCTCCTATTCCTTCTCCTCCTTCTTTCTCTTATGCCACAACCTACTCAGACCATTATTTCTGTTTCCCACTACTTCTTCACGTGCTCTGTCCTCCTCTAACTCCTCCTCTAACTGAACCATATATTACATACATACATATTTTACCATATTCTCTGGCTCGCTTCACCCTTCCTGCTACTCGCTGCCAGTATTCATCCCAACCTAATCCTGGGCCTGTAAATTACCTTTAATATAGCACATCATATTCCCAAAATGTGTAGTTGCATTTTCATGAGAAATCTCTTAAAATGTGTAGTTGCATTTTACCGTTACTTCCTGTTTTTAGGCTTGTGCTTTTATTTTGATAGAGTGTAACCGGAAAAGAGAAAAAAAGAACAACTTTACAGAAAGTTAAGTGTATTGCAAACGGTCTATCAAAAGTGCAAAAACTCAAGGAAATGTAAACCGACAAGTTTGTTTAGCCCCTGGCTGATAAGGGCACAAGGTTTGTCATCATTTTGTTTCTTGCTTAATGCTTTATCAAAACGGGATGTCCTTGTGTTGCTTTGCATCGTTTTATAGAAGCCTTTTTTAAGCTTTTAATTTAATCTGTAACGCTGTTTTGGAGCGATTCAGAGCATCTGTCCTTCTGAAGGAGACAATTATTTCATTACACCTCTTGCTAGTATTTAATAAATACAGCATTATTTTTGTGTGCATAAACAATCTTTGGAAGTTAAAGCTGCAAACTGATATAATAACTGTTATAATATCATTTTTTAAGTTAAATATGTTTGTTTATTGCACTCTATTCTGAGTTTGTAATTAAGATAAAATAGGTTTAAAGGATATGTCATGATTGTAAATGACAATTCATTTTCTGTAAAAGGTTAAAAACACTATTTTGATATTTTTGAACATGATATTATATAGATGGTATTATTTATTTATTTATAAAATATTATTTTTGTTTCATTCCATAGCTTTTACTCTTATTGTTCACGTTGTGTTCAGAGTCTTTAAGGTGATAAAAGATTTAATGGAGCAACTGTATCATCTATTTTGCCCAAAAATAAACACTTGTGAACCATCAGTTAAAGAGTCCGACCATCAATCAGCCGGGACGCTACAGGGCCTGTCATAGTTATTTCAGCTGTTAAAGTACTATTCACAGGTATTTATTTATTCTTTATTCACACACACTCGTTATCCGGTCAGTGGATCTAGTCCCCAGTGATCCTCCCCTCACTCAAGCTTCTACTCTACCGTGATAGAGCGGAGTGAGACGATATAAATCACTACTTTTAATGACCAAAAGCCGAGTGTCACAGCCCCGTTATTTATGTACCCCCAGATAAGAGAAGACCAGTGGTGAGTTTAATCGTCAGGCTTTTCTGTGATGTCTGCAACAAGCTTCTACTGACAGTGTTTCACCATCAGCGGCTACAGACAGGGTGTATCCACCACCACAGAAACCTACTCACACTTTTATCTGTTTGTGTTCTCTATTATCCTCGAAACCTCTCATACAACAATCCCACAAATAAACACAGTTTTTAAGTATTTCTTATACTTTGGTTCCCAGAACCTTTAGGTCCCAGACCTACAATTTTTTCTTTGGTTCCCAGAACCTTTAGGTCCCAGACCTATGGTGGCTTTCTAGGCTCACCTAGGGGCTATCCCCCTGTGGCGCTTTTAGTCCTTAATGCCTAATGTATATTCGAGGGTCTCTACAGCCTCCGGCCTTTCTGCGTTCCCTGAACGTCTTACTGAGCACCGTTTATGCGCCTAGGACCTGTCAGGATTTATGATCCCAACACTCCTTTACCTTTTACTTATACTGATTCCAAATCAGTTTAACAGGCCTTTTTTCAATCGTCAGTCCCCCGGCTAAATTTGGATCAAATTAACCTCTAGGAAACATACTGACATTCTCCACCAATTTAGATTTTAAGGCCGAATCACAGTCTTCACTTCTTAAGAAGAATAGGTGACTGCTTACCTTTTGTCAGTGATGGGCCCTTGTGGAGAAGTTCAGTCGGCCCCAGGAGGTTCCCAGTGACTCCGCGTGGTCACCGGTCCAGCCTCTGCAGCTCCTTTTACCTGAGCCTCCTTGTCAGAATCACGTCGGGGTCACCAAGTTTCTCTGTAGGAATTTTACACAATACTTTTCAGAATTTCACACCAATCAAAAGGACCTAACAGAGTTATATATTGCGTAATTCAAATTCTACAGGAGGCTTTCTGGAGTCAGCAGAGTCGTTGGTAGTTTAGTGCGCCAGCAGGCATTTATTAGCAGAAGAACATCGGATGATACAGACGTCTGGAGAAATGTTCTATTCTCTATCTAGAGTAACTGTGAGCACACAGTACCCGTGATCAGAGTCAAGAAGTTCTGATATCTATTCTAACTACTCCAGCATATAAACTTGTTACAAAGGCGTGGTTATGTGTGCGCTTGTGCGTGCATGTGTGTATTTCAGAAGTAGCAGTCCTCCAGCCTCCATCTTCCTTCCTGCGCGTAGGAGTAGCCTCTGTAGAGCAGGTGTCTTCTTCTTTATCTGTGAAGAAAGCACAACACGTACAGCAATTTCCCTAATCTCAACTAACTTTGCCAGGTGCATATTTGCAACATGGCTAGTTCATTGTCTTTGTGACCTTGACCGACTTACTGTTCCTGTGCTTTTGAAGAAAGCAGAAAAAGATTGAATCAAAAGTTTATGTGCTATGCTGGGAACAGAAAAGTTTGAGCTTGAACTATATAATCACTATATACTATAATCACTATCACACTTTAAATGATCATACCTAATAATCACACTTATCACATTCTCATTAATCATTACTAATACACACGCTAACATATGATTATTAATTGAATCATTAATTCTTCAACACAAAAAAAAAAGTGGTGAAATATGTACTGCTGTGTGCATTTCATTGACTAAATATGTGCTAGAATGCCTTCATCTTTTGTTCAGAATCAGCTACTTATCACAGGTAACCGGAGCAACAGATCATTTTCTTGAAAAGGAACAAATGGTAGAATTTACATTTAAATAAACATACACATTTATGATGTAGGCCGGAAAAATTAGCTTCCCCTCCTTGAAAAACCAGCAGCCAGTGTGATGGGGGGAGAAGCTCCGCAGCTGCAGCTGCTCGTTGGGGAAAGAAACCGCAGAGTGACAGAACGGAGTCGCCAAACACAACGCTAGTCATTTTTAACAAAGACATTCGCTGGATGTTTATTCTGCAAGATCGCTGATTTGCTCATTTAGCTGTCAATCAAAAAAAGATTCCGGGGAAGTAGAAGCTGAGCGTCTGACTGTGTAAAGCGCTGTGGGGATGAATGAGAAGGAAGTTGTGCCGGTTACCTGTGATAAGGAGCTGATTCTGAACTAAAGATGAAGGCTTTCTAGCACATATTTAATCAATGAAATGTACACACAGCAGTACATATTTCACCAAAAATGTTGGAATCCATTGTTTATTTCCAACTAAAATTTCCTTTCAAATAACTTTATTTTGTCTGTGCACCAATTATCTCTACCATTACTCTGGTTACCAATGATATTGTGTCTGCCTTAGATAATAAGAAACACTTTGCTGCCCTGTTTATTGATCTCAGTAAAGCCTTTGATACAGTCAACCATTCTTTAATGCTGGATAAAGTAGCTAGCATTGGCCTAGCTGGAAATGCTTGTAACTGGTCCGTAATTACTGTTGAGATCAACCTGCAGTTACCTCCCCGGGTCCGTTGATCGGAGGATAGAAGAAGAGATCTTGAGACGATGGCTTGAGATCACACCAATATCTTTATTTGCGCACTTTGCAAAGCGGAGACAAGTTCTGATACAACTCAAACCAGGTCATACATCAGACGAGTCTGTTGTTGTCTAAGAGTAGCGGCTATAAATACCCTGGTGGGCTGATGGTAACGCCCCAAAGGTAAAAAAAGGCGGCAATGGACGTTAATCTACCTAGCAACACCTTATAACACTAAAGGCTGAGAGAAGGAAATTAGTGCATGTCCCTATATGGCTATCTAGAGAGACAGATATGTCTGTGTTTGCAACACACAAAATTGTTAGTTAATGAGTATGTGTGTGTGTGCCTAAAATGAAGAAATGAGCATTCCTCTGTTTTTTAGAATCATAACGAGGTGATGGGTGAGTGGGCACGAGATCTCTATCGTGCACATTCTACAGATCCGAACTCTCTTTTCTGTGAGGCTCTGTGATGCAAGTTATTATCTGCTCAACCAGCAAGGACTAGTCTCATTCCAGGGGTTTATGTACCATGACCCCACTTTGCACCAACTTCAGTTTAGCCATCTCAAAAGCCACATGAAGAGAGCAGCTCATTTCTCTATCTTCCACATTACCTATCTGATCGATTTCAATGAAACTAGGTAATGTCCAATACGGTTTCTTACCCATAACCAAAGGTGTTCCACAAGGATCAATTTTACGCCCAGTTCTATTCACCATTCATATTAATGACATTGTGCCTCATGTCAGTGATTGTCAAACTATACGCTGATTAATTATACCATCCTGTACTGTGTTGCTGATTTTGCAAAAACAGCTATTGAGAAATTCCAACTGTCCTTTAATACTCTTCAGAATGCTTTTGTGTCACTCAAGCTATTCCCTAATCAGACTAAAACTAAATTAATGTTGTTCTCAGGGGCTAGAGATTTGGACCATAATAGTCTATGCATTTCCACTGTAAATAGGTCTATTGTTGAAAAGGTCTCTGAATATAAATATTTAGGCATCTGGCTTGATGAAAAACTCTCTTTTAAATCTCATATCGATAAACTTGGAAAATTGGATTTTAATACAGAAATAGAAGCAGCTTCCCAATGGTATGTAGAAAGAGGGTTATTGAAGCAGTGTTTTTATCAGTGCTGGACTATGAAGATGTAGTTTACAAGCATGCGTCTGCTTCCACCGTAAAACCCCTGGACTGTTTATCATTCAGCTCTGAGATTCATTACAGGTTACTGCTTTAAAACTCATCGCTGCAGCCTGTATGAAAAGGTTGGTTGGCCCTCTGTTTTAATGAGATGTGAGAAAAACTATTTATTTATTTTTAAAGCTCTTATTGGGAAACACATGTCAGCTATGCTTGACTGGAACACAGAGACCTATTGTACCCGGTTCAGTTAGCTGCTCCTCCTAAAGGTTCCCCGAGCACGCTCCAGCCTGGGAATTATTGCCTTATTATTTAGTGCCCCTATCTCATGGAATGATGTGCAGAACAATTTAAAAATGACTGCTCTTCCTACTTTTGGTTTATTTAAATCGATGATTTCAGAAATTACACATCCCACTGTAACTGTTTTAGCTGAACTCTTTTAGTATTTCTTTCTATTTTATGATAGTACTTTATATTTGTTTTTTTGTTTTTAATCAGTTTTATTATGTCATCCTTTTTTTTTTTTTTTAAATCTGTTTTATTACGGTATGTCATCCTTGTAATTGTATTAATTGTGTGCTCATCACCACTGTAAATGAGGGTTACCTCAGTGTCTTTCGAGCTGAAATGAAGGTCATTGATTGATTGATTGATTTATGTAAGGGTAAAATAAGGCTTATTAAGAAACACAAATGTTAATTTCTCTTACTTCTTTAGAGTATTAATAACCCAAGTTAAAGTATCTCCAGAAAATCAAATAGTTGACCTTTAATCTCATAAATAAATAAAAAACAAAAACCTCGCCAGTGCCCTATAAAATTTACCAAAGCAATGTTACCACACTGTAAATTGCACAGAATCTCTCAGCCCTTCTGGTAAATTTGTAAATCTCGTTCAAATGGTGTCATCTAAATACAAACCAGTAATACTCAACCCTGAATCTCTGGAACACAGAATATTAAGTTTCAAACTTAGTGTTGGCCAACATAAAAATTAATACCACCAGACATGAATGATACAGACAGAGACGAGAAAAGCTCAGAGTATCAGGAACAGTATTATCCCTCGGCAAGATAGGTCTATAGCAGCAGAATTATCATAACAAAATCAGCTTAGGCCCCGTACATGCAGGCTCTAAGAGAAATTAAATGCCAATTACAACATAACTAAGGGCAAGTAAGCCCTAACTATCTATACTATACTATACTATACTATACTATAAGCTTTATCAAAGAGGAAAGTTTTATGTTTACTCTTAAATATAGGGACAGTGTCTGTCTCCTGAACAACACTTGGGAGTTGGTTCCACAGGAGAGGAGCTTGGTAGCTGAAGGCTCTGCCTCCCATTCTACTTTTGGAATGACAAGTAGCCCTGCATTCTCAGAGCACAGCCATCTAGTTGGGTAATACGGTACTATTGGGAGGGTAAGATATAGGTCTATAGTTGCCTGGAAGCTTTGGATCAAGACTTGGTTTAATAATATCTAATACAGGAGTGCTAACTAAAGGTAACACTTCTGTAAGTAACCTAGTTGGAATAGAGTCTAGGAGACAAGTAAAAGGCTTTTAATGCTGAAATAGTAGATGTTAATTTGTTAAGGTCAACTGTAGAAAAGCAATCCAAGAACATATCAGGCTGTACAGTTGTTTCTAAGGTTCCTGGGTTTGAAGAAAAACTGGTGCCAGTCGAGTTGATTTTGTCTCCAATAGTTATAATATATATATATATATATATACACACAAAGAGGATGCTCTGCTCAGGATGCCATTACTCCGATATATCTTTAGAGAGCAGATAGTTGTTTGCTTATATATTAATGCTCTGAATATCGAGCACAGTGCCTTTAAAAATGAAATGATTACTTAAATACTATAGCTGTAAGACTGTTGGCCGACTAATTCACTTGACATTGTTATTTTTTCTCTGTCTGCCACTGATGAACACACAGTGTGAAAGACACTAAGCCGTATCTGACTGTACAGAGGTCCACCTCAGCACGAGTCATGTCCCAAACACCAAATGTGCTGAAAAATGTTTCTGAATCTATATCAGCTACACTCAAGTGAACTTGGCCTTAGCAATTTAGTAGAATAGACTGGACTTATCTGGGGGTTACTGGGGATTTATCCAATGGCTACCATACTCCTAAATCTACAAGTCAAAAACAGGTTTCTACTATCAGATTTTCCTTCCTAGATCAAATCCGACTGCAACTCGGGCTAGACTTTTCAATTACTATCTAAACATAGAGAGAAAACATATGCACTTAAGGCAATGTTTCAGATATTAAGCATGCCTGCTCTGAGTGGTTTTATCTTGGCTTTGATAGTAGATGGATATCATGTAATATTGATGGCAGATTCCCCAGGTAGTTTGTCTGTATATGCTGAGTGCTCTCTCAATTGTAAAAAAGGAGCACAGCCACAGCATGACAAATAAAAAACATTTTCAAAAAAATCCAACATTAACTGAAGCCTCTATAACCAAAATGACAATAACTAGAAGAAACCACTGACCCACTATGTTCTGTAGTATGACCATAGGCTGGTGCCAAGGTGCCAGCCATCATTTTAAACACATTCACCTCTACAAAGCCCTCTTATTTCAGTTGACTTGAGGAAATACTCAGCTGTAAGCGGAACAACCTCCTCATTTACTGGCTTTGTCCATAATGGCTGAGACACAGGTAGTTCTGAGTTTTGGCTGTTTTTGTATTTTTAAACATTTTTATTTAGAAATCATTTCTCATGTCACAGAAACCACTGAGAGTGAATTTATCAGACTGTCTGCAATGTGTCTGTCTTTGTTTCCCTAGACCTACCCAGCTCCAATGGCGCTCTTTCAACATTTCCTTCAAAAGGACGCCCCACTGACCACTGTTAGATGATAACCTTATTTTTAGTTCCATTAAAATGTACACATATTTACAAAAATGTAGAAATTACCTCTAAAATTACATTTCTTCTCCAAAGTAAAGCACATGATGTAATTTCAATAAAAACATTCAGCAAAATTAGATTCAAATGTAGAAAGATCCCCTCTGTTGTCAAATTAGTAACTATTGTGGATGAAGAGAGATACACCTCATCCAGTTATGATACCCCTTGTCCAATAAATCGCAGTTTCCCCAACCATTATATTAGGGGGGCCCCCTTGAAAGTCAAGTACATTTTCTTTAATTGTATTTTCTGAATAGCATCAGATCCCAACAGAAGTCATTTTAGGATCCTTTCGTATAGAGCAGCTTTATACTTTGTCATTTTAGTAAACAAACTAAAAAGACTCATGTAATTTATCTTATTTATACGACAGCATGTAAATTCTGTCTCTGCATGGTCGGACTCTGACAGCGTTGGAGATTGACTTGTTCAAAAATCGTTTGTTAAATTGTTTGGGGAGTGGCTCCCCTCCTAACAAGGAAAATGAAACTGAAACTTATCAGAAATCCTTTATTATTTAGTTTGAGAAGATGATTCACTCCTACAGAAAACAACAACAGAATTAAAACAGAATTAAACAAACTGAAATTCTTTCTTTACTTTGGTGTTCTTGAAACCAAAAAGAGATTTTTGATTTAACTTTGGACTGTTTCCAATAGGGAACATAATTTGGACCTTTTGGACAATTATTTAAAAGAAATTTTCTGTCGCCAAGTGTAGCTAATTGTGCGCATTGTGTATAAATAGATAAGTCATTCAAAATTAAAAACACAGGCCAAGAAAGATGTGTTATAGCTCTCCCACGTTCCTCCATACGAAGTTCCAACATACGGAGCACATTGATGTCTGTGAGCAACACAAAATGAGTATATATGCTCCTTTTAGTGAAGAGAAAAGGCCATTTGTTTCTCATATCTTCAATGTCAGGTTGTGGAAGTGCATTTATATGACGACGTAGACCGAGTGTGAGATCCATTAGATTTTTGACCTCCGCTCTTTCAGCTGCTTCTATACCCTCTTGTTTGTAAATCTCCACCAGTCTGTGGTTCTGCTCCACAGTTTCATTAGCTTCTTCTGGAGGGAGCTCTGGCTGAAATCTTGTATCTTTCTTTTGTATGTTACCAGTGGGTGGTGAGGAAAGGCTTGCTTTCGGCAATGCAAATATTTATTAATGAGGACTCTTAGATAGGTAATCTGCCTAGCTGAAATGGCTGGTGCACAAATGAGCCCCACAACTTCTCTAAGTTGTAAAGCCAACTGCTATATTTCGTTATCACCTGGATTTTTTATGTATAAGAGGATACAATGCCTTGAGAAAGATCATGGCCAAGACATGGAGGTCACCCTGGCTGACATGAGTGTATTAAACACAGAATCAATTAATACCTCCACTATGTGAAGACTGTCCTTCACTGCTCTGGACATTATCACTGTAGGACTGCCAGGTGCGTTTGGTGCCCTGATTCAGTGGATCTGCATTGAAGTGTGAACTCCTGCTGAAATTTTCAACAAAGCTACTATGTTATGTGTGCCTAGATTGCCCCCTGCAATGGCACACAAAGTTCACTTGTAGACCTTTTTATCAGACAGGGTAAAGCCATGAGTTCAAGATCTTTAAGGTTATTGACCATAGAGCTCATAATCAAGTCTTGACCAAAATACTTAAAGTCCTGTTCTCTGCAGAGAAGAACAAGTTGCATGTGATCAAAGCTCATGGCATTACATCTGCTGCATTGTCTCACAATCCACATTATTACTGCAAAATTAATTAAAGGCTAATAGGCTTGCAAATGCAAGTGGCCAACTATCTAGCAGGTGCTAGGGGCTAGCTTGAGTAAAGTAAAGTGGTTCCAAGTTTAAGTTGAAATCTGAATGTGGTTATTGGACAAAGGAGATGTCGATCATATTTCCCGAACTGGGATTCGTTAGGGAGGAAGCCACCCAAATAGTGTCACAGCCAGTGCTTTGACCAATCACAGATCAGTATTTTAGAAAAATAAAAAAGGAATAAAATACGTTTCACATTGAATCGATGTAGAAGTAGAATTTATTTTTCCTCCCCAACTACACATGAGAGTTGGAGAGCAACGTCTGGAGGAGGTGTGTATCCTCCGCCAACTTGCTTTCCCCAGTCCCCAGACTGACAGTCTGCTGCTCGAGGAAGAGTTCAGTTTGACTGATTTTGACTTTAAACTTGAATCAGGAGCTAACCAGTGTAGCACGAAAGCATGGTGGATCATAGATTATTACATTTAAATATCCATACTTTGTAGGGGGCTTAGAAAACTAGCAGCCACTAGTCACTCTAGTGTCTGGAAATCATTGCTCTTCCTTGGTTCCCCGGATGTCAACACTGTATTTTACATCTAAATTTGGTATTTTGACATTTTCAATGTTGACCTATTTGTTGTTGTAGTTTGTTGAAGTTTTTTATCATTGAATTATTTAACCTTGAATTTATGAACATTGAAAAATAAAGACTTAATTCAGAGTCACAACATTCAGATACATATTTTCAATGCATAAATATTCAGTGCTAGATTTTCACAGCGCTTTACACAGTCGGACGCTCAGCTTCTACTGACTTCAGTGGGGAAGCGTAGAGCGGGTTGTTCCATTGCAGTGAAACTAGATGCTCATTGGATAAATGCTGGGCTCTTGCCCATCGGACGCTCAGCATCTCTAGGGGTTTATAGGGCAGTAGGCTGGCCTGGACGCTCGGCTTCTGCATGATGATTGGATGAGCAGTCTGAAGCGGAATCCTTTTTTGATTGACGGCTAAATGAGCGAATCAGCAATTTTGAAGAATAAACATTCATTGTTTAAACATTGTCATGTTTTTTAGTTTCAAGTTTTTCATTCCGTTGTTCTGAACTGATCCAGAGACTTTACCGATCCCCAGCAACTTTGTCTTGTTGTGTTTGGCGACTCTGTTCTGTCACTCTGCAGTTCCTTTCCCCAACGAACAGGGGCAGCTGCGGAGCTTCTCCCCACGTCACTCACACTCAAAGGTGGTCACACTTCACAGTAGCCTGGCACAGCAGCTCCAGCTGGGCCAAGGCCGTTTAAGCAGCCTAGCTCTGCTACCATTGAGAGGTACAACAAAATCACAGATAATTTTCTTGAATGGATGAATGTGACAAACACTGTGAAAGCGCCTTGAGTAGTCAGAAGACTAGAAAGGCGCTATATAAGTACAAGTCCATTTACCATTTATCAACATCAAAATACACTTGGTGATGTGTTTATCACTTTAATGTTGCAGCCGGTAGAGGGAGAACTAATTTTAATTATTCTATATATCCTACTGCTTGGATGTCATGTTTTTTAGTTTGTTTATTTTTTGTGTATATTATAACAGTCTGAAATGAACAATTGACAAGTCAAAGTGGAGAATTATTCAGGGGAAAAACCATTCACCAAAGAAAAAACATATTTAAAACTACCACATACATGGAGCTGCTTTTACGTGTCAAAGGATTTCCCACCCTGCACTGATCAATGGCATGAAAACGAGCTCCAGACTATGGAGCTTAGTAAAATGAGAAAGACACTAATGGCCTTTACACACAGGGAGCATTACAAATAAACAACAGGAATCACCTCAACTGTTACACAGTCTAGGGCCTTTTCTGTGATAGGTATGAACAGAAGGAGTGGATCTGGTATGCGCTGCCTTTGCCAAGGTTGAAGGAGTTAAGTGTGCCTTGGACCAGACTGCGGAGCAGTTGTAATTAAACCTGTTAACTATCTATGTTCGTCTTGTTCGTCTTCACTGGCTTCTCATCCCTTCCAGCAGTCACCTACGTCACCTTTCACTTGCAGGGAATACTAGCCTGATGCACTTGCTTTTACAAATAAGCAGCTGTTTCATGTTGTTCTGTTGGTCCAATGGTCTTAAAAATTATTCAGCACAAAGAGGTCTATTTTATATAGGATGTGACAACCTTGCAGTGCACAACACTATCACTCTCAGCAACCATCAGACCCACCAATGTCCTGTCAACAAAATGTAATCAGGTTTAGAAAATGAGATTACAGGCTGCACTTTACATATCTGATTTAATTACTTCAACAGAAGTGCTGGATGAGGTGACAGGCGCTAATTCACTTAATGGCAGCCCACTTCAAAAATATGCCTATAAATAGCGTCTAGAGAGCGTATGTTAATTTATCTTATGCCAGGACAACTATATATTAAATAACCTATTAGATTTATGCATCACATCACAACGCTGATACATCAATAAAACAGGAAAAACAATGACACTGCACAGTGTTTTACAAAGAGGTCAGGGGTCTAAATCTAAGCTTTAGACAGCACAATGTTACAGGTATACAGGTATTTCTAAACTATCTTAGTAGTTACACACAAATCAGAGTTAACTGGAGACATACTGTATGTCAATATAAAATCAATTTGTAACGTATATAATATATTACATATATTATATTGATAGAAACAATTTGCACATTGTATTCAAGCACAACAGAATTTATATGAATGCATTTTAGCACCGTCAAAAGCACTGCTCATATGATGTCATCATTAAGCTTCACTACAACAAGCTTGCCATAGTCCGGCATTAATCAAAGAAGAACATCGACAACAGAATGAAGGATGGCTGACGGTGGGGAAGAGCGAAAGATTTTCTACCCACATTTAAGGTCAGCTTATGAAACACTTTGGTTTCTCCAAGAAAGGGGAGAAGCCAAAAAAGTCACTGTGTGTAGGGTTTAAAAAGTCAGGTTAAATACTGGCTTAGGTTAAACCAGGGGTCTCAAGCTGGCGGCCCGCGGGCCAATTGCGGGCTGCAGGCTGATATTTTGCGGCCCCAACCTTGTTGTGAAAGTATGATATTAATGCGGCCCGTGAGCGGAGTGGACCTCTGACGGGGCCACTCAGCCAGCTCCCGCCCGCCGTCCCTCGTCGGGGCTGACGGTTGGACTATGCTAAGCTACACCGGCTTTATGCACTCCACACCTGCAACAACAGCACGGCTTGCAAATAACAGCCAGATAGCAGTTTTTTTTTGCGCTCGCCATCCCGGTACTTTCTACCATCTACAAATGCCATGATCGAGCGCAAAGAGAAAGGCCACTGCTACCGGGCTGTTCATCACACACTGTGTGGGAGACTGCGATAATCAGGGTGGCAGCAATCACTCCAGAGTGCCGGGTCATGGCACTAATGATGCTCAGGTGAAGAATAAAAACAGTCCATTCTCAACTGTTTACTTGTGTCTGATTGTGGATGTGTGTTTGTGTGTGTGTGTGTGTGTGTGTGGGGTGGGGGGGTGGGGGTCGTCATAATCATCGCCGAATCACAATGCGTGTATGCTGCGTTCACGGACCTGGTGGCTGTAGGAATTTCCGAAGACATAGTGTTTTGTACATACGCTGTGCTGTTGATATAGGAAGAAGCGACAATGACGTCATGCATCGAGACATTCTCGTGCGTCGCTAGCTAACACTTCATTGAAACTTGACAAAGGCGACACTTAGTGGAATTAACTATATTTTGTCACACACCCGTTCTTTTTCAAAGCCTGCGGTAAAGAGAAAGGTTAGTGATGAGCACAGACAATTTCAGGAAAAGTGGGAGACGCAGTATTTCTTTGTTGAGCACAGGGGCATTCCGACATGTCTTATTTGCACTGAGAAAGTTGCGGTGCACAAAGAGTACAACCTGAAACGTCATTATTCAACTAAACATGCTGAGGAATATGCAAAATACCAGGGAGATGAGAGAGCTAACCGGGTTGTCAGTCTTAAAACATGTCTACTAAGGCAACAAGATTTTTTCAAGAAAGCAACCAAAGAGAGTTTTGCAGCAGTCGAAGCTAGCTATGGGGTTAGTGAGATGATTGCTAAGGCGGGAAAACCATTCACAGAAGGCGACTGTAGAATCCTGATCAAGCTTAATGGATCTCCAGAACAGGCCAGAGTGATGGTTATCAAAGATATCAAAGAGCTTGACCAATACAAATAAATAAGTCTTGGAGAACCCAAAGAAAAACGGACAAGTGACAATGAACTGGATTTATGATGCATCCTGACAGACTTAAATCAACCATAAACACAGTAAGGACAGAATCAGATCACTCTAGTCATGTAAATCTTCAACTCAAAAGGTTTGATTACACAGAGTTTAAACCGCATGATATACAGAATGATTTGGATCCAGAGAACAATGTGCTTGCAAAAATACAGAACAATTGTGAATATTATACACATGAGCAACTTGAGAAGCACATAACCACAAAGGATTCACTTTCTATTATTCATTTCAATTGTAGAAGTCTTAACTCAAATTTCTCTAAAATTCTAGACTTTTTGAAACAATCAAAACACACCTTTTCTGCAATAGCAATTTCAGAGACATGGATGGACAAGGAACAATGTTCCTTCTTCCAGATAGAAGGATATAACATGTTTTTCAGAAGTAGGAACCGTCAAAAAGGTGGGGGTGTAGCTTTATATATTGACCGAAACTTGAAAAGTAAAATAGTAAAAAACAAGTGCTTAATCATTGATAAAGTTATGGAATGTGTTACTGTAGAAATTGAGCTTGAAAAGTCAAGGAATGTCTATGTAAGCTGCATATACAGAAAACCTGGTTCATGCATTGATATATTTAGGGAAATGATGATGGATCTGTATGAGGGTTTATGCGAAAGAAAAATGGTTTTTGTATGTGGTGACTTTAATCTTGACTTACTGAATCCTTTAGAACTGCCGTCAATTACCGAGTTTATAAATACAATGTATAGTTTAAGTTTATATCCCGCCATAACGAGACCATCTCGAATAGCAAGAAACAGTGCAACATTGATTGATAACATATTTTCTAATATTATTGAACATGAAATAACAAGTGGACTTTTAATATCTGATATATCGGATCACCTTCCAGTCTTTACAAAGATAGAAATGGTTACTAAATCCCATGAAGAAAAGAAAATGGTTATAATGACCAGACAAAAAAACACTGAGGCAATAAATAGACTTAAGAATGCTCTACTGGAACAAAACTGGGACAATGTATATTCAGATAATGTAAATTCTGCTTATGAAGCCTTTTTGAACTCATTTTTTACTCTATATTACACACATTGTCCCCTAATTAGTAAAGTAATCACTGACAAATTTTCTGGAAAACCATGGTTAACAAAGGGTATTCAAAAGGCATGTAAGAAAAAGAACAAACTGTATAAAGAATTCCTTAAAAAAAGGACTGAAGAAGCAGAGAGAACCTACAAAACCAACACAGTCTCACTCCCAACGCGTCAAATACTGAAGATTGGTCAGGGCCTTTGGCGTTAGTTACGGACTGAAAAGGTCTCCTTAAACGTACAAACCCGACGCAGAGGGCTTTCAACTCATTCCAATGTAAGCCCGTCCGAGGCGATATTTGAAGCTTAGGGCTATCCTTTAACGTCCACATCTGAAGTTTTGGGCTCTCCTTAAACGTCCATATTTAAAGCTCAGGGCAGTCTTTAAACGTATAAACCCGACGCAGGGGGCTTTTAACTCATTCCAATGTAAGCCCGTCCGCGCTGATATTTGAAGCTCGAGGAGGCTCCCTGGGGCGCTCCTCGGGGCGCTCTTCGGGGCGCTCATCGGAGCGCTCATCGGAGCGCTCCTTAAACCTACAAACCCGACGCAGGGGGCTTTCAACTCATTCCAATGTAAGCAGCCTGTCCTCCACCCAAAAACGACCACATAGGTTGTTTGATCAAGGAGCTTATTACGACCCATAGGCACGTTTCGAGTTTAGCGGTCGTGTACATAACTACAATAAACGGTGTGTTGGGTATGTCGTCATCGCCTACCCTTTAACCTTTGGCACCAATCAAAATGTGATGCGCCAGAAGGAGGCGTGGCATTCACGTTTCACTGGACCTCGTAGCATTGGTAAGTCCGTTTGTGTACTAATTTATGTGGTTATGTTATGTTCTGTGCGTGAGCTATCACGGTGATTGTCTCCAAATCATGTGTAAGTAAGTTAGTTCAGTTTGACGTTTAAGTTACAACTCAGTTGGGAATGCCACCGAGGTCATATGTTAACTATCAATAAGGCGCTAAGGTTAGCGCACATGCTAACACGCTTTTTATTTATGCTATCTTGAAAAAGAAATGCTACCTTATGTGATTTTGTGTATTTCCGTCAGTATTAGGACATCTGTTAACTATTTATTTTGGTAATAAACAGGTGAAAATGCACTGTAAGAACTTAGAGAGCGCATTTTGATACTCAAATACAGAGCCCTGATAGTTTTAATTAGTGTTAGTGTACTCTTAACTTTTGTAGGCACACGTTTTATTTCTCTTTTTATTCTTTTGAATCTATCTATCTTTTCCAGATAGAAGGATATAACATGTTTTTCAGAAGTAGGAACCGTCAAAAAGGTGGGGGTGTAGCTTTATATATTGACCGAAACTTGAAAAGTAAAATAGTAAAAAACAAGTGCTTAATCATTGATAAAGTTATGGAATGTGTTACTGTAGAAATTGAGCTTGAAAAGTCAAGGAATGTCTATGTAAGCTGCATATACAGAAAACCTGGTTCATGCATTGATATATTTAGGGAAATGATGATGGATCTGTATGAGGGTTTATGCGAAAGAAAAATGTTTTTTGTATGTGGTGACTTTAATCTTGACTTACTGAATCCTTTAGAACTGCCGTCAATTACCGAGTTTTTGAACTCATTTTTTACTCCATATTACACACATTGTCCCCTAATTAGTAAAGTAATCACTGACAAATTTTCTGGAAAACCATGGTTAACAAAGGGTATTCAAAAGGCATGTAAGAAAAAGAACAAACTGTATAAAGAATTCCTTAAAAAAAGGACTGAAGAAGCAGAGAGAACCTACAAAACCAACACAGTCTCACTCCCAACGCGTCAAATACTGAAGATTGGTCAGGGCCTTTGGCGTTAGTTACGGACTGAAAAGGTCTCCTTAAACGTACAAACCCGACGCAGAGGGCTTTCAACTCATTCCAATGTAAGCCCGTCCGAGGCGATATTTGAAGCTTAGGGCTATCCTTTAACGTCCACATCTGAAGTTTTGGGCTCTCCTTAAACGTCCATATTTAAAGCTCAGGGCAGTCTTTAAACGTATAAACCCGACGCAGGGGGCTTTTAACTCATTCCAATGTAAGCCCGTCC
Organism: Echiichthys vipera; assembly: GCF_963691815.1. Lineage (NCBI taxonomy): Eukaryota > Metazoa > Chordata > Actinopteri > Perciformes > Trachinidae > Echiichthys > Echiichthys vipera. The sequence goes on along the minus strand of NC_139832.1, from coordinate 31,787,515 downwards.
GCGCTGATATTTGAAGCTCGAGGAGGCTCCCTGGGGCGCTCCTCGGGGCGCTCTTCGGGGCGCTCATCGGAGCGCTCATCGGAGCGCTCCTTAAACCTACAAACCCGACGCAGGGGGCTTTCAACTCATTCCAATGTAAGCAGCCTGTCCTCCACCCAAAAACGACCACATAGGTTGTTTGATCAAGGAGCTTATTACGACCCATAGGCACGTTTCGAGTTTAGCGGTCGTGTACATAACTACAATAAACGGTGTGTTGGGTATGTCGTCATCGCCTACCCTTTAACCTTTGGCACCAATCAAAATGTGATGCGCCAGAAGGAGGCGTGGCATTCACGTTTCACTGGACCTCGTAGCATTGGTAAGTCCGTTTGTGTACTAATTTATGTGGTTATGTTATGTTCTGTGCGTGAGCTATCACGGTGATTGTCTCCAAATCATGTGTAAGTAAGTTAGTTCAGTTTGACGTTTAAGTTACAACTCAGTTGGGAATGCCACCGAGGTCGTATGTTAACTATCAATAAGGCGCTAAGGTTAGCGCACATGCTAACACGCTTTTTATTTATGCTATCTTGAAAAAGAAATGCTACCTTATGTGATTTTGTGTATTTCCGTCAGTATTAGGACATCTGTTAACTATTTATTTTGGTAATAAACAGGTGAAAATGCACTGTAAGAACTTAGAGAGCGCATTTTGATACTCAAATACAGAGCCCTGATAGTTTTAATTAGTGTTAGTGTACTCTTAACTTTTGTAGGCACACGTTTTATTTCTCTTTTTATTCTTTTGATTATTTACTCTACATTTTGCTAAATTTTTATTTTTAGTGGCAATAAGTAACATTTATGGAAGTGCAACTAATCCTGCTTCATTTTTTTTATAATAAAAAAAACTCTCTTCATATATCACAAATCCAGCGGTTCTTTTAAGAGCCATTTTCTTAATCCTTCTCCCTGTTACACTAATTTAATTTTCTGAGCTTTTGCTTTGTCATTTTGTCTCTTTGTCTTTACTTTGACTGTAGCCTTTGTTTGGTCTTCTGTTTGTTAGTTTCTTCTCTCCCTCTCCCTCTCTCTCTCTCTCTCTCTCTCTCTCTCTCTCTCTCTCTCTCTCTCTCTCTCTCTCTCTCTCTCTCTCTCTCTCTCTCTCTCTCTTTGCTCACAGATGACATTCCTCAAGATGTCCTAAGTCTTGGTACACATATTGACATCTGATAGCTTAAATAGCTTAAAGACGACCTTTATGTTTCCATTTAAAAATGTGAAATTTAGGCAACTGACTTAAGTAGTGGCCGTGATTTTTTTTTATGCACGTGCAGTAACAAAGCCATTATGGAAATGACTTTTCTGTCTTTAAATACACTGTCCTTTACATAAATTTTTGTGTTTTATTATTTTAGATCATCATCTTCAGAGACTAAAGTGGAGCAGACACCCACAATGTCAGCATGGACAAGAAAACAGTTAATGTCTGAAAAAGAATTCAGAGCTGCAATGCCAGAGCTCTTGAATTCGAAATTGGGCGCCGAGACTGTAACTCCACATTGCTGTCAGCAATGTAAAACAGCTGATGCTGGTTGGTGTGTAGTCAGAAAAGGGTAGGCTTGACACGGTACCAGATTGTAAAATTTTTCTGAATTTTGATATTTTCTGGGGTGTTTTGTGTGTGTGGATATTTTTTTTACAGGCAGAGCAGAGATGATAACTGTGCTTGCCATGGGATGGAACAACAGGAAGACAGAGAGTCTGCACAAGACCCTGGCAAAAAGATTTTTCAAAGTAAGAAGTCTTTACTGCAAGTTAACATTTGTCATTTCATGGTTACTTTCTGTGGGCTTGAATACTGGCATCACAGGTTAAAGGAGTGACAACTTTGTTCAGCTCATGTCCTGTGACTGGTGTGGTGTGGAGGCATGGCAGAGCCATATGCTGGTTGGCTGCTGGCTTGCTGGATCGCTGTGTTTCTGTGCTGCATTGGCTACAAAAAATGAGCAGAACAATGGGCTTATGGTCCACTGACTCACTGCTACTGAGTTTAACAGTCCCTTCTCCTCACACCTTCCTCTGAAGAACATCCTCCCAACTAGCTGTGGCACACTTGACGGCCCCACTGACGTGTGTTGTCATCATGACAACTCACAAAAATCACCATTAAGTGTTTTTGACATCAAATGACTGCAGCAAACAACTCAATGTCCTTTCTATCCAATTAGCATGCACGTATTGCATTCTTTCACCATAAAATAGCCTTTGTTATAACAAGGAAATAATTGTTTCATGAGGCACATAGTCTCTTTTGAGGACATACCTTTAAGAATATCCTCATCAATTTGTGCTTGAATGTTTTGCATGTTGTCATTTAGGTTTTTCAATCATGATTAGAGATACACTCACTGATATTGTCCCCTTTTTTTAAAATAACATTTTTTCTGATACTATGAAATATTTTTGGTGTATTACATTCCACTAGAATTGTCCTAAATCTTAAGCCCTTGTCACACATGCACTGCAAACCTGAAACTATCTGAACATTTCCTGGTACAGCTGTGTGTGTACACAAATATCGGATTCAGTCGGACCGGGCATCAAATGGAGTTTACCCTCCCAGCTTAATAGTGCAAAGACTGGGTAATTCCAGAGTGTGCACATGTGTGAATACAGCTGCACGCTCCCCTTGCCTAAACCAAACTAAGTAGTTACATTAAGTTTGAACACATCTAAGTGTGTGCTGCATGTGTGAAAGAGAAACTCGGGACTATCTCCGGACCTGATTCTCTGACATTATTCTGGGTTCAAATGTGAAAACATCTTTATTCTCTTATCTCTAATGCCCTATGTTAACATACCTTTTTACGGATCACACCATGACTTATCTATGTTTTTTGTTTTTTTTAAACATTCTAAATGGACTAAACAGAGAGCAGAAATCGAAGGAGCTAATCTTGAGAGTCTCAAGCAGGAGCTCAACATCTCTCTGGAGGACACGGAGGAATGGGTGTGTGACGTCCAGCAGTGGGCAGCCACTGGTATGTGTTATGGTACATTTCGCTATATGTTTTACAATACTATTTTTTTATGGTCAATTTTGCTTGTTTCTGTTTTTCAAAAGAGACATGTAGCTCATAGTAGTAGTACTTGGGAGCTGGCCAGGTAAATTCCACTTGATGTCCAGTCTGACTGGATCAAGTATTTGTGTTTTCACATACTGATTGTCTAGATCATTTTATGTTTGCAGTGTATATGTCAAAGGGGCTTAAGTGTTTTACTTTTGTCCCATCTGTTCTCTTTTTCAAAACAGTGGTGAGTCTTCGCCTGAAGAGGCGACTTTTTGACCAGGTTATGCTGGTCAGGCCTATGGAAGAGGAAAAAGTTATAATTGTGAAGGAGATGACCCAGCATTGCCAGTACCTGAGAAAGGCCTTGGACAAAGTATACAGCCTCCTTCGTCACACTCAAGAGAATATCACGAAACATAGTATGGTATGTAGTAGTACAGTCTCAGAGCTGGGCAGACAATCTGCATTTTAATGTTCATAAAGAGTTGCCTTATTTTCTATCTGATTATTGTTATTTATTTTTTTTACATTTTATTTTAGCACCTCCCAGAGAGCTGAGAGAAAAGGGATACAGGGGCTGCTCTGTTGTCTGCTGCACAAGCTGCACATTCTGCAGCAGAAACTGAGCACAGTCACCAGCACTTACACCCATTTTGACACTGAACCCTCCTTTTTCATGTTGGAGGAAGACAATGAGGACGTTGAAGAGGACAGTGACCAGGAGGACAACAGCACTCCAGATATTTCAGAGGAAGAAATGTAAAGCCTTTGAGGCTGTGATTCAGTTGTGGACATAAGGCCGCAGGCCGTGTGCCTTTTACATATTCACAGCTGTGATGATGTTCAGCACAGCATCACTCCCTCTTGTGTGATATTGCTTTTATACATCCTTTCTACAAAGCACCAGACTGGAACTGGACTGTGGCTAAGCAACACATAACCATTTGTCTGTGCAATAGCTTGATACTTTGTGTAAGCTGGAAACTAACTGTTGTATAAAGTTTACATAACAGGTGACGAAAGATGTGCTCAGTTTTGGTCAGAGTGCTGTTCTTGTTACTCGTGGAAGTTCAGTAAATGGCTGCATTTATATAGTGCCTAGTTCTGGACAGTGTGACCAATTATTTGTTTAAATATTTTAAAGGTTCTGTAAGTTTTACAGTATATCACAGTGGGATGTGTTTTATTTTGCATGAGAGTGGCATATTCTAATGTGAGTACATAGAATATAAAAACATAGCGTTTTGAAATGTAACATTATTCGTGTCACAAATTGTTGTGCCATGGTGTTCTGGTTCATCCAGTATACCGGTGGCTCATTCAAACATTACTGTTATTACAAACAAGTTTTTTTCATACATCTAACATGTCTGGAGATAATCTTTAAAAATATTGTATTTTGTATGTTATAACAATGTAGACATGAAGAATTAAGCCTCACAAATAAATGTCTTATCTACAGCTTTGTCTAGTGAATGTTTATGATATATTATTTATGAGTTATTACAAAGCGAACAAATAGTTGGAATCCACAGATGCATCGTTTTCTATTGTTGCTATGGTGGTTGCCACGCACGCTGCGGAAGCCGGAAGTGGCTACAGAGACGGAGCCAGTCCGCTGCATGCAAACCCTAATTTACTTAAAACTAATAAATATTGTTCAAACACCTAGCATCTGAACTGTTTCTTAACATAAAGACCATATATATGAAGAGAAAACGGGAGTTAGGCTATATTCAATATTTAAAGTATAGGGCACATTATTTACTACCCTTTTTGCAAACCAGAAAACTGCATACCTATTTCAAGAATACATCTTTACTTTTTGTTGACATAGATCATCTTGATGTAATCTCAATACTAATCCAGCTGTTCTAGATATATTATATATGTAATATATATATATATATATATATATATATATATATATATATATATTTTTTGTGAACCCATTTATTTACAAACCGGAAGAACTACAGAAAACTACAACTATGGAAGATAGCAGTACTTAGCGTTATTGCGCGGCCTCATTGGAGTTGTAGTTCTTTAATTAGGGTTGTATTTTTCATAGAATTGGAAGTTGTAAATGTTGAAATGAGAATACATTGAGGAGTTTAAGGGCATAGTTAACACATTGATGTAATCAGATTTTTAAAATCAAATTATTTCATAGGTGAAAATTAATTTGACCCATAATTGACAAAACCCGAAATTGTTGATTGTACTCATGTTATAGCTGGGGTCAAGAGCTCTCTATAACAGTTGGTCCCATTTCTGTATTTCTTTTTATTGCAGAATTATAAGCCCTCAAACAGGCCCTGAGGTCAAGGTTAAAAGTTCATTATTTCAAAACCGGAGCCATGTAGAATATTAATACTAACATATTATTACTCCCCAGGTCGAGACCTTTCCAATGATGTATTTGGTTTAGCTCTACAGCAAAGTTTGAATTTTTTCATGTCATGGACTCAGGTCATCCAAACCCTACATCCAGACAGCACTTTGAAGACTCTACACATAAAAGTTTGTTTGTTTGTTTGTTTCCTTCATTCTTTGTTTGTTTCTTTGTTGACTGACATGAGTCACCTTCATATATCACAATATTCACTGTGTATATGTTATTATTAGCCAATGCAAGCATTAATAATGATGTTTTATGTATGATGCACAAATGCCGCACGCGCGCGCGCGCACACACACACACACACACACACACACACACACACACACACACACACACACACACACACACAGACTCACTCACTCACTCACTCACTCACTCACTCTCACACACACACACACACACACACACACACACACACACACACACACACACACACACACACACACACACACACAGTGCTTTATTTGATGATGTAGATCAAATATCCTCAGCAACATATTAATACATATATAGATTATATGATTATCAAACCTGTGACAAGCTTCAGCTGCTTGATAACAAGCACATCATTAGAATCAGGTGTGTTGGACCAGGGAGAAACTTAAACATGCAGGACAGTGGCTCTCCAGGACTGAAGTTAACAAGGACCAAGGCTGTTGCCTATAGCCTGTTATCTATTATTTAGTATTTACCTTTTATTTGTTTTTTGGTCTTTTTCCTTTTAATATGACAATATGATAATAAAAACCCATTCTGATTCGGATGTGGTTCAATATTAATTGAGGAAGACACATACGAAATACGATTTTATTTTAAATATAATCAGCCATATATTCTTAAAAATATAATATTAAACTATATTAATGAGCCACTTCATATTTTACAATCACTGGCTATAAAATGTCTCATCAACAGAGCTAGTGACGCTGACCGGCGGCATTTTGAGTTGGAATGCAGCCCATCCACGGCGGACAGCTCATAATAGTATTCGAACACACCACGCTGAACGGCGGAATTTGAGTTGGAATGCAGCCCATCCACGGCGGACAGCTCATAATAGTATTGGAACACACCACGCTGAGCGGCGGATATTTGAGTTGGAATGCAGCCCATCCACGGCGGACAGCTCATAATAGTATTCGAACACACCACTTCCGCCTTTAACACAAGCCAAACAAGGGCAACGGTGGCTGGGGGTAAAAACGTAGCCTTCCGTTATCCAAAACTGACAAAATAAAACTATATTTCTCAGATCCGAAAGAAATAATTATAATCGATGGCCATTGCATTAACCCATCGTATTGTGAAGTTATTAAGGACTCTTTATCAGGAGATTGTTGAAAAAAAATGCTTCCGGGAGGCGGGTCCTCGGTTCTCCAATGGGACTGCAGGATGATTTAAAACCCATGTCAAGTCATAAATGTATTCAAAAACAAAAGCCCAATTATTTACTTAGTAAAGGACAACAATTATGAGTCTAAGCTAAGTGATTCTACGATAAGAACGTTATCCCTCTCTGGCATCTTCTTACCTTATCCTTATGGGTGTTATTACACCGGCCAAGAATGAGCATTTCAGATGAATCGATAAGGTGCCTGTAGATCATGGTGATTGTGAATACATTTAAAAGTTTATTTTTAGCTGTGTGAACAGGATGTACTCTTCCTTATGTCTGGGTATTGTCTTCAGCGTACAAATACATAATACATAGAAAGAAACCCAGGGGATGGAAAAATATTTCTGCTTTAAGAAAAGGTGAGGGAATAAGCCAAAAAATAATTGTTTTACATCCACCTTTTTTCAGTAAATCATTCTATTTCTCATGTTTTTAAGATGGTGACTGAACACTAAATTTGCCAACAGTAAAAATAACACAAAATGTTTTGGTTTTTTTGGGAAACTGCAACTACCACAATTCGCTCTTGAAAGGTTCTGAACGATCATAGAAATCAAGTGTATATGAAGGAACACAGCCAGTAACTGGTATATGTGTTTTAAAAACATTTATTTTTGCAAAACATTTTCTTTCGGCTCCCAGGAGTTTTTCCATTTGTCCCCACTGTAAGACAGAAACACAGCAAGAAGTATTACTGTCAAATTGTTCATAATTTTTGAGAATATAACTGACACTGTACTATTTACAATGAGACATGGATTATACAGGTATGCATGCATTCTTTTTTGAAAATGAGCTTTTCAATATCATATTTAGACAGTGTATAAGAAAACTCCCCAACGTCTGTGTGAAAGGTATGGAGAAGGATTGGGGGCAACAGAACTGTTACACCCCTGAGCTGGCATTGGAGGTAGTCACAGAGACGCAACAGCACAGAGTCAACGTCTGTGTAAATGGGGAATTTGTATGGGGGAAAAAAAATTGTAAATTTAGGTTTAATTTGACTAAAGAATGTATTGCCAGTATGAAACTTTTTTTCTTCATGTTTTTGGCCAAGTTAAATCTTGCAGTTTTGTGCCGTTTTATGAGGAATGTTTTTTTCTTAGATTGCATTAGACACCAGGCCAAAACTGAGAAAATTGTGGCGTTCACTTTTATAAGGTGATACAATTTTGAATCATTTCACATTATAGTGATATTGCACAGGGGGTTTCTTGATTATGTTATATACTGTGAATTTATTTCAAGTCCAATGCACAATACTGCCCAAAACATTTGACTGGTATGTGACTTGCTTGACCCTCAGACTTTGCTGACCCTTATTAAACTGCAGTTAAAGTTGAAGACATTTTACTATTTTTATTAGTGGATTTTCCTCATCTACAGTAAAATAAACTTAAGAACATACACACCAGATTTTCCTCATCTACAGTAAAATAAACTTAAGAACATACACACCATCCAGAGCAAGGCAGCCACTGCACCAACACCTCGGCACGGTCCTTAAAAAAGAAAGAAAGATATAAGGAACAATAAGTGTGTGACACTTGATTAGAGCACAAAACAGTTTGCTGTACAAACTGAACATGTCAGTACCAAATGAAAGAGACATAATACCACTATGGAATCAATCAAGATTCATTATTCCGCATCAAATTGTGGAAGGACACAGTTAAAGACTGATGGGTAACCAGGTCTGCATTTTCATCCTAAGCCATGTTGTTCACATGTTAACAAAGAAAAAAAGACTTTGCTTTGCTATATGCAGAAATATGTTGCAAAGGCAGTATTTCAAAGGCGTCTTGAAAATATAGCATGCACTGTGTACATTACCGCTAAGAAGACTTTCATAAATCCTCTTAATTGTAATAAGGGCATTCCTGGCATCTTCTGTGTCCATTTCCCATGGACAGACACACTCGGCTGTAAACCCATCTGGAGCTCTGCTGGCAAGGAGGATGGGATGTCGATTGTGGAGCTGAAACAAAATTGGCACAAAATCACAAGACAGAAAATTGGATACATAAATGGAAGGTCATAATACATAAAAATATATATTTTATTATATGCTTTAATACCTATACATATAAGCTATACATTGAGACTCAGAGTGAGGTCACTATAAACCGTTTTAGTAGCAATGTAAAAAACAAAAGACCTTGGTAACAAACACAGCTATTCCAATTCAGTGTGAGACAAGGGAAGCATCAATAGCTTCAATATCTAAAAACACAGCTAACGCTTTAAACTATCCAATTAAATTTTATTCATGGTATCTAATCATAACAGAAGTAGTCTCAGGACACTTTTCATAAAGAGCAGGTCAAAACCACACTATAAGATATCAAAGCGTTAAGGAACAACTTCCGAATTCTAATCCTGCAATGTAAATGTTCATTTTCAGGATATTTTATCCAAAATTGATAGATAGCAATGTGTTTATATATACGCAATAACAGCAGGCTCTGATCTAGTAGTACATAACTCTGTTCACCAGTGACTTAGGGCGCACTCACACTGTCCTTCAGCACCACGCCTCGGGCTTTAGGAAACTTGTCCATGCCGCAGTTATACCCGGAACGGTTGCACTCACACTGGTCAAACGCACTAGGCTTTAGCCGAAAAACCAGTTTTGGCCCGGTGCAGAAGGACAGTGTGAGTGCGCCCTTAGGTAGAGTGAAAACAAGACAACAAGACAAGACAATTGGGAGTGGTACAGTAAATCGAGAATTCAGGATTGTCTTGCAAATAAAAAAAGGATGAGTGTTAAATTGCTGCAAAAGCAAATAATGTAAGAGAAATATAGTAATGTAAATGTAAAGATCAGCAATTAATTACTTATTATTTTATGACAACTGTCTGAAAGAAAAAAAATAACCTACCAGTAGATTTGTTGCATCATACATTTTGTTGATGCTGCAGTTTTTTTGTGTGTGTTTCCAATCTTGGCCAAATTTCTTCTTTTGATTTTCTAATTTTTTTTGTAAGGCTGCTTGGCCCCGCACTGCTTACACATCTTGCTGGCCACACCAATCGTTTCCTTGCATGTGATGCATTGTTTTTGAGTAGGCATCTGGAGACAGAAACAGAAATAAGAAATGAGAACACTGCATGCTGTGTTACCAGTGAATAATAAATTAACACAATAAATACAGTGCTCTTACATGTTTGCCTTCAAAGAAAACTGCTACAGCATAATACTACTCAGGACCTGTGTCCCCAAATTAGTTTTTTTTCCAAGTCAATTTATAAAAACTGTATATGTGATAGTTTCTTGAGGGCTCTAGAAGGTAACAATAAATGCTTGTTATGAATTAAGAAATACCTATAGACCTTTTCAAAGATGTAAACTTAAACATTCCACAACAGTCCTAGTTTATTTCCTGTTGCAGTGAATGTGAATGACACCAGCTGTCAGGAAGTAAACAAGGAACAAGGCTGTTGCCTAGCAATGGAATTCCGTTGAAAATGTCTATTGAAAACAAAATACGTTAGGTGGTATATTAACAAATGCATTCTTCCTTGAAACATGCACAAATAGTCACAAACATAGTAAATAGGTCACATATTTGACGGTACACCTGTTTTGTCTGTCCTCTACCGTGTCTTATGTATTCCTGACTTTGCACCTGTACGTGTCTTTACGTAATCTAGGGTGTCTAAAAATATATTTGAATCTCAACTAGACAGCCTGATTATAAGAAAAGATTAAATCTAAAATACATATCATTTTAGCTTACCATTTCATGTAACGTAAGACTAATTGGGAGCGTGTAAACGCATATAACGTTAGACACCTAAAACAATAACGATGAGCGATCTCTTTCAATTAATATTAGCTATTGTGAAAACGGATATTTATACAAATCATCATCAAAGTTAAATATCACGTTAGCGGTTGTCCGCGCTAGCTGACTAGCTTGCTTAGTTAAATGAATGTTAACTTAGCTCTTAAAACATTATACAGCCGATAATAATCTAGTTTCTATTACATTAATAGGCGGCGAAAGGACAAAGAATGCAATGATTTACACATTTGATCGTTCTCAAATAGTTTTTAGCACTATTTATTACTAGCTACTTACCTTTAATAGTCCGTGTGTCAAGCGATGAAAAAGGATGTAATCAAATAGACCCACAATGCACCATGGACACATGCGAAAAGAGGAATACGTCCTGCCTACGTTCAAACCCGACGCAGGGGGCTTTCAACTCATTTAAGGACTTCCCAAAACTTCAGATATGGACGTTTAAGGAGAGCCCAAAACTTCAGATGTGGACGTTAAAGGATAGCCCTAAGCTTCAAATATCGCCTCGGACGGGCTTACATTGGAATGAGTTGAAAGCCCTCTGCGTCGGGTTTGTACGTTTAAGGAGACCTTTTCAGTCCGTAACTAACGCCAAAGGCCCTGACCAATCTTCAGTATTTGACGCGTTGGGAGTGAGACTGTGTTGACAAAACATATAAGAACAGACTAACAAACATCATGAGAGCATGTAAAACAGATTATTATAGTGATATTTTGGAAAGAAGCAAAAACGACATAAAAAATACATGGAGCATTTTGAACAAATTAATTAAAAGAAGAAATAAGGAGTCCCACTTCCCTTCTCACTTTGAAATAAATTATGGACATCTGATCACCCAGCCAAACGAAATTGCTAATGAATTGAATAACTTCTTTAGTAAAATAGGTTCTAACTTAGAAAAAGAAATACCAAACTACCATAATAAGGAGGATATCCTCTGCAAACTTCCAAAGCAGGAAAACAGTATATTCCTACATCTTACAGATGAAAATGAAATTCTTTCAATTGTGAAAAAGTTAAAAAGTAAAAAGTCATCAGACTCTGATGGATTGGACATGTCAATATTAAAAGAAATAATTGATTTTGTAATAATTCCTATCACCTTTTTATTTAACCTGTCCCTGCAAACAGGAATATTCCCAGAAAGAATGAAGATGGCAAAAGTAATTCCGATTTACAAGTTGGGTGATATACACACATTCACAAATTATAGACCTATCTCCATACTATCCCAATTTTCTAAAATATTGGAGAAGCTTTCCATTTAAGATTATATAATTATTTAGAAAAATATGACATACTCTGGTAGCAGCAATATGGCTTTAGACCTTACCGAACCACAACCTTAGCTTTGGTGAACCTAGTTGAAAATATAACAAATGCAATAGAACATAAGCAATATGCTGTTGGTTTATTCCTGGATCTTACCAAAGCTTTCGACACCGTGAACCATGATCTCTTGCTGAAAAAACTTAATAGATATGGGATCAGGGGTGTGGCCCTTTCCTGGATCCAAAGTTATTTGAGCAACAGATCCCAATATGTCCACTTTGATGGCACCGACTCAGAGACCATGTCAGTGACCTGTGGACTCCCCCAGGGGTCAGTGTTAAGTCCTTTGTTGTTCATAATTTACATTAATGATTTATGTTTGGTTTCAAAAACAATGCACTTTATATTATTTGCAGATGATACAAACATACTTTGTTGTGGTAGAGCTCTAAAGGCATTATTTGAAGCTGTAGAAAATGAACTGAAAATATTGAAGTATTGGTTCGACTCAAATAAATTAACTCTGAACTTAAAGAAAACTAAATTTATAATATTTGCAAATCGTCCAATCAATGTGGAAACAAATTTAATTATAAACGATACAGAGATTGAACAAGTAAATGAATTTAAGTTTTTAGGAATAATATTGCAAAATAAGCTAAGTTGGAGAAATCACATAAATTATATAAAGGCAAAAGTTTGCAAATCATTAGCAGTCATTAGTAAGGTTAAAGAATATTTAAATGATCAAACGCTATATGTATTGTATTGTTCCTTGGTGCTTCCCTACATGACCTATGGTCTGGAGGTGTGGGGAAACACATACCAAACTAACACCAAACCAATCAGTTTGATCCAAAAAAGGGCAATGCGACTTATAAATAAAGCTGGATATAGGGAACACACAAATACACTTTTCATCCGAAAAAAAGCCTTGAAATTCAAGGACTTGGTTTACTTTCGAACGGCACAATTTATGTTTAAAATAAAGAATAATCAATTCCCCATTCTGATTCAGAACCTGTTTCAGGAAAGGGAAAGTACCTATCTGCTGAGAGGGCAAGACGTGCTGAAAAAGCCCAGTGTTAGAACAAATGCAAAAATGCATTGTATTTCTGTAATTGGAGTGAATGTTTGGAACGATTTGGCCATAGATTTAAAAGACTGCAGAACATTAATTTACTTTAAAACTGTTCTCAAGAGGATCATTATTCAAACATATGTTGATTGTGTTTCACTGACAGCAGCAATAAATTAATTATTAGACATTTTCTTTTTGACCTGTGTGTAGCTGCTACCTAAGTTTATGTATTTTAAAGGGTAGGCGTTATAAGCTTTAGCTTCTGCCTATTCCCTTTTTTCAGACCTTATACACTTATTTTTTGTGTTTGTTACGAAATGTCTTTGTCTGAAATGTCTGAAAATAAACTGAACTGAACTGAACTGAACTGAGTTTGTAAAAAAATGCATATTGAAGGCTTCAAGTATCGTCTGTCCAGAAAAGAAAGGTCAGTTTAGCAACATCGGCCTTTCTGCTAACAATTCAATTCAATTCAATTCAATTCAATTCAATTTTATTTATAGTGTCGAATCATAACAAAAGTTATCTCAGGACACTTTACAGAGTAGGTAAAGACCACACTCAATGACTTATTTATAATTTACATAGACCCAACAATTCCTCTGTAACACCGTGGCACAATGCATTTCTGACCTGTCAAGTAACATTTATGATCAACTGCGTGAGAAAGCCAAATGTTTTGATGCATACTCAGTCGCTCTTGACGAGAGCACAGACATGACTGACACTGCTCAACAGACAATTTATGTCTGTGGTGTTGATATCAATTTTGAAGTGACAGAAGAGTTGCTCACAGTAATTCCAATGCAAGGCCAGACCACCGCTCCAGAGATCTTTCACCCAGGGGCGGGGCTTGCCAACAGGCAAACCAGGCAATTGCCTGGGGCCCCGGCTTCCAGGGGGCCCCCACTTGGGCATCCTCCCCAGTGACCGGTGCCCCAAGTGCTAATAAATGTACGGCACGGCAACGACAACAACGGGCATTTACTATGAAAAAGCGCCGTAGCAACCCCCCTTGGGGGCCCCCACGTCACTTCTGCAGTCGGCGCTGTCTGTGTCAATCAGCGCGAACCGCAGGTTTGATTGTTTGTTTAGCACCGAGCTCCGCCCACTTACACCGAGCTCCGCGCTTGCGAAAAGATGAAGAGGAGTTATCCCAGCGGGGCAGAAAAGAAAAAACAGAGGAAGGAAAGGGAGGAAAAACGAAAGTAAGACAGTGGTAAGTGCATTGTTATGTTTTTCTGACTGACTGTGTTGTGTTGTCACGGACTCCATAGCGGCTAATAAGCTAAAAACTAAGCTATGACGAATGCGTAACATGACACAGCTACATGAAGCTAGCTAGCAGGAGGAGGTGTGCGCCACTCTCCAGTCTCAACCAGCAGAAAACAACAGAAAGTTTAGTGAGGCAGACAGTCTAACAACAACAACAACAACAACAACAGCAACAACAACAACAACAGCCTAATACAGTGGAAACCGCTTATAGTGATCACGGATATAGTGATCAACCGCTTATATGGATCAAAAGGCTTGGGACAGAATCATTTCTATACAAATGCGGTTTAAATAATTCGTTTATAGTGATCGAGAAATCCGCTTATAGTGTTCATTTTTTTTCTCATTTTATGAATGAAAACGTGCTGGACGTCTGCTTCTGCCGAGTGAGCTAACAGCTAGCTAACGAGTGAGCTAACATCTAGCTAACGAGTGAGCTAACAGCTAGCTAATGTAAGGAGTTGACACCGGCAGCAAGCGCGCGAATCATGGCTGGAAAAGGGAAGTCATTGCCACCTGATGAGAAACGTCTCCTCAAGGCTTATGACAGATTTTTTTTTATCGTTTTGAAAAACCAGTGAACTTGGTGTTAGACAACACTGATCCATGGAAACATGTGAAGTGACTTCTTAACGCGGCGCAGCGGAGCCGCAACACAAAACAGACGTAGCTTAACTCTTCTTGATGCCGTTGTTATCTTCTATGTTGTTGTTCTATGAAACAGTGTTTCAAAGTTTATTTTAAGACTTGTTTAAAAAAAAATGCACCGGCTTCACGGCAGAGCCGACGCACAGAATAAGTTACTGTATTTGTATTTATGTATTTATGAGTTATGTCTGCGCACTGCGCAGTAATATAACTTGCATGGTTCCTCTCAAAAGGAGCATTTGAAACGAATGTGTTTGAAACCATAATAAAATTCAGTAAATGCTGAAACGGTTCGTTTCGTGCAATTGTTATCATTGAAAAACGATACAAATGGCGTTTAGATAATATTCTGCATAAAAAATGTGAAATACTGTAATAAGAATTCGGTTATAGCGACCAACCGCTTATAGTGATCAAATTGGCTCTGGACCAACGTGATCACTATAAGCGGTTTCCACTGTAGTATGTAATACTTAAGTACACCTTCTATGATAAGCTTTGCATAATGATGAGATGAACTTAATAGTGCCAGAAAGGGAGAAATATGTGTTTGGCAGTACATATGATATGTGCACCCACCACAAGAGTAAGTCAAGTGCATAATACATGTTGAACTTAACAATATGTTTCCTCTCATCTCTCCTCAGGATCATTACTGTCTTTTTTAAACCAACACATCCAGGGAAGGATGATGTTCCCCCTCCCATCCCTGATGATGACAACTGTAAGTTCATTATTCCACAATTGATAATGTTATGCCTTAATATTCTTCATGGCAGTAGTATTAAGCTGTAGTAGTAGAAAATGCTGTGCACATACATAATCATATGCCTGCCCTTAGAGATTCTCATATGCCCTGTTGTTGTTTTTTGAGTTTAGTTCCATCAACATCCACCTCCAGCAGCACAGTGGTTTCCCAACCTCCTGCGCAGGAACATCCAACCGATGATCAGAGATCAAGTCCAACTGCTGACACAGATGACTGTGAGTTAAATAATTTTTTTTTACTTCCATAGAGAACATATAACAATGACAATAATAATAACTGCAACAAGAATTGCTGTAATTAGCCCATGCTATTAAAGATTATTTATAACAAATATACCCTGTTGTTATTTTTTTTTCTTTTTTGTCATCAGCTCCATCAAGACCCAAATGTGAACAGTCAATTTTATTTTTGTATTTATTTTATTGTTAACAACATTCAGATTTCTATTTTTTGTAATAAAAAAAGTTCATATTTTATATTGTGTTGGTGTCAGTTAATTTACAACAATTATTGATAGGCGTAGGGTTTTAAGAATTTCTGTTCCTCCCTGAAATTCACTTTGAGAACCCCTAATGTCTTCTAAAGTATTATTTTCAGTATACAAATCAAATGTCCCAGAAATTGTGTGCAAAAAACGATTTTTTTCACTGTGGAGGGATGGGGTGGGGCCCCCACAAATTTCTTGCTTGGAGCCCCAAAGGACCCTTGCCCCGCCACTGCTTTCACCAGCTGTGTGCTGCCATTGAGAATGCTGGTTTGCCATGGAAGAGGCTTGTTGGAATAACAACTGACGGAGCGCCATCGATGACACGGAGGAAAAATGGACTGGTGGCACTTGTGCAAAGAAAACTGAAGGAGGAGGGTGTAGAGGAGGCCATTGCGCTGCACTGCATTATCCATCAGCAGGCCCTTTGCTAGCAAATGCCTGAAGTCTGACAATGTGATGTCAGTTGTTGTGAAATGCATCAACCAAATCCGATCCAGGGGCTTAAAACACAGGAAGTTCCGTGCTTTTTTACAGGAAATGGAGTCAGAATATAAAGATGTGCTCTATTTCACGATGTACGTTGGCTCAGCAGGGGAAATGTCTTGAAAAGATTTTTTGAGTTGAGAGAAGAATTGAAAGCCTTCATGGAGAAGGATGGTGCGGCTGTTGCTATGTTAAGTGATCCCGAATGGCTCATGGATTTAGCTTTTCTTGTTGACATCACGCATGAGCTGAATGTACTAAACAAGAAGTTACAAGGCCAGGGGCAGCTTGTCATTGCTGCCTATGACAACGTGAGAGCATTCTCTACAAAACTTGAGTTATGGAAAGCCCAGCTCTCTCAGACAAACCTTTGCCATTTCCCAGCATGCAAGGCACTTTTGGATGCAGGCACACCATTCAGTGGCGAGGAATTTGTTTATGCCATTTTGAAACTACAGAAGGAATTTGATCACAGATTTGCAGACTTCAAGATACACAGAGCCACGTTTCAAATTTTTGCAGACCCCTTCACCTTTGTTGTGCAAGATGCCCCTCCTGTGCTTCAAATGGAGCTCATTGACCTGCAATGCAACTCTGACCTCAAAGCTAAGTTCAGGGAGGTGAGTGGAAAAGCAGACATGCATGTGCAATTTTTGAGAGAATTGCCCCCCAGCTTCCCTGAGCTTTCCCGACTGTTCAAGCGGACCATGTGCCTTTTTGGAAGCACATATTTGTGTGAAAAGTTCTTCTCCACCTTGAACTTCAATAAGTCCAAGTACAGGTCTAGACTTACTGATGATCATCTTCAAGCCATACTGAGGGTCTCAACTGCTTCCTCTCTAAAGCCAAATGTGGCTCAGATATGTGAGAAGAAGCGTTGTCAAGTCTCTGGCAGCAAAGAGTAGGCAAGAGAAGCCATGTTCAGAAGAATCGTTCATGATCTTCATTCAATGTTTAATTCATGTTCAAGACACTTCATGTTCAGAAGAAATCATTAAAACAGTTAATAATGACGTTTGAGGATGCGGCCCAGCCTCACCCATTCTCTGCCTCCAGCGGCCCCCGGGTAACTTGAGTTTGAGACCCCTGGGTTAAACAATGTAGATACAAAGTTTGATGAAATCATATTGTGAGGAGACTGCATGTTCCAATCTCATTGGGCTGAAAAACTGATATTTTTTATTGTTCAGAATTTGATAGAATATACTCTGTGTCTATACCACTGATGTACAAGCATGTTTTTTTAAATAACCAAGGCACTTTAACAAAAACCTTTATTTACTGAAAAAGCAGTGATCAAAATTAGAGAACAGTAGCCATTGTGTCAGAAGAGAAGATTGATTAAAAAATGAATAGGAAGCCTGTGAATGTTCTCATTTGTCCAGGTCATAATTATCCCCAAAGTAATTCCAGTCAAAAGCAACTGGACTTGGTTATTTGTCTAGGAAGACGTTTAACATCTCATCCAAGAGGCTCCATCAGTTCATGTGCGCATCTGACCAGACTGGGACTGGTCAAACTATCTGGTGTGGAGATCCAGGTATTTAACCTCTCACAAGGCCGATGATGTCTCTGGAACCCTTTGTGCTAGCTGTAAGCAGAACACTGCATTTTACCGACTTTTGGTGGAAAAGCACTTTCACCCTCAAACAAAAGCCAGTTGGAGGGTGGAAGGACACAGTAATCAATTCCCCAAGGGCCAATTGAATACTTGTTTTTTCAAATCTATTTTTAGAACCCAACGCATCTTCCTGCAGAAATAATACTCAACATCACAGCCTACCCAACACCTAATGGTTATCTCAATCTAAACATTCACTTTGTTTCCTTACAAAAACGCAATGGAATCCTTGTTCTTATTGTGTTAATGATCAGTCCTGCTATGGAGAACAGGTGCTCCTCTGGCACAGAGGTGGCAGGCATCACCAGCTGCTGCTTTGATACAGCACCAATGCATGGCTCGCTGAAACAAGCTTCTAGCTCGTTGACGTCCATTTTTTCAAACTCGCCTCCTCAAAGATAGTGTCCAGTGCCTCTGTGCTTACGACATTGCGGCCCCAAACGTCACTGTTTCCCCCCTCCATATGGTCTGGGTCTTGCAAAGTAACCCTGTCATGTTGTTTAGACAACTTCTCTCGGATGGTGAGTTGAAGAGCTGGTTCCAAAAATCAAAGGTGTTTGTGTCTCGGGGCAAGCACAGAAGCAAGAGGTGCTGCGCGCAAGTTCTGTTTACCAATCATGGTTATTCGAAACGAGGACTACTTGAGAAATCGATAACTCTTGCAAAACTCTACAATTTATGATTATAATAGCAATCTGATCCTGTGATATAACAAGTGGACATTTATTTCTGGTGTGCTCTTGCCCCTTTCTATTATATTATAGCCTGGTTCACGGCGGCCATGCTGCAGAGCTCATGGTCAATACTGGACCAATTTCAATGGTTGTTGCCATTCCATCACTTACAAGGAACCATATGAGAAGGCATCACTAGAAACTGATTGGGAAATGACAGGCTCTTTTAAAACATACCTGGCAGGTGATTAGATGAACTATCTCTCTATCTCATCAAAGTCAATCAGGAAAAGAGAGAAAACATGTTTTCCACCAGAAAAGCCTTCAGTGCCATTGTCTTCTCTCAATGAAGAAAATCTCCAGTTCTGATAAGGCTGATCCTGTTGAAGCATCTAAGCTAACCTCTTTAGAAGCTGCTATTGTTGTTTGGAACAAAAGGTCATGCATTACTCAGAGACTGATGATGGATTTTCGTGTGGCATGTGAAAGTGATTCTCGTGTGATCTTGTGTAGTCACAAGAAATCAGCTGCTGTGCAAGGCAAGGTATTTACCGTACTGACAGTGATTATTCATGTATCTTAGGAGCGGAGCCTCATATCTCTGTATGAAAGTCTAATTTAAAGATGGTCAGTGGCAGAGAGTAGGACTCTAAACAAACAACTGTTCACCATGGATGATGCCTGCCGCTCAGGCCGTCTCAGTGCCTGATCAACAGACAGACAAAGCAAATCTAGATTATTACGTTTATATATCCATAGTTTGTGGGGGACTTAGAAAGTGTATAAGTGTTTCTGTATATGTCACATAAGCTACTGGATGCCTAAATTTACCTCTGGATCAATAAAGTGTATGTCGGTCACTCTGTTAAATGGACCTTACATTTAACAGACTTAAAGTTGTACTCCATAAGATTTGAAATGTGTTGTTTCTAAGATTGTAAGATGTAACTGCAGGCAAGAAGCAGCCTCCATCTTTTCATGTTCACGGTCAACATGACAAACTTTATTGAAACACATACACCTATTTTTAGTCTGTCCCCTAAATGTACACACACATATGTCCCTATTGTATTACTGCCCTTACTACAAGCCTGACTCAGAAGTTGGAATTTCCAATATCCATTTACAAGTGAACTGTCATGATTGACGACGGAGGATACACGGAGGAGGGGACCCAAATGCAGACACGGAACTCAGGAGACGGTATTAACAAATTTAATAAAACTTATTTACAAAAAGGTGCACTAACTCAAAGGAAAAACACAAAGAACTAGATACTAACTCACACGGAGAATGGACACACGAGGAACAGGTACACAGGGAGACATCAGGGTAGGTAGAAGGTATGATCCGGCACCGAGTGAGGCTCAGTACCGGATTATATACAGACTGGCAGGTGATCAATGCTAACAGGGATCACCTGCCAGGAAAACAAACTCAACACCAGAAAAAGAATAGCACATACAGAAAAACACAGACAGAGGGAGACAAAAACAACGTTTAAAGGGGAGAAGGCACAGACTGTCCAGAATCACAACATGAATCCAGCATCAATGCTGGGGAAGCAGACCAACCGCTGCGTCACTAACATGGCGGCTATTTACATCTAGAGAGCGAATGTCGCCACAGACACAGATATTGAAATACTTGGCAAAAAGGCAACAAGTGCTTTCATTATGATCAATCACTCACACATCACGTCACACTTAAAAACTTAAAAGACAATTCAATAGATGAAAATCTTACGGAGTACAACTTTAAGCTTACCTGAGTTCAAGGCATGATTACATGCAAATCTAGCTGCCACTGGCTCCATTTAAGATTTAAACATTTTAGAATGTAACATTTGTTATTTTGCCCTTGCTGCCTCACACAACTTTCACAGCTTCCCTTTGATTTGGCATAGGACGCTGACACTGGGAGCCTGTTCAGTGCATGCAAACAGTAGAGTAGGCATTGGCATGTGGAATAATTGGAATAATTTGCTGACTGCTTCCATGCATGGTCTGTCAATTGCTCCTAAAAAGATTGCTGTGTAATGTCCCAGTGGTGAACTGCATCCTCTGTCTCTTTGCTTTTCCCTTAGTGTTCAGTCACCCCCATTTCTCAGAGATGTATGTCATGTACAAGCAAGCGGAAAGCAGCGATCAAGCTCCCCAATGAATCAAAAAGAGGGCAGACAGAAAGCAGAGGGCACCAGTTTTTTTCCTCCTGCTTCCATCTCTTTGAGACTGTGGGGAAACATGTAATGCACCTTAGGCAATGATATGAAGCAATGAGAATGCATGTTCGCATGAACCCACCATGCGAGAGGGTCTCAGGAGGGAAGCGAACGATAACCAGACAGCACATCCCAGTGATGCCTGGTTAACCCTGATCCCTCTGTGCTTACCTGTGTGTGTGTGTGTGTGTGTGTGTGTGTGTGTGTGTGTGTGTGTGTGTGTGTGTGTGTGTGTGTGTGTGTGTGTGTGTTATTTTGCTGAAAACTCTAGAAACTCAGACTGCTCCTCTGAGATGTTCTTTTTCGCTGATGAAAAATCAGTGTTTACACATTTTTGTACAAGAGTGCAACATATGTGCATGCATGTACTATTTGCATAGTTTTATTCACACATTTTCTCCAGTTTTGTTTACAATTTAATTGCTATCTTTAGTAGCAGTTTTCAGTCCAGTCCAGTTCTTGTGAAATGTGGTGTATTTTGACTTCACATGGCAGTGAAGACATGCCTTATTATCTGCAATAATGAAGTCAATCAACTCAATACACAGCAGATCAATACAGATAAAACTAGGGTTGAAGAAATATTTTTTTGATAAACATTTCAATTGTGGTATAATTAGCCTGGTTATGCCAACGGCTCACATCCATTACTAAGTAGCCCTGATAAACTGTGAGAATGGAACAAAAGAAAGAAGAAGGTGCCGAGAAGAAGGTGTGTGTGTGGACACGCACTCAGCTGACTCTCCAGTCAAGGCCGAGAGTCAGAGAGTTGAGGAGGTGCGGAACGGTGATTGCACCTGAACTGGGGCTAGTATTTAGTGATCAGTAATGCAATTAAATTACTGAATGAAAACCCAGAGTATCGGGCTCGGGAATGCCCAATTCTTCCAGCAAACCTCCCTGATTTCTGGCAGTTATCAGCAGTTCGCCCCTGCCGAGAACTGTCAATAACTTCTCAAACCAGACTGGCGGGGTGATGCTAGGTGTGAATGGCTCTAATTAGCATTTTGATGTCATAATTGTCTGGCCTGTCAGAATTACACAACAAACCATTGGATAGAACCACAGACAGCTCATAAGTAAAATCACCTGTGATTGGACAGCAAATCTTTCACTCATTGGTCACTCTTGGGACATGTGGTCGTTTGCCCATCCCATTTTTTAAATAATAATAATAATAATAACGATACTACTACTATTAATTTTAATAATTATAATAATAATAATAATAATAAAGATACTTATATTATTATTAATAATAATGATTGTAATAATAAGAAAGATATCACTACTATTCATATTAATAATAATATAACTAATGAGAATTCTGCTACTACTAATTACCATTATTGCCATTATTAACTAGACCTGTCTCACTAGAAGTTTATTGAGAATAAAAGAGACATTCATTAAACTATACAATGCATCCCTTGGAGAGTCACCTCCTCTCGGTAATTCAGACTCAACCACAGACATAATTGATCTTTGATCTTGTATATACTTCACTACTGTAAACATTAATTTCTGTAAATTCAAATTTGAGTCTTTTCTAATATATGTTTAGTCTATACAATATTTGTTGTTTGTTTATCTGGAGCTTTGTAAAAAAAATAGTATAAAGTAAATAAAGTATTTCTAATTCTGATAGGAAGGAACATATTGAAATAGTAAAGCTTTATTAAGAAATAAATAAAAGACAATCACTTTCCACAGTTTTCCCCTGGTCTGGGCCACACACTATAACATTTGAATAAAGGGTCTCT
The DNA here is from genome assembly GCF_963691815.1 of Echiichthys vipera. Lineage (NCBI taxonomy): Eukaryota > Metazoa > Chordata > Actinopteri > Perciformes > Trachinidae > Echiichthys > Echiichthys vipera. Next base: position 31,764,552 of record NC_139832.1, on the reverse strand, counting down.
TGGTTGCTTCAGGATCATAGGATGTCGTAGCTGGTCTTGCTGAGGATGGCACAATATGCAGCCTTCTGTGGTGGGTGTGTGTGTGCGTGCGCTCGATGGGTTACATGGGTGCCCTCGTATGTGCATCTGCGCTTTACAAAAGCCCACCTCTCCCAACCGTGCCGTGGACAGCAAGCATGCCATGCCTGGGCGTGGTACTGTTGTACTCACACTGGTCAAACGAACTAGGATTTAGCTGCGAAGCGTGCTTGGGCACGGTACAGATGGACAGTGTGAGTGCGCCTTTACCCTCTTTCTTCTCTGGGCTGAACCTCTCATGGCTTCAGCTTGGGGTGCAGGGTCTGGCTATCTGAATCTGTAGCTGTTCTGGAGTGTCTCATAATAAGTCTTACATGCCGCTTGAAAGAGAGAGACAACAAGTTAAAATATAAAAGAACACCACCACAAACAAAACAGAATTTTTTTTTCAGATTAAAGTTACTTACATACATATAAAGACTCCAGTGTCTTCCACCCAATAAGAAGTCACGGCCTCACTGTGGGACGAGTTCAGTCTGTCACAGCAAATGAAAATAGCATTCGGTCACAGACATTTACTAACACTCAGAATTACTTTTTTTCTGGCCTCCAAAGACAGACTTAATGTCTTTTGTTTTGGATGAGTGTCTACAAGAGCATCTAATGAAGTGGCGGGTGAATGTAAATATCTAAATGTTTGCATGGTGTCTGTTGTGACAAGTTTATACCTAGCACATAAAACCTTACCCGGTCTGGCCTGCTGAGATGAAGACTGTGTGGGCGAGCTGCAGTCCAGTGGCCGTAGCTCAGAGGCCCTATTTCAGAAAGCAGGATTATTTTTCAGGATATTTTTTTTCAAACTTCCAATATATATTTAAATTAGGAATTAATGGAGAACACAGAATAAAACGTTATTGTGGTAAAGTGAAATTACAGTCTAAAATCATCCCAGGATCTTTTTAGGCAAATTGGGTCATCAAATAAGTCATCAAGACAATTTTTTGTGTATGAACTATTAACATAGATTTTCCGGAGAGTCGCTAACTACCTGTCGCGGCTAACACAGATAAGCTTGAGGCGGTGAGTTGGAAAGATTAAAATGTCTTTTTTAACCACTGATACTGCTCCAAATAACACCAAACCTCTGCAGTAGCATGAAAAGAGTCCTGACACATTAACCGAAGCACCAACAATGTAGTTAGTGAACACAGAGTGTATTAAAAGAGAGTGTTTTGAAAGACTACTTACTGGCCCCAGTACAATCTGCTCCATTCAAGTCGATTACCAAATACAATCCAAAAGGAAGGAGCCCATTGATGACTTATTCCAGCAAAATACGTAAACATAGTGGTTTGCTGCAGACACGGTGATCCCTCTTTCTCAGCGTCATGATCTGCATCTCAGAATCAGAATCAGAATCAGAAAACCTTTAATGTCCCGCAGACGGGGAAATTCTTTTGTCACAGCAGCAACAGAATATGACAAAACAAGATAAAAAATGGCAAAAATAAGCAATAAAGTTAAATTTAAAAAGGGAAGAAATGGAAATAGACATATATACATATTCACATGATATAGTGCAGTTGTTCTTGTTTTGTTTGTTTGCAATAATGTAATGTAGTGTATAAATGGAGTGAATAAATATGATTAAATATGTCCAAATAGTGCAAAAAACAGAAGTGCCCATAGTACAGGCATATTGCACAGTGCAGGGTACAGGGTACAGGATGAGGTGATATGATATGATGCTGATATGCTGCTGCTCCAGCAGACTACCTGAGCTTCCTCCGAAGGTACAGTCTGCTCTGACCTTTCTTATATGTTGCTGCAGTGTGGTCAGACCAGTCCAGTTTATTGTTCAGGTGAACTCCTAGGTACTTGTAAGATGTCACCATCTCAATGTCCGTTCCCTGGATGTTCATCTGTGTGCAGGGTTGTTTGTGCCTGCGGAAATCCACCACCAGCTCTTTGGTCTTCCCGGCGTTGAGCTGGAGGTGGTTCCGCTGGCACCTGTCCACAAAGTCCTGATTCAATGTCCAGATTCAAGACAATAATCCACTGGTTTATCAGAGCACGGTCATCGTACTACAATGGCAGCCTATGAAAAGTTTCTGGGATGGAAGGTTCATTTTTGTTTCGCAGCTGAGAAAGATACAAACATTAATCATTCTGTCTCTCTTCCCTTCAAGTAGCAGGCTAGTCGTCTTTCTCCGGGCCTGCACTCACTGTGCGTCTTCCAGCAACAAACGCTCCCTGACCCCTGAGATCTGCGTAATGTTTTGGTGCTGAAGGGCGAAGCTGTTTGTAAGTATGCTGATATACCTGAACTACTCCATCAACAGTAGCAAAATCCATACCCACATAGCAGAAATGCTCATGCTCCTATGCCTACATGAATGCTGCAAAATGCAAAGTCTTGCGAGCCAGCCCAAAGAAAATCATCTACATGGCATGCAAGTACTCTAGTGACCTTAAACTCCTTGTCTAACCAATAAAAGACTGCTGGATCCACCTGCGACATTCTACCACCTGTGCTCAGCATGATGGCTTTGACTTTGTTATACCAATATAGAGATGCATCAGCAAGACCAAATACACATTTTTTTAGCTTCAATAGAACATTGCCACTGCCTGCCTCAGGAGGGGGCCGGGTATAAAAATCCCTGGACAGCTCCATGCCCTGCAAGAACGCAAATTTGATGCCCAAAGAATGGACTCGCCACTGATTCTGACAGATTACTGATAACAATAGCCTAAGAGATTCTGAGGCACATGTTGGAGAATCGTTCTTTAATTCTTGCATATTAAGCTCTTCAAAACCTCTGGCTACAAGCCGTGATTTAGGCACAATACCCTTGGGAGTTTCTTTGAGACTACAGACCCATCTGGTAGGGACACATTTTTGGCCTTCATTTTCAACCTCCTCAAACACATCGTTATTGTGCCAATTCTGTATCTCTCCTTGTTTTGCTGCATCAAATGAAATGTATTTTGTTATGAGTACATCAGCCTCCCTGTCATCTGAATCAATGTTAAGACTTTCAACATGTGACATATGAACTGACTCCTTTTGACCCCCACTGCCATCAGGTTCGATGTGTTGTAGATTATACCAGTTTTTGCACTTTCCTGCAGCTTTTCCTGCTCTACCTAAAACTCTGGCTGTACGTTGAATGCCATCATCTCTGCACACAAATGTTAAAGTCTGGCCTGTTCTTATCTTAACATGTGCACAAGGGCCGGGGTTACCACAGGCCCTGTGTACTGTGTCTGTTTGTGTCACATTAGTTTGTGTCAACACATCATTCTAGTCACTATTGGAGCTGACTACTGCAGTGTTTGTCATGTCTCCCTCACTTTCTGCTGTTCTGTTAGGATCATCTTGTGCAGTCTGCTTGTCCTGCTCCTCTGTGTTCAACTTACAAAGCCTAGAGTGATGCACTCTAACAAGAATACCACCATATCTCACAAACACAACAACTCCATCCTGACCAATAACAACCCCCAGTCCCTTCCACTCAGTGCAGTTTGCACATTTGTAATATACTCTGTGGCCTGTCATATATTTGTCATCTGTAGGTCTGAGCTGCTTGTGAAGTGCTCTCCTAATTCTGTCTGAGCATTCAGCTTCTGTGAATGCTTTCCCGGAAGCATGCAAAGCTGATATGTGTTCTCCTGCCTTAGCACTTACAGTGGTACCCTCTAGGGAAGGTAGCTTGTCAACTAATACAGAGGGGAGGTTAGGATTCTGTCCAAAGACTAGTTGATGTGGGCCGTAACCATGGACACTGAGCATACTGTTCTTCGCCATGAGGGCCCAGTCAAGAGCAGTGTGCCAGTCATCCATTTTCCCGTTTCACCTTCTGGAGGATTTTTGGTGAGTGTCTGACTGTGTATCTCCAGCAGGCCGTGCTACAGGGACTGCTGTTGTTCTTGTCTCAATGTTGAAGTTTTCCGCCATGATTTCCTCATTTTTGAATTCTCCACCGTTATCACTATATAGTCTCTGGGGGGCACTATGCACACTTATCCATGTGTGAAGGAAGGAGTTGACGATTTCAGAGGGTTTCTTTGTTTTCACAATGTTTCCAGCACTGAAATGTGTGGAATGGTCGATGATATGGAGGTAACATATGCCTGGTTCCAACTCGTGCAGGTCCACTGCTACGTTTTCATTATACTCTGAAGCCAAGGGTTAACCTACAGCAGGCTTTGGCTTTGTCTTGCTGTACCTTTTGCATATGTCACAATCATGTACTATTTGTTGCAAAATTGTATTACTTTGTCCTTATTTCCTGCGCTATGAATGAGCCTTTGACCACTCAGCTTCAACATGACATTTCGTCTGTGCTATTTCAGCAGGTAGTTTTACTTTTCTGGTGGAATATACCAAGTTCCCATCTCCAAATCGAAATGGCCTTCAACTGGGGATTTCAGTTTGTAGTAACTGTTTTACTTGGTCTGGACTGAGGTCTCTCACATAGCTTTCCAGCCACTTCTCACCACATACTGTACGAGTGCAAGCAGTGTCAATAATAGCTGACCCCAGGGATTCAGCCAGGAATATTTCTGAGTCGGACATAGAGGCTTTGGTAAACAGTGTAATGTTACATTCCTCAACATTGTCTTCTTCAGTTAATTTGACATGTTCACTCTTCTTATGACGATGAAACTTGCTCTGACAGATGGCGCATCTCAATCTCTTTCCAAATTGATCCAGTGGATTGGTACCAGCTAATGGCGGCCTCTGTTGTCCAGTCAGTTACGTGTACCTTTTTCCTGGTCCTTGCGGTCTTTGCTCTGTGAAGAATGCCACATCCTGCTGATTCACTTGAATTGCGCTTGACGGGCCTGGCATTTTCCCTCAGAAAATCCTCTGAAGTGCTGATTTCATGTTGGTGAACTTTAAGTCTGTGCATGCCGTTAGTGCAAGTTGCCTGTTTTTTACGTCAGACAAGCCATGTCCAAGAGCTTAAATGCTAGCGTCGGGTAGAGTCATATTGTACTTTTACAGTTATATCGCTGCTCAAAGTCAACGATATAGTCCAACATGGACAGAGAACTGCCATACCGGTATCCTTGTCCAAGTCGTCTGCTGGTTTTTCCATAGCTGTTTCCCGGGCTCTTCCTTGGAGCCCCAAAGCCACAGCAAGAGCCTCTTTCTTTTTGTCCAGTTCTGTAACACGCTTTCAGATGTTGATTTCATTTTTCCAACTTTCGTACGGCCTGGACTCGCCAAACTGCGGGGCGAAACTTTGTAACTAGCAGAAGCCATCCTCTGCTACCAATGTTGCAATAAGCATGCCGTTTATTTATCTTAAACAACTTTATTTCCTTGCCACACAGAACAACTCACTCGCTCCCATCCACCCCCCTCCAGCCCCGACACAGAGAGTGAGACGGAAAACCTGCACATGCGTACACCTGTTTCCAGGTTCCAAGGGTAAACGCAAGAATAGGGGGAAAAAAGTTAACAGGCACAAGCCTGGTTCAACTAACAGAAGACAAACATTTCAGTGATATAATGATACTTACAGTTTCTGAGTCATCAACATGGCCCTTTATAGATTAACTGTCCCATCTTATAGCATTAGCTTTGTGAAAAATCCAGCTGCACAGTGACAGCCCTGAGTAATTTGGTGTCCTAGGCAAGATTTTAACCGGCGCCCCCTTGCATCACAGCAGTCAATTTCACAATCAACGTTCATACACTCACACAGAAACTGCATGTGTGTATTCAAGATTTTATTTATTTGAGTAAAAAATATCACACCAAATAAAAACTAAAGAAATAAACAAGTGATAAATTAAAAATACAAAATAAGGCAAACATATTAAGCTAAATAGTGCACACATAAACAAATGACATAATATGAATTAAAAATACAAAATAAATAAGGCAAACATATTAAGCTGAACAGTGCACATGTAAAAATCTGTAAGATCCTATCTCCTCAGCCAAAGACTGGGCTTGAATAACTTTGTTAAATGTCCAAAGTAGCTGATGGCTTCTGGTGTGCTCTTTGCAGCATCAGCTATGACCAGATTTAAAGTGTGAGCCCCACATGCAACAAAAAAAGTTCTCAGGTTCTGTTGAAGCAACCGAGCCTGAACACCTTTATTCTTGCCTATCTATTGTTAACCCCTTTGCAAAACGGACCTCCAACTCCTTCCATGTTGCCATGTGGGTATTATGCTCCTGGCTATCCTAATGAGCTTTCAGCAACTGGCTTGCATTTTTCCAGTCCTTCAGTCCTTCTTTGTTAAGTTTGTAATCTTTTGTAGAGAACATTTTGCAGCAAAAGCAGTGCAAGCTATCATTCTTTTTGGAATACATCAGCCAGCTTCATTTGACTGTTTCCCCATTAACTAAGACTCTTTTTAAAAAGTCATGTTGACACCTTCTCCCATCTTTATTTTTTGGAAACGTGTAAATGTTTTTTGTTTGAAATGGTCCTCTGTGTACTAACCCTCTTCTTACTTTGTCTGTAAGAAGAGCTGGACAGTCAGCAGGGTCTGTTGGTGCAGCCTTCAGTCCTGATGCTGTGTCACTGGGCTGTGCAGAGGTAGATGGGACAGGAGCACCTGATGCTGTGTCACTGGGCTGTGCAGAGGTAGATGGGACAGGAGGACCTGATGCTGTGTCACTGGGCTGTGCAGAGGTAGATGGGACAGGAGCACCTGATGCTGTGCCACTGGGCTGTGCAGAGGTAGATGGGACAGGAGCACCTGATGCTATGTCACTGGGCTGTGCAGAGGTAGATGGGACAGGAGCACCTGATGCTGTGTCACTGGCCTGTGCAGAGGTAGATGGGACAGGAGCACCTGATGCTATGTCACTGGTCTGTGCAGAGGTAGATGGGACAGGAGCACCTGATGCTATGTCACTGGGCTGTGCAGAGGTAGATGGGACAGGAGCACCTGATGCTATGTCACTGGCCTGTGCAGAGGTAGATGGGACAGCAGCACCTGATGCTGTGTCACTTGCCTTTGCAGAGGTAGATGGGACAGGAGCACCTGATGCTGTGTCACTGGGGGTGGTACTGAAATACTTTAAAAGTGCATCTGAAGAGAGAAGAAAAGAAATGTGGCCGCTGGATGTTACATTTCAACAACAAACAGATGTTTGGTGTGCTAATAAAAATACATTACATACATTAAACTTTATTATCATTGCAATACAATTTAGTCTAACCAGAGAGCAAAAAGCAGTAATGTGCAGTGGAATTAAAATGTATATATTTCGTCTATGAATGATATGGGACAGCTAAGGTGTGAGTATTAACAGTAATACACTTTAACTGCACTTAAATACTGATGTAAACTTTAACAAACATAACTGCGGCACAATTAACAAAGGCTTACAGCTACACTATTACAAAGGGGGTGGAAAACTAAAAGCATTTTAACTGACATACCAGCAGTAGACATCTGTAAAATAATATCTGAACAGGTATAACGTTAACTTTTCAAACGTCCCTGATGAATTTAAGGTGGAGTAACATTAACGCATGTCGACTCAGCTATTTATTGATTAGTAAGCGATGCTGCTATCGTCCAAAGTAAGCTAGCAAGCTGACACTCTGCTCCAACAACGGTAACTACGATCATTCAACTATTTATTTAATTTACTTCATCACATTGACGTAACTGTACCTCTATCTTTTTCATGTTTTTCTTCCTCTTCTTTCCTTCTTTTCCTTCCCTGGGCGCCCGATGGTTTCAGTCTTTTAGACATAATTCCGCTACAGTGACATTAATCTTCTTCTTCGTCTTGGGGTCACGGTCTGATTCATCCAACTGGCCTTTCGACCCGCCCCCCTCACAGAGGACAGGTACAGTGCAGAGATCAGGGAACCAGAAAAAAGGCTTCTTCATTATTTAATATTATTCACTATTAAATGATGTTGCTGTGGGCTTATATAATATTTCGTAATGGCGCTGGTAAAAATAAGAATGTATACACATATATACTGTTTTTTTTTCTTTTCCTCCGCCCGTTTGTGGCGCCCCCCGCGGATGACGGCGCCCCTAGCATTTGCCTATACTGCCTATGCCCAGGGCCGGCTCTGCAGCTGCATATTGTGCTTTGTTGATTCCTTCGCCGGGGCGTCCTTGTGATGTTTTTCCACTGTTAAAGGTATGTTTTCATAAGAGATAAGAATAACTTGAAAAAGCTGAATTCAATTTTCAGCATTTGGGCCAAATAATCTCTTTACACATTGCTCTAGGAAAAATTTGGGCCACTGTAAATAAAGCTGAGTTTGTTCTGAACATTTCCATATCAAACACTTTGGTATTGCGTTATATGCAACTACCCTTAAAAGGGGAATTTAAGTATGCAAAATCGAGAAAATAGCCTAAGACCTCGGAGGGTTAAGTGGCATGAACAAATAAAGAATAGGTTTTTGTTGACTTCTCTTAAAGCATGTGAAGCTGGGAAAGCACGTCTCCAACTGCCTGAACATCAGCAGCGGTTCCCCTCAAGGCTGTGTACTTTCTCCACTTCTATTCTCCATTTACACCAACAGCTGCACCTCTAGTCTTCAGTCAAGCTCCTGAAGTTTGAAGATGACACCACCCTCATTGGACTGATCTCTGATGGAGATGAGACTGCCTATAGGTGGGTCACCACCTTGTGACTTGCTGTAGACAAAATAACTTGGAGCTTAATGCTCTGATGAGAGTGGAAATGGTTCTGGACTCCTTCTGGAGTCCTTCCGCTTCTTGGGTACAGTCATCAGCCAGCACCTCAAGTGGGAGCAGAACATCAGCTGCATTACCAAGAAAGCACAGCAGAGGATGTACTTCCTGCGGCAGCGGAAGACATTCAACCTGCCAAAGGCAATGATGGTGCACTTCTACACCTCCATCATTGAGTCCATCCTCACATCCTCCATCACCATCTGGTATGCTGCTGCTACTGTGAAGGACAAAAACAGACTGCAGCGTATCATCCGCTGTGCCAAAGAGGTGATCGGCTGCAACCTGCCATCCCTCCAGGTCCTGCACTCCTCCAGGACACTGTGGTAAGCAGAGAGGATCATGGGAGACCCCTCCCACCCTGGACATAAAAATAGTTACAGTTTTGCTACAAAAATAGAATTCTTGAGAATTAAACTACCTGTTGTCTTAATTTCTTGCAAAATATACTCAGAAACCTCCCTCTAGCTGGAAATAACCTAACATTTGTGGACAATTTTTATCAGTGACAATTGCTCTAAGACTTCAAGGGAAGCTCAGCTTCCCCTAAAATGTCACCAGAAAAAATAAAAATAAAAATAAAATGTGATGAAATATGTACTGCTGTGTGTACATTTCATTGACTAAATATGTGCTAGAAAGCCTTCATCTTTTGTTCAGAATAAGCTACTTATCACAGTTAACTGGCGCAACTTCCTTCTCATTCATCCCCACAGCTCCACAGCGCTTTATACAGTCGGACGCTCAGCTTCTACTGACTTGTTCCACTGCAGCTAAACTAGACGCTCATTGGATAAATGCTGGGCTTTGTCCCGCCCACCAGATGCTTAGCGTCTCTGGGGGTCTATGGGGCAGTGGGCTGGCCCGAATGCTCTGCTTCTGTATGATGATTGGATGAGCTGTATGAGGCGGAATATTTTTTTGATTGACAGCTAAATGAGCGAATCAGCAATCTTGAAGAATAAACATCCATCGGAGCATTTTCCAAGTTTTTCATTCTGTTGTTGATCCAGGACTTTACAGATCTCCAGTGACTTTGTCTTTGTTAAAAACGACTAGCGTTGTGTTTGGCGACTCTGTTCCATCACTCTGCGGTTTCTTTCCCCCACGAGCAGCGGCATCTGCAGAGCTTATCCCCCTCCGTCACTCACACTCACACTCACACTCACACTTCACAGTAGCCTGGCGTAGCAGCTCCAGCTGCTAGTATTAGCAAGCTGCACATCATGGCAGATAATATGAATGTTGTCAGCCGGATTTTGGCGAAGCCATTTGATTGAGCCATTAAACAGCAGAGCAGGTAAACTCCTAAGATTGATTTAGTGCAAAAGGTGGGGAAAAGTAGCAGGTCTTTTCAGGTGTCCTGGTATGACAAGGTGAGCTGGCTGACTGGAAGTGCTTTCACAAATAAAATGTACTGTTAGCCATGCCTCTTGATGTAACCATCTCAGGGATGTGTTGTCTGGTCAAAAGTGGGGTTTGGGGATCTATCTAACTTTGACAGGAAATACAAAAGGCATGAAAAAAGCAATGAACATGTAAGTGCATGTGCAAGGTTAAGTTGCCTGTGCAGAGTCAGGGCTGAACATGCAATAAATAAAGGTGCATTCAAGTAGCAAAACATAATGAAACAGTCAAACAAAACAGGGCTTTCCTAAACAGCATTATTGATATGACTTCCTTGCTTGGCCGTCAGGAGCTTTCATTTAGGGGGCATGATGAGAGTGGTGAATCATCCAACAAGGGGAATTATGGGAGTTTACAGAAACCTTAGAAAAGTGCAATGTTTGGTACATTGCTATGCACACAGATTGAATTTGGTGCTGTCTCCAGGGGCTAAATGCTTATCTGAGTGAAGAATTGTTTTTGCATCTCTCTCTGGGTTTGCCACATTTTTCTCAAAATCCAAAAAAAGACGTCTTTTCTTGAGTCTGCAGGCTGCTCAAGGTTTCCCAGAAACGCCCTTCTCGATGGAATTTTACATCACGGATAGTGAGCACTGTGGTAAACAATTTTGATGCCCTCCTTGAGACTTTTGAGAAGATCATTGCAGATAAGACCATAGATGATGACACATTAGATTGTGCCAAAGGCTTTCTGATTAAACTGGAGGATTTTGAGTTTGTGTTCATGTTGTACACATATGAACAAATCTTCTCTGAGACTGATGTGGTGTTTGACATTGTCCAGCAGAGATCTATGGATGTTCTGTACTGCAAGAAAAGAATTGAGTCTCTTCTTTTGTCAAAGAGAAGAGTTCATAGGGTGCTTTCCAGGCTGTCTATGCCAAAGCAGCAGATCTCACATCGGACCTGCAAACTGAGCCCCTGAGAAAGTTCTGTCTGTCACGACTGCAGGATCCTGAAGAGCGCTACAGAAATCTGTACATGGCCATCCTAGATAATCTTTCAGAGCATACCTTAGCGTTTTGAAAATTTGGAAAGCATGCGCTTCTAAGAATAAGTCAATCCAGGGAAAGTGTTTCCAGAGGAGGTGTTTCAGAGTGTCCTAAAAAGTTATGCCCAGAGTTTTGATTCAGGGAGACTGAGGTCTGAACTTCAGGTCCTTTATTCAAACCAGGACTTGCAGGCCAACAGGGGAAAGCTGTGTGATTTCTTGCTGTTTCTGAAAGAAATGGAGTTGGACAGTGCAATGCCTCAGCTGTACAAACTGTTGTCATTAGTAGCAACAGCTGGAACTATATCTGCAGGTGTAGAGAGGAGCTTCTCCTGTTTAAAGCGGCTCAAGTCTTACACCTGCAACACAATGGGCCAAGGCTGTTTAAGCAGCCTTGCTCTGCTGCCATTGAGAGGACACTGGTCAAGTCCCTGGAAAAGACACCTAGTTGGTACAACAAGGTCACAGGTCATCCACCACTGGTTTCTAATTATTATTTTAACTAGGAGGGGAACAAAGTATTAATATTCAATTTAACTTAATATATATTGTCATTTTTGGATTGTTCAGAATTTGATAGAATATCCTCTGTGTCTATTCACCATCATTGGAGCTTACAGTCTGCTTTTGTGAGCAATATATTATATCAAACACTGGAGATCAAAATTAGAGAACAAAGTATTAATATTTGATTATTCTGAAATACACTTATTTTTTATCGTTCATAATTTGATAGGATATCCTCTGTGTCTATACCACTGCTGTACTAGCATGTTTTTAAATAACCAAGGCACTTCAACAAAAACCTTTATTTAGTGAAAAAAACAGTGGTCAAAATTAGAGAACAGTAACCACTGTATCAGAAGAGAAGATTTCAAGAATGTTTTCTTCTCTAGGATTAGAAAAATGAACAGGAAGTGTAATTCAATTCAGTTCAATTTTATTTATAGTGCCAAATCATAACAAAAGTTATCTCAGGACACTTTACAAACTAGGTAAAGACCACACTCTATGACTTATTTATGATAAACATAGACCCAACAATTCCCCCGTAGAGTACGATGGCAACGAAAACCTTCCCTATTACAGGCAGGAACGTCAGACAGACCCAGCTCTGTGGAGAACGGCCATCTGTCTTTACCGGTTGGGGAGGAAGAAAAGTCAAGAGAAAGAGAGAAAAGACGGACAGATGGGCAGAGAAAGACAAAGACGGACACAAAGACAGAGACAGACACACTTCCAGTAACTATAATATTATCTATAGTAATGTGAATATGACTTATATGTTATGGCAGTTAATATAGCAGAATAGTACAAACAAGCACAGCTAAGGTTATAAGTTATAATAGTAGCAGGAAGCGTCATGCAGGACCACAGCAGCAGGCACTACCACGATCAGCAGAGACCTGCAAGACGACAAAGCACAAACAACTCCGGGGGAAGAAGTTGAATTAGTAACATGCATTGATGAGACATGAATGATACAGACAGAGAGGAGAGAGGCTCAGAGCATCTGGAAAAGTAAGCAGAACAAAATCAGCTTAAAAATAACAACATTGCTACGGGTTCGTAAGCCCTAACTGTAAGCTTTATCAAAGAGGAAAGTTTACTCTTAAATATGGGGAAAGTGTATTCCGAATAACACTTGGGAGGAGCTTGGTAGCTGAAAGCTCTGCCTCCCATTCTAATTTTGGAGACTCTAGGAACGACAAGTAGCCCTGCATTCTCAGAGCGCAGCGATCTAGTCGGGTAATACGGTACTATGAGCTCTTTAAGATACGATGGAGCCTGACCAATAAGAGCTTTGTAGGTAAGAAGAAGGATTTTAAATTCTATTCTAGATTTTACAGGTAGCCAGTGCAAAGAGGCTAATACAGGAGAAATATTTTCTGATTCTTTATTTGTTCACTTCGATTTGTTTTAGTTAGTACACGAGCTGCAGCATTTTGGACCAACTGGAGACTCTTAACAGACTTATTGGAGCAGGCTGATAATAAGGAGTTGCAGTAGTCCAGCCTAGATGTAACAAATGCATCGACTAGTTTTTCTGCATCTTTCTGAGACACAATGTTCCTAATTTTCGCAATATTACGCAGGTGAAAATATGCAGTCCTTGTCGTAAACATATCCTGATCAAAAATAACACCCAGATTCCTTACTGTGGTGCTGGAGGACAACATAACATCATCCAGAGTAACAATATCTTTAGCTATTGAGTTTCGGAGGCCTTTGGGGCCAAGTACAATGACTTCAGTTTTATCTGAGTTTAACATTAGAAAATTGCAGGTCATCCAGCTTTTTATTTCCTTAATGCACATTTGAAGTTTATCTAACTGATGGGTTTCATCTGGTTTGATCGACAAATATAATTGTGTATCATCAGCATGACAATGAAGGTTTATGGAGTGCTTCCTTTCTTCTTTTCCTAAGGGAAGCATATATAAGGTGAATAGTATCGGTCCAAGGACAGAACCCTGTGGGATTCCGTGACTAACTTTAGTGTGAATGGAGGATTTGTCATTAACATGTACAAACTGAGATCTCTCTGATAAATATGACTTAAACCAGCTCAGTGCGGTTCCTTTAATGCCAATTAGATGCTCCAGTCTCTGTAGCAGGATGTGATGGTCAATAGTGTCGAAGGCAGCACTAAGATCTAGTAAGACAAGTACAGTCAGTCTGAAGCTATTAGAAGGTTGTTAGTAATTGTGTAGAGGTCACAGTTTTGAATGACTTCAGCACATCTGCACCAACAGGTCATCACTAGTTTCTCACACTGCTCTGGTTTGATCTGTGTCCATTCTTCTTCACTCTCTTCCACAGTTCACTGGAGTGGGTTTCTTACACATGTTGTTGAAGTGCCTTGGTTATTTAAAAAAACAAACATTCTAGTACAGCAATGGTATAGCTACAGCAGATATTTTATCAAATTCTGAACACTAAAAAATAACAAAATTTCAGAATAAATCAACTATTATTACTTTGTTCTCTAATTGTGATCTCCACTGTATATTTGAAAACACTTCCCAGCCATTTACCTTTTGAGCATTACACTGAAATCTTACCCAATCCTGTTGTTATCAATTAAGAAACATTTTCACGGTTAGGCAGATGCTCAATTTTAATGACACTGTAAAATTTGTACATGCTTTTATATCATCACGGCTGGACTATTGTAACTACAAATAAAAACTAAAAACTAATGTCTTTTTTACCTGTCTTAACTCACACTGAGTCTCTTTTGCAATTAGTTCAAAACTCTGCAGCCAGATTATTAACCAAGCAAGTCCTGTCACATCACTCCCATTTAGCCGCACTGCACTGGTTATCCATTCATTTTAGAAATCGGTGCAAATATGAATATGAATTATATGTTATAATTTTGGAAATGGTATATGAATATACTTTATGAATAAAAATATTATTTTTATATAACTCATGTACATGAACAAAATATGAACACATTCAACAAAATAAGGAAAATAAATCTTAACATTTTTTATTATCTATTTTCTATCTATCTATCTATCTATTCATCTATCTATTCATCTATCCATCATCTGTGTCAAGAGTTGGTTCTGTCAGTACCCTCCTCTCTCCCTTTTGTATGAGTTTGTCTCCCTCTGTCTGTTTTTCCCTGAATGTGTCTCCCCTTTGTGTTTTGTTTGTCCAGGTACGGTAGGGGTGTCCTTCCCAGCTGCAGGTCGTTACGCTAACGACCTTAAGGAGTATAAGAACCCTGAGCTGACGGGCATGCAGCGCCGGACCATTGTTATCCTTCCCTTGGTAAACTTGGATTGGCTCCCTTTTCTCGTTTGTTGGTTTTGCGCTCCTTGTTGTTTGTTATATTAATAGTTGTTGTCTTTTGTTTCTTTCCGTATTATACCGCGTTCCTTTTTCCTCGTCCTGTTCCCTGACCTTCCGTCATTTCCTCGTTCCTGTTTTCCTCGACCGTCTAGTCCTCAGTGTATCTATTTCCCCTGTAGTTATTCACATTTGTCTGTTGTTTATATTAAACTTTTGTTGGTACTTTTACCCCGTGTCCCTGTCTTCATTTGGGTCCAGTCTCCCAGTGTTATTTCCCTGCACCGTTCATGACAATCTGTCTATTCATGTATAAGCACTTAAGCTCACAACAGGCTGTTGTTTGGCCCAATCAGCCGCATCTTAGAAGAAGGAGGGGATCTGCTGTGGCTGTCTCTCTCACTCTCGCTCCCACTCTGTGTCTGGTGACGGCTGCAAGAAGCTGTGTGTTTTTCAAGCCATGTGTCGTTCCAGTTGTGTGAGGCTGTGTGCGTTTTTGCAACTCACACGGAGAAGCCGATCTTATTGTTTCTTCATCTTTATTGGTTGACCCTTATTGACTAATTTTCCCACAACAATTTGGCACCCCAGATGGGACCTTGAGTAGTGAGAGGTGCACAGTGGAGCAAAGCTTCTACCTCATCCTTGCCAAATTTTTAATTGTATTACTCTTAAAAGTAATTTTTGTGACAGATGGCAGAAAATGCTAACGCATTTCAAGTAATGGAGATATTCGTAGGAATCTCCTTGAACCATGAGATTTTATAAACCAATAGATAAATCTAGAAAACAATGGAATCTAGAAATAGATTATTCAATTAATTATTACTTTCTAAACATGATAATTCAACTATTTGCCTTGAGAAATGCAAGCATTGGTTTCATCTATTTAATGAGCTATTTGCGAGACAAAGGATCAAACAGATGACAGTGAACTATTGGCTCTCCCTGTAAAGCAACTGAAAATATACAGTTACTTCACCTTTACCTGCTCGGAAGCTTATTTTAACTAGGATAATTTATGTATAACTGTCAGATTCACCCTTTTAAGCTAGTCCTAATGAATAACTAAACCTAACCTGAAATAAAACAAGCATGTTATGAAGTAGCAGAATAAAATCTAAGGTATTCAGAGAAAATGTATTTTTTACATAGAATCAACATGGGTTAAATTTGCATTATTACTTTAATCCTGTAGAAGATGAACATAGGAATAAGCCAACAAATCCTTGTTAGTAAATTACATCATTATGACCTATAATCTAGACTTTTTATTTATTAGTGAAAAATGGCTGACTGAATGTAGCTGTTGTGCCATTCTCAATGAGGCAGCACCAACAAATTTCAGTCTTATGAATAAGTGTCGAAAAGGTAAAAAATAGGCGGGGGAGTTGCTGCCATTTTTAAATCTGTATTTCAGTCCAAGGAAACTATATTTGGTGATTTTAGCTCTTTTGAATATGTCTGTTTTTTAGTGAATGGGGAGACAAAAGTTCCATTCCTAATTATTTATAGATCACCAAGATACCCAGGAAATTCTTTAATGATATTGCTGAACTGCTGTCAGTTATCTACCTGGTTCGAATCCCGGCTGGGGCCCTTCATTGTGTAGATTTGTATGTTCTCCCTGTGTCTGCATGGTTCTTCTCCGGGTTCTCCGGCTTCCTCCCACAGTCCAAAGACATGCAGGTGTTAGGTTCATTGATGTCCGTAGGTGTGAATGTGAGTGTGAATGGCTGTCTGTCTCTGTTTGTCTCTATGTGCCCTGTGATAGACTGGCGTCCTGTCCAGGGTGTACCCCGCCTCACGCCCAATATCAGCTGGGATCGGCTCCAGCCCCCCGTGACCCCGATAGGGACAAGAGGTTGAAGGATGGATCAGCAAAATAAAACAATGATGCAATCCCTAAAATCACCTAGGAATAAACCAACTGTAATGTCAGAGTTTAATACACTTGACCAAAAAACCATAGAAGAAACAGTTCAGCATCTTAAATCATCAACATGTTGTCTTGACATCTGACTTTTTTAAAACTATTGTAAGCTCTGTTCAAACAGATCAGCAGCAAATAATAAATTGCTCACTTCAATCAGGGACATTTCCTAAACCCCTAAGAGTAGCTGCCATCAAGCCACTCTTAAAAAAGAGGATGTTGGATACCACCATTTCAACCAACTACAGACCCGTCTCAAATCTTCCCTTTACAGCCAAGATTGTTGAGAAAGGGGTTTTTAATCTACTCAGCAACTTCTTGAACTCCAGTGGACTTTTTGACAAATTTTCAGGCTTCCGACCTCACCATGGTACAGAAATAGCTCTTATTAGAGTATTAAATGACATAAGGCATAAAACTGACTCAGGCAAGGTGTCAGTTCTGGTCCTGTTGGATCTCAGTGCTGCCTTTGACACTGTAGATCACAGTAAACTGCTGAAAAGGCTGGAAACCTGTGCAGGACTCAGCAGGACAGTCCTAAAATGGTTCAGGTCCTACTTGGAGGAGCAGATTTATTTTGTTACCTAGCTCCACCTTTTAGTGACAGACGACAGAGTTAGGACTTAAATATTTATGCTTATTTCGTTTTGTTATCACGTCACTGTAAACAGTTAATCATGTGTTTTATCCCAGGGATTGTGTGGCAAAGTTTTCTTTCTTACTTTTGCAGCGGTTCGCTACGCTTCGTTTTTTCCGTTGTGGATTATTGTTTTGCTCTGGAGTGGGCAATCTACTGTTTTTCTTCTTCTTCAGATGAATTGACGGGTGACTTTGGGTTGGGGGAAGTTTTTGTGTTTATTTGGTTGCTGGTGGGGATTTATGTAACTGTTAAATCAATACCCACGACCGGACAATATTTGGTTGTAATTTCATTAATTGTACTACAGGTGTTGAGTTTTACTGATCATACGAATTCATTTTGTTTTTTCATAATTTATTTTTATATTTTGAACCTTAAATGAGTTAAGGTTTTTTTCATTTAGCGTTGTGAGAGAGAGCTACAACTGAGTTTGTGTGGATTGTTACAACTGGACTCCCCCAAAAAAGGATCAAACAGCTGCAGCTCCAGTTTGAACCAGAACAAAGAGATCAGATCACATCACCCCAGTTCTTGAGACTTTACACTGGCTCCCAGTTAGCTACAGAATAGATTTAAAAGTCCTTTGACTGGTTTAAGAATCACTGAATGGTTTTGGTCCAAAATACATGAATGACATGTTAGTATGAATCCAGTAGATCTCTGAGATCTACTGACTCAGGTCAGATAGTGGAGCTGTTATGCTGCACACAACTGGTAAAAACTACCAGCAGATCTGAAATCCGCCCCAACTGTGAGCACTTTCAAATCCAGGTTAAAAACATTTCTCTTTGCATGTGCTTATAGCTGAGCTCTTTTTAATAACTCTAAACTTGATCTCTTACCTTTTTTTTCAATTAACTTTGCTGCTGCTTTTAACTGTGGTTTTTGTTTTAATGCTGTTTTTAAAAAATGTTTTGTCTTTATGTAAAGCACATTGAGTTGCCTTGGTATGAAATGCGCTTTATAAATAAAGAGATCTTGCTTTGCCTTGCCTTTCCCGGTTGCAAAACTAAAATGGCAGCTTACAACCCAGAACCTTTTCATAGGCTGCCATTGCGGTACGATGACTGTGCTCTGATAAACCAGTGGCTTATTGTTTTGAATCTGGACGTTGAGACACTGATGGAGACGCTGAGGCAGAGGGGTTACTGTGTCTGCAGCAAATCACAATGTTTACGTGTTTTGCTGGAATAAATCATCAATGGGCTCCTTCCTTTTGGATTGTATTTGGTAATCGACTTGAATAGAGCAGCTTGTACCGGGGCCTGCAGAGGTTTGGTGTTATTTGGAGCAGTATTAGTGGTTAAAAAAGACGTTTTAATGCGTTCAACACACCGCCCTGAGCTTATCCATTATGACTCTCCGTAAAATCTATGTTTATAGTTCATACACAAAAAAATTGTCTCGATGGCTTCTTTGATGACCCAATTTGCCTAAAAAGACCCTGGGGTGATTTTACACCAGAATTTCACTTTAAATGCCTTGTTATAAATACCTTTTTAAGGGGGAATGTGTACAAAGTCCTGTTTACATGAATACAGAAATAAGATCAAATCTACAAATGTTTGCCATTAATAAAGGAAAAAATCTCAACTGGAAGACTGAGAAAGACTCAGCTAACAGCCAAAATGTGCATTGAAATAAATACACATCTTAATAAGGCGGTGGCACATTCAAGTTCAATCTTAAAAAAAAGGAGTGTTAAGCACTAGAGTAATAAATAGATTTTTGTTTTCCTCAGTTATGTTATTTTCTTCTGTTACTTCCCTATTCTGATGCCTCATTTTGAGCATGTTTTACATGGTAAAGTAAATATTACCGTAAGTGGCTGTTTTATATGTTGTATAAAAAACTCCCATTTGCCAAAAAACGCAGCGCAACACACAATATCTGCTGGGATGTGAGAGAATGACTTTGGTTGTTAATGTTGGAAATGTAAGGAGGGATGAGATGGACTGTGACATGAAACAGTGTTGTGCGTATTCAGCCCTGCTGCCATGAAATGGACCCCCTCGCATTATAGATGATATTCTGGATCAGAAGGCTGTTGTTTCCACCTATAGGAGTAGTTTATATACCGGTAACCCAATTAAAAGCACACACTTTTGAACCTATGAGTTGCAAGAAAAGCTGGGATTATATTTAGGAAACGCTAAGTCAAATACATTCAACTTGCTCAAAATATCCATTTCATTCATTTTGTAATAATGGCTGCAGTATATTAAGGACGTCTATGCGCAGTCTGATAATCATCTCCTGACGAATATTTAATTCTCTTTGCGGTAATGCATCACCTTCATCCACGGGATCGTTATCAAAAGGACATGCCATGGTAGTGGAAATATTCGCCACCTAATATAACTTCTATTGTAGGCCTACTGAATGATTTTTATACGTTCTATAAGAAAAATCCCTTTTGCAAAAAAACGCAGCGCAACACACAATATCTGCTGGGATATGAAACGGTACCGCTCAAAAAGAGAATTGCCTGGAAATGCAAGAACATCTATAATCAATAGTTTGATAATCATCTCCTGACGAATATTTAATTCTGTGCGCAGTAATGCTGCACCTTCATCCACGGGATCACCCCCTAATATAACTTCTAATGTCTGATTTTTGCAGTGATTTTCTGAAAAATCAGACAGAACTATACTACACCAAAACTCGCCCGCTGACTGAATGAATGAGGAAATCAAACACAGTGTGTGGCTGAAAGAGGGCGGAGACAGAGAGAAACTCAAGGTTTTCTGAGAAAAACCTGGTCCCGACCAGGTTAGTTTCAGAGAGCATGTTACCATGGTAACTGACCGAGAGGCTAACTTACCTCTCTTTGTGAAACAGGCTAGAGTTACCCCTCTCTCTCTGGTTTGAGTTACCTCCCTTTGTGAAACGGAAAACTCAGAGTTTCCCTCATTTCAGGGTTAACAGACTCAGAGTTTTCACTAAACCTGCTTTGTGAAACAGGCCCCAGGTCTTCTAGATTATACTTGTTTTTGTTGGTTTCCACATTAAACTGATGACGATTATTAAATTACAAAACATGAGGAAATACCTAGTTTTTCTCTCTGAGCACTTGGTATTTCCAAATTTGAACAAGTAAGAAACTCGCCCTCATGTCCACTGTGATAAAGTAGAATGTACTCTCACTGAGTATTTCATTAAATAGCATTTTACTTATGGAAAAATAGAGTAACAAGTGAGTAACAAGTGAGTCTAGGAAAGTGATAGATGTTTGTTATGCACTACTCTTTGAATCCAAACAGTCAGCTGTTTCCTTTGTTAAAGACAAGATGACAAAGCATATTTGACTGACTGACAAGATCTTTTTTGCATATCCCAATTTTGAAAAAAATATGAATAAAGAAACTGATATGTTCTAAGTGAGTTTATTCAGATAGGAAAATACAGAAAGGAAATAATTAACAGATGGTTGATTTCTATTTTTAACCTCCTTTCACTTCTATTTTAAGAATTTATTTTTAAAAGACAACAACTGAAGGAGCTTATATTTGTTTTGTTTTTTGTTTGTTTTTCCTGTCCAGATAAAAGTAACCTATTTCCATCTTACTTTACTGAATAATGTAAAGGGTAAGAAAAAAAGAGAGGGATGAGGAAAGCTTGAGACAAGCAAACTTAAGAGATAGGGACAGCATCACCAGACCAGGGGCCTGTTTCACAAAGCAGGTTTAGTGAAAACTCTGAGTCTGTTAACCCTGAAATGAGGGAAACTGAGTTTTCCGTTTCACAAAGGGAGGTAACTCAAACCAGAGACAGAGGGGTAACTCTAGCCTGTTTCACAGAGAGAGGTAACTTAACCTCTTGGTCAGTTACCATGGTAACATGCTCTCTGAAACTAACCTGGTCCCGACCAGGTTTTTCTCAGAAAACCTTGAGTTTCTCTCTGTCTCCGCCCTCTTTCAGCCACACACGGTGTTTGATTTCCTCATTCATTCAGTCAGCACGCGAGTTTTGGCGTAGTATAGTTCCGTCTGTTTTTTTCAGAAAATCATTGCAAAAATCAGACATTAGAAGTTATATTAGGTGGTGAATATTTCACTACCATGGCGTGTCCTTTTGATAACGATCCCGTGGATGAAGGTGCAGAATTAATGCACAGAGAATTAAATATTCGTCGGGGGATGATTATCAAACTATTGATTATAGATGTTCTTGCATTTCCAGGCAATTCTCTTTTTGAGTGGTACCGTTTCATATCCCAGCAGATATTCTGTGTTGCGCTGCGTTTTTTTGTAAAAGGGAGTTTTTTTATACAACGTATGAAAATCATTCAGTAGGCCTATATAGAAGTTATATTAGGTGGTGACTATTTCACTACCATGGCATGTCCTTTTGATAACGATCCCGTGGATGAAGGTGACGCATTACTGCGCAGAGAATTAAATATTCGTCGGGAGATGATTATCAGACCGCGCATAGACGTCCTTAATATACTGCAGCCATAATTACAAAATGAATGAAATGGATCTTTTGAGCAAGTTGAATGTATTTGACTCAACGTTTCCTAAATATAATCCCAGCTTTTCTTGCAATTCATAGGTTCAAAAGTGTGTGCTTTTAATTGGGTTACCGGTATATAAACTACTCCAGTACTACACTATAGGTGGAAACAACAGCCTTCTGATCCAGAATATCATCTATAATGCGAGGGGGTCCATTTCACGGCAGGGAAACACCGTTTCATGTCGCAGTCCATCTCATCCCTCCTTACATTTCCAACATTAACAACCAGTAATGCTCTTATATCACAGCAGATATTGTGTGTTGCGCTGCGTTTTTTTGCAAATGGGAGTTTTTTTTGCAACATATAAAACAGCCACTTACGGTAATATTTACTTTACAATGTAAAACCTTCTCAAAATGAGGCGTCACCATGAGATTGTGCCGATGTTTTACCTGTTTGAACAATGTTTTTATGTTTCATCTTAAGCTGCTGCCAAGTGCGCTTCTCCCCCGTGGGAATGCACCTAAATTAAATATACTAATAGGCTCCCACTCAAGCAGTTTCCCCTGTGATATTACTGTGATTGCAACAGGACTACATTTAAATTTATGCACTGACCTGGAGTTAAGCGCGTGCACGACAAGTAAAAAAAGACAGCATCAATGGAGCCCTGATTCGACGAGTCACCATGGCAACAGGGAAGCGAAGGGCTACGCTACAACTGGAATTGGAAATATTAATGCGCTCATAAGGAGAGTTTGAGCAGGTTTACACTGCTGCAGCAGCAAAAGAGAGGGAGACGGTGCGGGAGAACATTGCTGCTCGAGTCAGGGCATAAGTTTAAATGTAGTCATGTTGCAATCACAGTAATATCACAGGGGAAACTGCTTGAGTGGGAGCTGTTGAGATCAACCTGCAGTTGCCTCCCCGGGTCCGTTGATCGGAGGATGGAAGAAGAGATCTTGAGACGATGGCTTGAGATCACACATATATCTTTATTGGAGCACTTTGCAAAGCGGAGACAAGTTCTGATACAACACAAACCAGGTCATACATCAGACGAGTCTGTTGTGGTCTAAGAGTAGCGGCTTTAAATACACTGGTGGGCTGATGGTAACGCCCCCAAGGTAAAAAAGGTGGCAACAGACGTTAATCTGCCTAGCAACATCTTATAACACTAAAGGCTGAGAGAAGGAATTTAGTGCATGTCCCTATATGGCTATCTAGAGAGACAGATGTGTCTGTGTTTGCAACACACAAACTTGTTAGTTAATGAGTATGTGTGTGTGTGCCTAAAATGAAGAAATGAGCATTCCTCTGTTTGTTAGAATCTTTACGAGGTGATGGGTGAGTGGGCACGAGATCTCTATCTTGCACATTCTATAGATCTGAACTCTCTTTTCTGTGAGGCTCTGTGATGCAAGTTTATTATCTGCTCAACCAGCAAGGACTAGTCTCATTCCAGGGGTTTATGTACCATGACCCCACTGTGTACCAACTTCAGTTTAGTCATTTCAAAAGCCACATGAAGAGAGCAGCTCATTTCTCTTACTTCCACAATTCCCCCTTTTGAGCTCTCAAAAGAGCTCAACATCAAGCGTTCGCAATTGCAGACAATCATTGATAGTAAACATGGATATAGCTCGGCCGTATGCTATAGTTCGGCCGTACATGGGTTTTAAGAAAGAGCGTTGGAATCACATCTGTAGTGGGTCTAGACATCGACCAGTCTAATATCCCGTACATAGTCACCATCTTCATTCTCCTGGTTTTCCTGTTCTTCAGCTAACAGTAGAGGCATGGTCATCATGACAGGAGCTTTACCTTCAATGGTGGTGGTGATTAGCCTAACCATCAAAGATCTGATACATGGTACACAACAGCATCCACAAGTTACTAGTATGGCCAGGAAAACAGCGATAGACAGAAACAATGACAGAATCAATATCTTCCATTTTCCAAATACTCTGGTGAACCATTCATCCAAGGGGTTATCCAATCCAGAATGTTCGTGCATAGTTTTAGAGAGGGTTCGCAATCCTTCTAAGGCCTTGGTCACTGAACCGTCCGGCGCTGTATTGTTGGGAATGAACGTGAAACACATGTTCCCAAACATTGCACACACACACCCTTTTTCGGCTAAAACCATGTCCAAGGCCATCCTATTTTGAACTGCCATAAGTGACGTCGGGGCTAATTGAGCCGAAAGACCTTCGACTGCGTCCCTGGTTAAATTGGTTAGTCGCAGGACATTGTAATGCACATAATTGATGCGATCGACATTTTTGTTAGGCGTGATCGGGAACACAGCACTGATAAGGGGGATGTTTTCGAAACCTGCTGCTACTTGATCCACTAATTTGTATCGGTTGGGTGGTACTCCAACTGCATCAATATACGTAGGATTGTTTAATGACGTATAGAATGAACCGGTGTGTCGTTTCTCGAGCACATGACGTCGTTGACGTTGTGTGAGTGCCTGTCTAGCGGTTTCGGTGGCAGACAGATGTCTCAAATGGTCGCCTATCAAAAGGAGAGGTGTTCTCAGTCTTACCATCGCGCATTTCCCAATGCTATGTGGGAGAAGACGGACATAGAGTCGGTTAGTGCCGCAATAGTAATACAATCCTGCCCGAGCCCACGTGCCAATTTCACTTCCGTTTCTGATTTCTTTGCACCAGGAGGAGTCTATGGACCCATAGTCGCGTTTATCAGGCATTTTGCTGTGAGTTAGATTACATCTTGGGGTATAGTCAGACCATTCATAACATATGTACGTACCATTATTCTTATTGGGTGTAAATGGACCTACTGTGGTTTTGTTAGATATCGGGGGAAACAGATGTCCCAGAGTGGAACAGCTGGGATCAATGCCGTTAGTCAAGCTCATCATGCAATTATAGCCTACTGTGTCGTTTGGAAAGAGTGGCGCTGGGACTGTTACTAAACTGGGGCGAGCAGATGCACATGCTACACAGTCCCCTTCACTCTGTTCTCGCGCTACCTGAGCTACCCAGGATACCCACAAGTTTAGTCGCCGGGGCTGGAGTGGACACAGTGGCTAATGCGGTGAGGTTTTGAGGACGAGCCGGGTGTAAGTTTAGTTTTATTAGGCCCATAGGGTCCTTTCCTGTGATATCTAACCCTAATAAGAAATAGAAGGAGTTTTCGGTATAGTTCCAACAATGTCCACTTGGGCGGTTAGGATACGGATTGGCTGTTAATTGTAGGACACTCATTGTTAATGGGTTTGTTTGTGCACTAAAATCCCTCTGTATACGAAAGTACCCCGCCGTTTTTATCTTTCCTTCCGAGGTCGTCGTTTGCGGGTTAAAGTCTCGATTGGTGGCCTGCCAGACATGGTTCCAGCTAGGACACCAAACCTGGCTCCCTGGCCACCCCTGCTGGCAGAGATATACGTCATACCCTCTATACGAAGTTGGCTTGCCTCCACAAGGAATTACGCTACATAGGTCAAATTGGAATGCCGAGGTGGAATTTAGGGTGTAATCTAACTCAATTCCCCCATATTTCTGTATACACTTATCCTTTTTTTGCGTTCCTCGTTTCTCACGAGAGAACGGGCTAAGGGGTGTCACTGCCTGACTCTGTTCATGCTGAACCTCGCATACCCAAAAAATCAGAGGTACAATTATACATGTTAGAGCACCACACGATAATAACACCCCTCTATTACCAAATAGTAGCATGATTTAGCACTAAAACCTAGTGGTGCCTGTGAGTATTAGTTTTAGCAAACCTAAAGCAAAGTAAATAGCAAATATTACAGATAGAAAAACGAAAAAGTTCAGTTGACACATTGTCATGGAGATGGTGGGTCTGGCGACGTCGTCTTCTTCGGGTGTTGGTTTTAACGAGCTCAGGTATACTACCTTCCCTCCAGTGCCACCAGGGGATTATTCTGCCCCTTGTTGGTCGCTGGTCTTTTCTTCTGTACCAGCCGGTACAGTGCACGATGCTTTCAGGTCCTGATGCACCTCACTCAAGGAGCGTTGTGGTTCTGCTGCTGCCGCACACTGGCTCCAGTGGTACCAAGTGTCGCCTTTCCCCTTCAGTCGGACGGCGTGGGATGTTCGCTCCACCACCTGGTATGGACCTGTCCAGCGAGGTTCGGACCACTTCCGCTTGATGACCTTCAGCACCACCCAGTCTGTCTCCGGCGCTGCCTGGGCCTCCGCGTTACCGAGTCGATCGGTCACCTGTTTGGCGAATGCTGAAACAAGACTTTCACGGAAATACTCTCTGTTGGTTAGTGGTTGGTCATCATTTTTCATACCAGGCAGCCTAGACTGTGGCCCTGGCAGAGCCCTTCCCGTTTGCAACTCAAAAGGCGTGAAACCTGTGCTCTGATTCACAGAGCTCCTAACAGACATCAAAGCTAATGGTAGGGCGTCAACCCAATTCATTTTGGTCTGTGCACAGATTTTGGCCAATTTGTTTTTTATAGTCTGATTCACTTCACACAGTCTTTCTACTTTCCCTTGTGACTGGAGATGGTAAACTGTACCAAACTTGTGTTTCAAACCCAGCATTGATTCAACCTTCTGCAAATCCTGATTCTTGAAATGTGTTCCGTTATCTGACCTGATTTTCTCCGGGAACCCATGTCTCGGGATGTACTGATTTATCAAAAACTTAATTACCGTCTTACTGTCTTCCTTCTTTGCAGGCCATGCCTCTGGCCATCCTGTATATGCATCCACACACATCAACACATACCTATACCCTCTTACCATGGTAACCATATCTGTATAATCGATTATGATTTCTCTTCCGACTCTGGGTTCTAGAGGATATCTTCCAGGATGTGGTTTCACCGTGGGTCTGGCATTGTACTGTGTACATATTTTGCATGTGTTCACATAGTGTTTGGCCATATCTTTCAGATAAGGATGCCACCAATGTTCCAGATTTCTCATCATCTGAGCCACACCCACATGTCCCACACCGTGTGCTTCAGCTAAAGCGGTCTGTCTACCGTCCGGTGGCAAAACGAGACGCCCATCCGGGCCTCTCCACAAACCATCCGTTTGTGTGGCCCCTCTAGCTTTCCACATGGTTTTCTCCTGTGGCGACGCTGCTGCTTGTCCATTTTTGAGTGCACTCAGATCAGATAGCTCTTCTGCCTCTGAACACACTACTATTGCTTGTGTTACGTATCCTGCCGCCTTCTTTGCGGCTTGATCAGCTGCGTCATTGCCTTGTCTTACTCGTGTGTTGACTTTGTCATGTCCTTTGCATTTTATTACTGCTACCTCGTTTGGGAGTAATAATGCATTCGCCAGTTCTCTCATTTCAGTTTCATGTTTGATGGGTTTTTTGTTGGTCGTCAGAAAGCCTGTCCTTAACCATTGTTTTAATTCTACATGCACCGCGCCCGTTGCATACGCGGAGTCTGAATAAATGTTTACTCTCTGTCCTTCACCTATTTAAAGGGCCGCTATAAGGGCCAGCACCTCCGCTCTTTGGGCTGATTGCTGTCCCTGTATTCGTTCCGCGCTTCGTGTGACGAACTGTCCTTGTAGATCCTCTACCACCGCGAAGGCAGCTTTTAACCCTTCCTTCTCATCTCTAAAGCAACAGCCGTCTGTGTACAAGTCTCTGGCACCATCAATTGCTTGTGCCTGCAAGTCAGGTCGCACTTTTTCATCCCTATATATTATGTCCACGCATGTGTGAGGTTCTCCTGTTCCCATTTGATCGGCCATATTTATTCCTTCATGTGTGAATGTTAAATTCGGGGCTTCGAGTATATGACTCAGTCTTCGTTGTCGTAACGCCGTTAATGTGAATGCTTGTGAGTTGACATATGCTACCACACTGTGTGACGTCAAAATGTGTAATGGATGGCCCATGACGACATGGGCCGTTTTCTGGATGATTTTAGCCAAATCTGCTGCGTGTCGAGTGCAGTCATGATGTCGTTTTTCCATTTCGTCTAACATGACGCTTACATACATTAATACTATCCTATCTCCCCCTTTTCTCTGGAACAAAATGCCGTTGGCACAGGCATTTGTGACAGAGACATCGAGACAGAACGGTAACGAGTAGTCTGGAATGGCCAATTCAGCGGCGGACGAAAGTGCCTGTTTAAGATTGATAAAAGCTTCTTCCGCCTCCTGGGTCCAGTCAAGAGACGCTGAGAGATTCCGCATACCCTGTTCTTTCACGAGGTTGCGCAATGGAGTCGTCAGTCCAACATAGTCAGCAATATATGACCTACTATAGCCTGTGAGTCCTAAAAACGACAGCATGTCTTTTACTAACATGGGTTTTGAATGATGCAAAATGGTGGATTTATGCTGTGGAGAGAGGCTAGTCCCCTTCTGAGAAATTACCCTTCCCAAAAAAAGAAACCTGCTTTCGACAGACTTGCAGTTTGTTTTTGCCGACTTTGAATCCCCCTTTTGCCAAATGAATCAGAACGAGTTGCGTCGCTTGTAGGCATAACGTGGCCGTTGGTGCAGCAAGTAGCAGGTCGTCTAGGTACTGAACCAAAGTCACTTGGACGGGTAAGGGACAGTCGACTAACAGTTCCTTGAGGGTCTGATTAAACAGTCCAGGGGAGAGGGCGAAACCTTGTGGTAGGCAGGTGTATCTAAGTCATTGTCCTTGGAAGGTAAATGAAAAAATGTCCCGTAACTCATTGGCCAAAGGCAAACAGAAGAACGCATTAGCCAAATCAATACAGGTGAACCACTGTTGTTCCGGAGCCAAATTCGTGAGCGCAACATATGGGTTAGGAACTGGTACTGTGGGAGTACGAAGGATGTCATTGATCGCCCTCAGATCATGTGCCATTTGCCCATAAACTAGCAGGAAGTCCGGCAAGTATGTTGGTGGCCTCTGGGTGATCTGTCTGCTCGCGACCATGGTGTCTGGACAACTGTGCAGATAATTGTAATTTCAGTAGTTGTGTCTGTAATTCTTTAAGATCCTCTGTCTCTTTTTGAGTTTGGTCTTGTGCACGAGTTTTTCCCTTAAAAACTGACCAATCAGAGTGCTCAGCGCCAAAAATGGAGTATCATCACTTAGGCCAACGGCCCCTGCCTGTTGTTCAAGAGACGCTAAGTCTCCTCCTGTCATGCAACGTGCAGCTATTGCTCGGAAGTCACCCAGTCCTAGTTTCTGTCCCGCAGTCAACGCATCTAATTTGGCTAACCACAAGTTACCCCCTTCGGACATAGGTGGTAGTTTTTCAACAATGGCGCTAAGGTCTCCCTGACTATAAGGTTTATATTGTCCTCTATTGTTATTTGACGTCACCAGCGGATAATTGCCATATGCCCCTCCAGAAAGATTTTCCTGACGGGTTGTGCGATTTCTGGCCGCAACCCTGCTACCAATAGTATTTTCCAGGGCTTTAACAGTGGCTGTTGATTCCCAAATTCTCTCCTGTAAAGCAGACCTCTCGCGTTCTAGTATTTCTGTTACAGAAGGAGACTGACAGGCAGATGCCGGATCGTTATTGTCCCAGGATCCTAACAGATCCATAGTGACAGGAACGAAATTCCCAGTCTGTTCTTCTCCCCCTGTCCCCCTAAAGGTGGCCCATCCTCGACCTGTTAAATCGAGTGCTGGTAAAGGAGTATTAGAGCTCAGTGTGGGGAAGCCTGTAGGCTGCGACGGTGGCTGTGCTGTCGGAGCAAGGGCAGTGGTGAGTGGGGGAGGTCGGGGTTGGGTCTGTTGCTTCAGTGTCGAGTGGTACTTTTGTAATTCATTTTCTAAACTTGCCCATTCTTCGGCTTGTTTTTCACGTTGTTTGCGCAGATCAAATGGAGCAGTGTCCATTCCGCCTGAGCTGGTATTAACCGTCGGTGGCGGGGGTGGAGGTGGCCACGAGGCCCCTCCTGTTGCCTGTGAGATGGAGCCTGTTTGTAGGCTTGAGGTGTTACTAACAATATCCTGTGTCTACACCTCCTCCTCTTCACCGACCGTGAGGGTGCCCTCAGTAATATACAATGTTGGATACATGCCAGGGGTTTCTGAAATTTGAGTCGTGGCTGAAGGGGAATACGGGGGTGGACATGACGAAGCTGTGGCAGAAATGGCCAGTTGTTTTTTAGTGGGTGTGATTTTTTTGTGTAAGTGTTTTGTACTTTGCCAGTAAAACCCTAGTTCCGACCACTCCCTTCTATATTCCTCCAGAGCTTCCACTTTTTTCTTATATCCGGAACGTTTCTATATTCCTGCATTCTTACCCTTGTCGTTCATTTCATCCCTTGTCACCCGACTTTCACACTCCTTCTCCCATAACCACTTGCCCAATGATCCTTTCTCATCCATTTCTTTCCCTTTTCTCTTCACCAACCCTTCCACTTTAACTCTTATCTCTGACAATTTCTTTTCTTTCCCTTTCGGTCCGAGGGTGGTATCCGCTACTTTTATCATATTGTCTAACTGGACTGCAAATGACGTCCATCTGGAGTTGGGGTTAACCGGACCCCAGCCTCCATCGTCCTGCTCGGGATCAAATTCTCCGTTCATTATTTTCTTATATGAATACTGTCTTCTGAACCTTATTCTGAGACGGTGACTCATCCACGGCCAATCAGCTCTTGCTGATCCTGCTGACTTTGTTCGTTACAGATCACCTCTGATTGGAACAGCCAGGACACCGTGTTATTCGTTCACTTCGCTCTTATTGTGAGTCAGAAAACAGCAAGCCTGATATTTAATTATTCCAAAATGGCGCCTAAGTATCTCTTCTGCCTTTTCTGTTCTTTATTCACTTTCACAATCCACAAATATATAATTATAAAAAATAAATATTCTGGTGACGTATATGGTGCAACCATAAATGAAATTATAACACTTCGCTGCTCTCGTCAACGGGGGTCAATGCCGGTAATGCCATTCTAGTAAAGGAAGCTTCTACACAGACTCACGTCTGTGCGCCTTCACTCTCGGGGTTACCCCAGAACGTGCACCACTTTTCCCGTTTCAGATAAAAACAGCGACAGAATTACACCTCCCTCTGTTGTCCCACAGAAATGTGTATTCCTCAGAACCTGAGTCTGATGTCAAAGTGGATATACACACAAACCTCCCACACTTCGTTAAACACACATATGAGTCCCAGACTCGGCTTATAGCAAAATCTGCGATGCCTCTGTGAGCTAAAACTCACTTATAGAATTCGGGGTATCCTCAGTTCCCCGGGCCTCTAACCCAGTAACCTCCTAGGTTTTGTCCGTATCCTCGTCAGAATAACGGTGGGGTCAACCACGACCCAGGACCATTCTCAGTTTACCATTCTCAGTTTTGCCATTATCTCAATTTAAATAGTTTACTCACTGTGGCGCAGGCAAGACACAATGTTTTAGAATGCCCAATGTGCAGAGTTTCGTTTAAACAGGTTCTGCTTACCTTTACTGATGTGCCGGCTTGTGTCTCACGCTGTTCCCCGTGAAGAAACCTTTTGGGTCGAATTTGCCTTCTCCTCCTTCCGATCCCGGACTAGCCCCCAAATTGTTGAGATCAACCTGCAGTTGCCTCCCCGGGTCCGTTGATCGGAGGATGGAAGAAGAGATCTTGAGACGATGGCTTGAGATCACACCAATATCTTTATTGGAGCACTTTGCAAAGCGGAGACAAGTTCTGATACAACACAAACCAGGTCATACATCAGACGAGTCTGTTGTGGTCTAAGAGTAGCGGCTTTAAATACACTGGTGGGCTGATGGTAACGCCCCCAAGGTAAAAAAGGTGGCAACAAACGTTAATCTGCCTAGCAACATCTTATAACACTAAAGGCTGAGAGAAGGAATTTAGTGCATGTCCCTATATGGCTATCTAGAGAGACAGATGTGTCTGTGTTTGCAACACACGAACTTGTTAGTTAATGAGTATGTGTGTGTGTGCCTAAAATGAAGAAATGAGCATTCCTCTGTTTGTTAGAATCTTTACGAGGTGATGGGTGAGTGGGCATGAGATCTCTATCTTGCACATTCTATAGATCTGAACTCTCTTTTCTGTGAGGCTCTGTGATGCAAGTTTATTATCTGCTCAACCAGCAAGGACTAGTCTCATTCCAGGGGTTTATGTACCATGACCCCACTGTGTACCAACTTCAGTTTAGCCATTTCAAAAGCCACATGAAGAGAGCAGCTCATTTCTCTTACTTCCACAGAGCCTATTAGTTTATTTCATTTAAGTGCTTCACACGGGGCAGAAACACACTTGGCAGCAGCTTAAGATGAAACATAAAAACATTGTTCAAACAGGTAAAACATCGGCACAATCTCATGGTGACGCCTCATTTTGAGCATGTTTTACATGGTAAAGTAAATATTACCGTAAGTGGCTGTTTTATATGTTGTATAAAGAACTCCCATTTGCAAAAAAACGCAGCGCAACACACAATATCTGCTGGGATATAAGAGCATTACTGGTTGTTAATGTTGGAAATGTAAGGAGGGATGAGATGGACTGTGATATGAAACAGTGTTGTGCGTATTCAGCTCCCCTGCCGTGAAATGGACCCCCTCGCATTATAGGTGATATTCTGGATCAGAAGGCTGTTGTTTCCACCTATAGGAGTAGTTTATATACCGGTAACCCAATTAAAAGCACACACTTTTGAACCTATGAATTGCAGGAAAAGCTGGGATTATATTTAGGAAACGCTAAGTCAAATACATTCAACTTGCTCAAAAGATCCATTTCATTCATTTTGTAATTATGGCTGCAGTATATTAAGAACGTCTACGTCTGATAATCATCTCCCGACGAATATTTAATTCTCTTTGCGGTAATGCGTCACCTTCATCCATGGGATCGTTATCAAAAGGACATGCCATGGTAGTGAAATAGTCACCACCTAATATAACTTCTAATGTAGGCCTACTGAATGCTTTTTATACGTTGTATAAAAAAAACTCCCGTTTGCAAAAAAACGCAGCGCAACACACAATATCTGCTGGGATATGAAACGGTACCGCTCAAAAAGAGAATTGCCTGGAAATGCAAGAACATCTATAATCAATAGTTTGATAATCATCTCCCGACGAATATTGAATTCTCTGTGCAGTAATTCTGCACCTTCATTCACGGCATCATTATCAAAAGGACATGCCATGGTAGTGAAATAGTCGCCACCTAATATAACTTCTACTGACTGATGTTTGCAGTGATTTTCTGAAAAAACAGACGGAATTATACTACGCCAAAACTCGCCCGCTGACTGAATGAATGAGGAAATCAAACACCGTGTGTGGCTGAAAGAGGGTGGAGACAGAGAGAAACTCAAAGTTTTCTGAGAAAAACCTGGTCCCGACCAGGTTAGTTTCAGAGAGCATGTTACCATGGTAACTGACCGAGAGGTTAAGTTACCTCTCTTTGTGAAACAGGCTAGAGTTACCCCTCTCTCTCTGGTTTGAGTTACCTCCCTTTGTGAAACGGAAAACTCAGAGTTTCCCTGAAATGAGGGAAACTCTGAGTTTTCCTCTTGGTCAGTTACCATGGTAACATGCTCTCTGTAACTAACCTGGTCGGGACCAGGTTGGTTGAGTAGCATCCAGCTGCAGACCCGGAGCACAAGCCCCTCACTTGACACAAGTCCCTCACTTGACAAAGCCCCTTGCTTGACGGAAGTCACGTATGAGATCAGTAAGTAGGCGGGAATTTTAGCGAACTCGCTGTCACGGCTGAACATGATGAAGATAATTGAGACGTTTAAAAACAACGTAAGCTTTGCTATGTTGATAATGTTGCTAACTACGAGCTAACTAGCAATCTTTGATGCGCGGGAATTTGAGGATAGTGCTGTCACTCTGTGGCAAATACATTTCTGATAAAGTTTTTTTGCAACCTGTGAGATGTGTCAGGGATTTTCCTGTGCTGAGATTGTTGTGTCAGCCGCTAAAGGCTTATTAAACTGCCAGTGCTAATGAAAACCATGAGCACCACAATGATGAAAAGACAAGCCAGCCTCTGCATATTTCTCTTTAACCCGTATATGGATGCACCATTTGACTTTACTGTTGTAAGTAGACATTATCAAACAAAAATAATATCTCTTTGGAATCATGAGGTTACCGTACAACATAGAAAAATACAAACATGCACTTTGTATTTGTGGCAATGTTCTTCCTTTAGGATGACATGGCAGCTCTGTGGAGATGGTGGTGTGCAGTGCTAGTGGAAAACCTGCACCTGGAGGGGTCTGTGCCTGTTTTTGTCTGTCATGTTTTGACTATTTGTTTGCTCTACAGACATGGCAGAAGGTTTGCCATTTTCCAAGGAGGCAGAAAGCATGCTGAATGGTCTTCTTCAACCCGTCTTTAGACTAAAACGAAAGAGAGGTAAATTAAGTGTCAAATATTATAAAAGGCTATGTATGTTAATCACCATAACTGATTGATTTCTAACAGTTGGACATGGTAAAAAAAATATATACTTTCCTCAAAAGGACACAGCTGTTTTTAATGTCCAGGAGGAGGTGACAAGCCAAGCGGAGGACAAAAATGGCAAGGTTTGGGACATTATTTGTTTAAGAAACAAATGTGTTTTTTACAATTTTAAATAGTGGTAGTTATGTAAATTTTCTTGACATTGCTAAAAGTTCATTATATTATAAATGTGGCCAACAGGAGCCAACACAGGATGATCACGTCATCACAGAGCACAGTGACTTAAAGAGGCAATGCACAATCGACCTGGCTGAGTTGGTTAGTATGTGATTTAGTTAGTAGTATCAAGCATGCTATCTTGTCTCCCTAATTTATATCAAGCATTTACTAAACATAACTCAATTTTAAAATGTTTACTTTTAGGACAATGGATCTAAGGGGAGCATGAAAAGACTAGAGGTCAGTAAAAAGCCATCTAAGTATGTGGAATTAACTGCGCTTAGTATAATTTTAATATATGCTTCATGAAATTACAGGAAATGGTAGAAGAGGCACAGGAGAAGCGGAAACGGCGGTGTTCAGTACTGATTGACTTCATAACAGGGAACACTAAACTAAGACAACACCTTGAGGTATCTATATGGCACTAAATTCATTAGCAGTTATGGCATTAATTGGATGTCCATCTTAAAGCATTTATCAGAAGATGATCAATGCCATGTCATTTTAAAGTGATGTTTATTTGCAGGCCATCACAACCGGCTATCTGCATTCGCTGTGGGAAGGAAAAAAGCAAACGGCCACCATCTGCTTGATGACACGCAGCTTGATGAAGTTCTCTTTTCTTTTTGGAATCCTTAAAGACACACCAGGAGCGAGACAACTTATATATTCTGTTGCCTTTGTCTTTAATGTGCTTTAGCTTGAGGTAAAATGTCAGTGTTCATCATTCAGATCCAGATTGGTAGAAACTGGTGTATTGCCTTACCATAAATGACTATTGGTGTTAAAGATTTGAACGGCGTAGATCTGAACCCAGTGCAGGACCACCCTGTGGCCTCCAGGAAGGAAGACATCTACATTCACTCCAGTGTGGACGTGGAGATCCAGAGACATGTGGAGAAGTTACCAGAAGGAGCAGCTATCTTCTTTAAATTCAAGCACTACAAACCTAAAAAGAGGTTCACCGGCACTAAATGTTTTGCCTTGGGCCCCATTGTCATGGAACTGTACAAGAAGCCCACAGACTTCAAGAGGAAGAAACTGCAGCTTCTAACAAAGAAACAACTCTATCTCCATCTTCACAGCCACTGCCTTGATAAATAACACGCAAACAGCATCATGTTTTGATCCATCCTGCCGCAAAAAGTCCCGGAATTCTGTCCAGAATGGTTTCAGTGTGCCATAAAGACTTTTTTTGATGTTTAATTATTACCATTTAAATAGATGAAATAAAAAAAAAGCTAGATCGGCTCCAGCCCCCCCGCACCCAGACAGGGACAAGCGGTTGAAGATGCATTAATTAATGATTATAAATTGGTTAATTAACTATCCTCATTAAGATTGAAGTAAAAAGTGACAAAATAACATTTATGTATTGTTGCCTAGATGATTGATTATTGAATTCTAAAATTGGATCACAAAATGAATATTAAAAGGCTATTAAACTAAACTTTGTTAATCCATACTTATGTGTCTGCTGGTCAAACTCTGCCCCATCTCACAATTTGTCTGCTTTAACATTCACAGTTTCCATTTTGTGATTTCTTTAAAATTAACTGACCTTTCACATTACATATAGTCATTTATTAATATAAATTTATATATTTTTCAATTGTATTAATATTTATTGGCAGTCACAGGACTGTTGTGCTCGTGGACTGACTAAGTATCGTCCTTTTCTACAGCCCACTACTTTTATTTTGAAATTTCATGTCACCCTGTTACAAAGGGCTTTTTAAATATTTGTTTATTAAAGTTGCATTTAATTTTTGTTTCCATTAAAACTTTGCAGATGTTTATCTTCACTAAAACCACATTAATATTTGATTTTAAATTTTATCTTTGTAATGTCACAATATTCAGGACTAAATTAACCGTAAGATACACTAAATGATGAATATACACTAACTGTGTATAAAGGGCCGAGACCTGACTGAGGGGAATTGTATGTTCTTTTTAAAATAAAGGAAAACTTATTTTTTCAATAAAGTTAAAAAAAAGATTTCTGTTGCTATGTTTTGTGCTTTTTCAAAAAAGGTTAAATAACCTATTAAAAAAACTATTGCGTGACTTTCAATAAAGTATAAAAAAAACGACAATTGCGTCACTTCCGTCAAGCAAGGGGCTTTGTCAAGTGAGGGACTTGTGTCAAGTGAGGGGCTTGTGCTCCGGGTCTGCAGCTGGATACTATTGGGTTAATTACAGCAAACCTTGAGTTTTTCTCTGTCTCCGCCCTCTTTCAGCCACACACGGTGTTTGATTTTCTCATTCATTCAGTCAGCACGCGAGTTTTGGCGTAATACAGTTCTGTCTGTTTTTTCAGAAAATCACTCAGTAGGCCTACATTAGAAGTTGTATTAGGTGGTGACTATTTCACTACCATGGCATGTCCTTTTGATAACGATCCCGTGGATGAAGGTGCAGCATTACTGCACAGAGAATTAAAGATTCGTCGGGAGATGATTATCAGACCGCGCATAGACGTCCTTAATCTACTGCAGCCATAATTACAAAATGAATGAAATGGATCTTTTGAGCAAGTTGAATGTATTTGACTCAGCGTTTCCTAAATATAATCCCAGCTTTTCTTGCCATCCATAGGTTCAAAAGTGTGTGCTTTTAATTGGGTTACCGGTATATAAACTACTCCTATATAGCCTTCTGATCCAGAATATCATCTATAATGCGAGGGGGTGCATTTCACGGCAGGGGTTCTGAATACGGCACAACACCGTTTCATGTCACAGTCCATCATTAACATACATAGCCTCATCCGTCTTTACATTTCCAACATTAACAACCAGTCATGCTCTCACATCACAGCAGATATTGTGTGTTGCGCTGCGTTTTTTTGCAAATGGGAGTTTTTTATACAACATATAAAACAGCCACAGCCAGACTAACCTGACCTGACCAGGTTAGTTTCAGAAAACCTTGAGTTTCTCTCTGTCTCCGCCCTCTTTCAGCCACACACGGTGTTTGATTTCCTCATTCATTCAGTCAGCACGTGAGTTTTGGCGTAGTATAGTTCTGTCGTCTGTTTTTTTTAGAAAATCATTGCAAAAATCAGACATTAGAAGTTATATTGTGT
The DNA here is from genome assembly GCF_963691815.1 of Echiichthys vipera. Taxonomy (NCBI): domain Eukaryota; kingdom Metazoa; phylum Chordata; class Actinopteri; order Perciformes; family Trachinidae; genus Echiichthys; species Echiichthys vipera. The sequence goes on along the minus strand of NC_139832.1, from coordinate 31,726,902 downwards.
GGCGACTATTTCACTACCATGGCATGTCCTTTTGATAACTATGCCGTGGATGAAGGTGCAGAATTACTGCACAGAGAATTAAATATTCGTCGGGAGATGATTATCAAACTATTTATTATAGATGTTCTTGCATTTCCAGGCAATTCTCTTTTTTAACAGTACTGTTTCACGTCACAGCAGATATTGTGTGTTGCGCTGCGTTTTTTTGCAAAAGGGGTTTTTTTATAGAACGTATAAAAATCATTCAGTAGGCCTACATTAGAAGTTATATTAGGTGGCAAATATTTCCACTACCATGGCATGTCCTTTTGATCCCGTGGATGAAGGTGATGCATTACCGCAAAGAGAATTAAATATTCGTCGGGAGATGATTATCAGACTGCGCATTGACGTCCTTAATATACTGCAGCCATAATTACAAAATGAATGAAATTGATCTTTTGAGCAAGTTGAATGTATTTGACTTAGCGTTTCCTAAATATAATCCCAGCTTTTCTTGCAACTCATAGGTTCAAAAGTGTGTGCTTTTAATTGGGTTACCGGTATATAAACTACTCCTATAGGTGGAAACAACAGCCTTCTGATCCAGAATATCACCTATAATGCGAGGGGGTGCATTTCACGGCAGGGGTTCTGAATACGGCACAACACCGTTTCATGTCACAGTCCATCTCAACCCTCCTTACATTTCCAACATTAACAACCAAAGTCATGCTCTCACATCCCAGCAGATATTGTGTGTTGCACTGCGTTTTTTTGCAAATGGGAGTTTTTTATACAACATATAAAACAGCCACAGCCACTACGTTTAAACTTACGCACTGACCCGAGCAGCAATGTTCTCCCACGCCGTCTCCCTCTCTTTAGCTGCTGCAGTGGGGTTACACTTTCGGCAAAAAACATGCTCAAACTCCCGTATGAGTGCATTAATATTTACAGTTCTAGTGGTAGCGTAGCCCTCCCCTTCCCCGTTGCCATGGTGACTCGTCGAATCAGGGCTCCATTGATGCTGTCTTTTTTTACTTGTGGTGCACGCGCTTAAGTCCAGGTCAAACTACTCTGAGTTGATCAAACTAATGCAAATCAGCTGTTCTGGAACTGAAAACTCAGAGTTTCCTATCTCAGAGTAGATCAACTCAGAGTTCAGGGTTAGACTCAGAGTTTGTTGAACCTGCTTTGTGAAATGGACCCCTGAGACGGAAAAAAATATGTTGGGTGGAATAACATATAGAAGCAGCTTGAGGTTAGCAGAATTAAAAAGAGACTACCTCAACAAAAGCCAAGCTGCGTTAAGCATAGGCTTGAAGCAGAATAATATTAACCCCGGATCTGCAGCCAAAGGTTTAGGCAGCCAGGCTGCAAAGCAAGGAAGTGGGGGCAGAAATAACGCCAGTGACATGCTATGAATGTGCAGGACAGGAAAACTGAGGAAAAGTGCATACCTTACGATCCTTATTGTAAAGCAGCTGTGCCAAACTGCTGACCATGCCACCAGCACAACCCAGATACTGGAAGAGAAGCGTCACCGCCCAGAAATTACGGTACCGGTGAGTCTCTAAACCGGACCAAAGAAAACTTTATCTACCACAAACGGTAAGACCTAAGGACTGAACTACAATTTATGGGTATGTATAAACAGATATATTATAAAAAGCTAATAAATACTGGGAGAATATTATTCCTTTATTAAAGATGTTTTCCTCACAGAAAAATGTTTACTTCTTTTTCCACCAGCTAAGGCAGGGAGAAAGCAGGCTGTCCCCAAAGCAAACATTGTGTCCTTAGAGGTTAGGTGGCTCACAGCAGCCATATTTACAGTAACAGGGCATGTTTGTATCAGTATACAGGGTACGGAAGACTCCACTTGCTAAGCTCTTTCTTGTAGGTGAGTAGGTGGGGACAATGTGATTATTGTAGCCAGATATTGGAAGCAGGGCAGCCATATTTTTTTAGCAAATCACAGTGGGAGGTGTGATATAATTGTATCTGTATGTGTGATAAACTGTATATTTAGAAAAGCATTTAATCTAATTAGTTTTTATTTCATTGTTATTTTAATTGTCTGAGTGAACAATAACAAATATAGGTTTTTAGAATAACTTTTTTAAAAGACCTGGCAGATTTCTAGCTTTGGTGGTGAGCTCTTCAGCTGTGTTGAATAGCAGAGGTTAAACTCTGGTCTTCCCACAGGCTCTGCCTTCTTCAGACTGCCTCTTCCTCTGTCAAATCATTTTTGTTTTTGTTTTTTTTACAGAAGAGAGCACAGCAACTGGGAGCTATGTTTCCGTAACAGTTCCACATCTGCAATTTTGAGAGGCTTCACATAGTTAATTTTAAAGTGAGACAGCCTCCTCTGTGACTGAGTTAAGAATCTCCTTAGTGCTTTCATTCAGTGTCTGCACCACTAATGGAAAATGACACCCAGGGACATATGGAACAAATACTGAATGCAACACATATAATTAGACAATTTTCTTGCCAATGGGCTCAGACAATGTGCTTTAATATCAAAAGTAATTTGACAATTACACTGAGGAAATGATTATACATGCACCTACTTGTCTACAGAAATAATAGCTCCAAACAACACTGTGTAAAGCCATACCATGTATCCCTAGCCCTGTTATGAACATTTAAGACTAAAATAGGCCTGCAAATAGAAAAAGTGTTACTTTCATCATTCACAGTGAAATGGCTTCCAAACAGCCCATTTTAGTGCATTATTTCCAGACAATATGTAAACTAACTAAAGCCATATTTGCCTTCACATTCCTATTGATTACTCTGCATTCCCCAATGCTATCTTCATGATTATGATAAGAGGAATGTGTCGTTTCCTCACATGAGCTGTTATTTGATTATTTTCTTGCTGTTCTTCTTTAATCCCAAAAAGATGAACTTTGGTGATCTCACTTCCTAAATGTCACGGCAGCACTGCGCAGCCTCAGAGTCTGGGGCTAGAGAGCATCATCAGCCAGCAGGCAGACAGACAGGTATACTGACAGACAGACGAGCATGAGAGACAGGTCTCGTGGTTCAGAGGTAATGAATATGATATCCATGTTACTCTGATGTAATCTCTGCTGAGCATTTAAACCAACACACACACACACACACACACACACTCAGACACCTACGTACACATACCTAAACACACTGAGACACATGAAAAAGTAGGTATGTAGTGGCAGCTTGCTCCTGTCTTGTCAGTCCAGTTAAACTGCAGTCAGGCTAGTGTCACCCTGAGAAACAATAAGCTCTGCTCCCCCTGTGAGTCTGTGACAGCATCAGACAGCGAACACACACTTGCGCACACAGACAAACTGTAGTTGGAAAAAGAGCGATGTGTTTGTGAGAGAGAGAGAGAGAGAGAGAGAGAGAGAGAGAGAGAGAGAGAGAGAGAGAGAGAGAGAGAGAGAGAGAGAGAGAGAGAGAGAGATTTTGCTTGTCCCCTGGTCCTTTTGCCCTGTCATTCACAGTCAGCTTGTATTAGAGGCTGAAGGAAACCCCTGGGAGAGAGAAACAGCACAGGAGTGACAGGGAGGAAAACTGCAGGAACGACAGAAGGGAGGGAGGAAGACAAAGACAGGGAGAGAAGGGACAGGAGAAGGTAAGAAGCAGAAAGATCCTGTAAAGAGAGAGAGAGGGAGGGAGTACAGAAAGGAAAGAACAATATGATGATGAGGAAAGGGACAGAGAAATAAAGAAGCAATCATTCGAAACAAGAAAGAGAGTAAAAAGGAAGTTTAAAAGTAGTAACAGATGAAAAACAGAAATCATGAGTCTGAGGCCCCCTTTCAGAGTTGTAAAATCTGTCCTGTGATGTGATCAGATCACAAGTGGACAGTTCTCAGTACAGGTGTGAATGTGAGGACATGAGATTAAATCACAAAGACCACACTCAGATGTCCCCTGGGTGAAAGTCCTTTGTTTTGGGACCCATCTACATCCCCCCCAAAAAACACATACTAGCCTGTATATTTTTAGGTTAATAAAATGTAACCAAATTCATTAATATGTAGGAGATTACTACAGACATGCATGTTCTAAGATCACAGCATCTGCAAGTCCTTAACATTAAATATCATGTTATTGTGTTATTTAAAAGCTATTGTGAAGCAGAAAAATCAGGAAATGTTGGGTCTTCATCATCAGTAACTTATGATCAGATACTCAGGGCAGAAGTTAAAAAGGTAGGTATAAAGGTATAAAAAAAAAGGCCAATAGTGTCAAACAGAGAAAGAAAAAAGAAGAGGCAAAAGAGAAGGATGACAAGTTGAAGAGAAATTTGATGACAAACTGAGAACAGACAAACATTGTTGCAGTGATCTGCCTGGAGGTGTTGCGGCGATCTGCCTGGAGGTGTGGCTGCACATGCTGCTCTGCTGACGGTGAGCGTGCACTGACGGCAGGCACGCTGCTCCGCAGCGCCTCAACAGGTGAACGCAATCAGCTGATTTAACTCACCTCTAACGACCCTGTCTCCTGCCAGTCTCCCAAACATCCCAGTCCAGTACAGCCACTAGCAGCGAAGACTTTCTGAAGAGGTGAGAGTGGGAAAGCATTGGAGCCACCTGTGAGCCGAGATGTGGAGGATGTCGCTGTGGGCATTGTCAACCTTGAAGGAAAGAGATGACACTGGCTGACCCTTCTCGTCAGGATCTTTACTCCCGCAGGACCTTGAAGAGAGCTAGGAAAAGAGCTGCTGACCCCTCTCACGCTGGACACAGGTTGTTCGAACCTCTCCCCTCAGGACCAAAACCTCCCGCCACAAGGACAGTTTCTACCCCTCTGCCATCAGGCTTTGGAACACAGCTAAACTCTGACTGAAACTTATGGACCTACGACTCACATATGCGACTCACATACCCCCCGTGGCAAGGTCGGGGATAAAGAGAAGTGGGAGGCAGTACCTTCATCTGGTGTCATCAGGGGGGGAGAGTGCCTTACCTCCAGTGATTCCTGACAGTGCTCAAGCTAGCTGCAAACCTAGCCAACGAGAGACCTATTGATGCCAGAGTCCAGAGCTGTGAAGACTGCATACAGTACATACATCTAAACAACCTGTTGCTTGGTCCAGCCACACGGAGTGGAATCTTCAAAACATCTGACTACACCACTTACCCCTTCAAAAGCCTGCAAGAGATACAAACTTAAGTTAACTGCTTTTGGAAATCCTGGAGCCAAATGGCAGCTCCCAACCTGTTTGTCCGCAGCAAGTGGCATACTGCTGAAAGAAACGATGCTACTGGAGATATAGTCTGAGGGGCAGTTTATCGATCGACAATTAATCGATTATCGATTAGTCGATTATAGATTAATTGTCAATAAGTAATTACTTGATTAAAATAAATTAATTGCGTTATGAACTCGTAATTCCCCGCCAGTCCATGTGAGGGCGCGCTTGACGCGAGACGTGTTTAACTCACATGCGGGAACACAAATGGGCGCATTTTGCGACCAAAATTTGAGAGTGTGCAAGTGAATTTTAGCTCTAGTAGTAGCACGTGCGCAACCAGATGTCTCGCCATATTAATATGTGAAAGGCCAAACAGTAAGAAAGTGACAGATAAGACAGGAACAATATGTAATCAGTGTAAGAAGATATAGTGCCGACAGCACCGTAACACAAACACGTAACACATAACATGTAACACGTGAGCTCCCGCAGCCAGTCACAATCTCCGTAGGTGATGAGACTGTCGGCAGCTCCCAAAGTTTGTGACAGCAGATATTTACTAAACCAAAATAGTTTTCATGTCGGTTCTATTGGAAGATATCAACAGTGTTTTACTGATTGATTGACTGTATTTCTCCACCCAGCGCAGCAAGTGAGGCAGCAGGTGACACTGATCTGATCAGTCAGTGTAGATACGGTTCATCAGAATCAGAATCAGAATCATAAATACTTTAATAATCCCAAGGGGAAATTATTTTTGCTACAAAACTCCAGATATACAAACAACAAATATTATACAGATAACATACTGTATATTAGTAAAACTTTTAAGAAATATATCCAAGATCATATTCCAGACCAATGTGCAAATACCAGACTAATGTGCATGTTTATGTTTAAAACACATATACAGTGGGAGAAAACTCGGTCGGGAGTCAATCTACTTAATAAAGTGAGATGAGCAGGTGACAGTCACCGCTTCTTGTCTTGCTCTGTGGAGCAGTGCCATATGTTGTCGGGTGGGGCTCTCTTAGACGGCGAGGCCCCCTCGCAGTGTACCAGGTTGGGCAACACAGTCTCACTCCCAACGCGTCAAAAACTGACGATTGGTCAGGGGCCTTTGGCGTTAGTTACTGACTAAAAAGGTCTCCTTAGACGTACAAACCCGACGCAGAGGGCTTTCAACTCATTCCAATGTAAGCCCGTCCGCGGCGATATTTGAAGCTCAGGGCTCTCCTTAAATGAGTTGAAAGCCCCCTGCGTCGGGTTTGAACGTAGGCAGGATGTATGCCTCTTTTCGCATGTGTCCATGGTGCATTGTGGGTCTATTTGATTACATCTTTTTTCATCGCTTGACACACGGACTATTAAAGGTAAGTAGCTAGTAATAAATAGTGCTAAAAACGATTTGAGAACGATCAAATGTGTAAATCATTGCATTCTATGTCCTTTCGCTGTCTATTAATGTAATAGAAACTAGATTATTATCGGCTGTATAATGTTTTAAGAGCTCAGTTAACATTCATTTAACTAGGCAATAAAGCTAGTCAGCTAGCGCGGACAACCGCTAACGTGATATAAAACTTTGATGATGCTTTGTATAAATATCCGTTTTCACAATAGCTAATATTAGTTGAAAGAGATCGCTCATCGTTATTGTTTTAGGTGTCTAACGTTATATGCGTTTACACGCTCCCAATTAGTCTCACGTTACATGAAATGGTAAGCTAAAATGATATGTATTTTAGATTTAATCTTTTCTTTTAATCAGGCTGTCTAGTTGAGATTAAAATATATTTATAGACACCCTAGATTACGTAAAGACACGTACAGGTGCAAAGCCAGGAATACATAAGACACGGTAGAGGACAGACAAAACAGGTGTTCCGTCAAATATGTGACCCATTTACTATGTTTGTGACTATTTGTGCATGTTTTAAGGAAGAATCCATTTGTTAATATACCACCTAACGTATTTTGTTTTCAATAGACCTTTTCAACGGAATTCCATTGCTAGGCAACAGCCTTGTTCCTTGTTTACTTCCTGACAGCTGGTGTCATTCACATCCACTGCAACAGGAAATAAACTAGGACTGTTTTGGAATGTTTAAGTTTACATCTTTGAAAAGGTCTATAGGTATTTCTTAATTCATAACAAGCATTTATTGTTACCTTCTAGAGCCCTCAAGAAACTATCACATATACAGTTTTTATAAATTGACTTGGAAAAAAAACTAATTTGGGGACACAGGTCCTGAGTAGTATTATGCTGTAGCAGTTTTCTTTGAAGGCCAACATGTAAGAGCACTGTGTTTATTGTGTTAATTTATTATTCACTGGTAACACAGCATGCAGTGTTCTCATTTCTTATTTCTGTTTCTGTCTCCAAATGCCTACTCAAAAACAATGCATCACACGCAAGGAAACGATTGGTGTGGCCAGCAAGATGTGTAAGCAGTGAGGGGCCAAGCAGCCTTACAAAAGAAAATTAGAAAATCAAAAGAAGAAATTTGGCCACGATTGGAAACATACAAAAAAACTGCAGCATCAACAGTGTATGATGCAACAAATCTACTGGTAGGTTATTTTTTTTTTCTTTCAGACAGTTGTCATAAAATAATCAGTAATTAACATACATTTACATTGCTATATTTCTCTTACATTATTTGCTTTTGCAGCAATTTAACACTCATCTTTGTTTTATTGTGCAAGACAATCCTGAATTCTCGATTTACTGTACCACTCCCAATTGTCTTGTCTTGTTGTCGTGTTTTCACTCTACCTAAGGGCACACTCACACTGTCCTTCCGCACCGGGCCAAAACTGTTTTTTCGGCTAAAGCCTAGTGCGTTTGACCAGTGTGAGTGCAACCGCTCCGCGTATAACTGCGGCCAGCGGGCCGTCCACAGCCCGCCTGAGAGAGGTGGGCTTTAGTAGAGCCCGTTTGCACATGTACGAGCGCACACACATGTACGAGCACGATGCCTACGGCGGGTCTGACGTCATTTATGTGCGCCTGTTCGGACATAGAAAATAGAAGGACGGACCATGCGCGGACATTTAACAACAACAACAATGGCGGCGAAAGGTTCACGGTGGTGTGATGCGGAGGTGGAGTGTTTACTGCAGATTTGGTCGATGAAAATATTCAAAAACAGTCGACAAGACACACCAAAACTCCGAGCTCTATGGAAAGATTTGTAAACAAAGAGACTTATCGCGATGACGTCAATCAATGCATGTGACGTGTGAAGCATTTGCGCGAGGCCCAGGCAGTGTGAGTAGAAACGGGCCTGGGGCGCGGGGGGAGAGGGAGGGGGGACAAGTACCCTAAAGCCCAAGGCGCGGTGCGGAAGGACAGTGTGAGTGCGCCCTATGTCACTGGTGAACAGGGTTATGTACTACTAGATCAGAGCCTGCTGTTATTGCGTATATATAAACACATTGCTATCTATCAATTTTGGATAAAATATGGATGCAAAATCAAAGCAGTGCTCGGTGGATGAGACAAACTGTCTCCTAGGTATATGGTCCTCGGCCTCGGCTGAGGTTCGGAAAAACTAGAGGAACCCTCGCAAACAAAAACCGCGTTGCACTCTCATTTGCTCCTGGATTCCCCCACAGTTCCAGATATTTAGCCTGCTAGATATCTTAAATTCATGCTTCAAAAATAATTAAAATATATATTTTAAAAGATTGCTTGGGGCAAGTAAAAACACAGTTGTTCAACTGATTAACTGGGCAAAACAGTAGAAAATTCTTGGGATCGAATAAAAAAAAAAAAATGTAATATCCACAATAACTGGGCCCAATCTAGCTGAGTATAAACATATGATCTATTGTATTGTTTGACAAGATTTTAGTCATAGAAAGTATGTAATAGCATGCAAGATTGATTCAAGCTACTTTCAAATACATAGCAAAACCTGAAAATGAACATTTACATTGCAGGATTAGAATTCGGAAGTTGTTCCTTAACGCATATCTGACGGTCTTTGATATCTTATAGTGTGGTTTTGACCTGCTTTTTATGAAAAGTGTCCTGAGACAACTTCTGTTATGATAATGGGATTACAGCCGAGTGTGTCTGTCTATAGGAAATGGACACAGAAGATGCCAGGAATGCCCTTATTACAATTAAGAGGATTCATGAAAGTCTTCTTAGCGGTAATGTACACAGTGCATGCTATATTTTCAAGACTCCTTTGAAATACTGCCTTTGCAACATATTTCTGCATATAGCAAAGCAAAATCGTTTTTTTCTTTGTTAACATGTGAACAACATGGCTTAGAATGAAAATGCAGACCTGGTTACCCATCAGTCTTTAACTGTGTCCTTCCACAATTTGATGTGGAATAATGAATCTTGATTGATTCCATAGTGGTATTTTGTCTCTTTCATTTGGTACTGACATGTTCAGTTTGTACAGCAAACTGTTTTGTGCTCTAATCAAGTGTCACACACTTATTGTTCCTTATATCTTTCTTTCTTTTTTAAGGACTGTGCCGAGGTGTTGGTGCAGTGGCTGCCTTGCTCTGGATGGTGTGTATGTTTTCTTAAGTTTATTTTAGTGTAGATGAGGAAAATTCACTAATAAAAATAGAAAAATGTCTTCGACTTTAACTGCAGTTTAATAAGGGACAGCAAAGTCTGAGGGTCAAGCAAGTCACATAACAGTCAAATGTTTTGGGCAGTATTGTGCATTGGACTTAAAATAAATTCAAAGTATATAACATAATCAAGAAACCCCCTGTGCAATATCACTATAATGTGAAATGATACAAAATTGTATCACCTTATAAAAGTGAACGCCACAATTTACTCAGTTTTGGCCTGGTGTCTAATGCAATCTAAGAAAAAAAACATTCCTCATAAAACGGCACAAAACTTCAAGATTTAACTTGGCCAAAAACATGAAGAAAAAAAGATTCATACTGGCAATACATTCTTTAGTCAAATTAAACCTAAATTTACTTTTTTTTTCCCCCATACAAATTTCCCATTTACACAGACGTCGACTATGTGCTGTTGCGTCTCTGTGACTACCTCCAATGCCAGCTCAGGGGTGTAACAGTTCTGTTGCCCCCATTCCTTCTCCATACCTTTCACACAGACGTTGGGGAGTTTTGTTATACACTGTCTAAATATGATATTGAAAAGCTCATTTTCAACAATTTGACAGTAATACTTCTTGCTGTGTTTCTGTCTTACAGTGGGGACGAATGGAAAAACTCCTGGGAGCCGAAAGAAAATGTTATGCAAAAATAAATGTTTTTAAATCACATATACCAGTTACTGGCTGTGTTCCTTCATATACACTTGATTTCTATTATCGTAGACCGAGGCAGATATCTGGCGCCAGGTAACGAGAGCAAAACAAATAGTAGGAGAGCGTCAGCGACAGTTTGCGCGAAGGAAGTGTTCATGCAAACACCCTCAATATGGAAAACAAACGGAGAAGTGATGATGATGATGATGAAGAGGACTGCGTAACGGCTGACGAAGCCGGAGCCGTTGATTCCACTGACGAAGAGGAAGGTTTTGAGAGCGAGAACAATTATAGAAAACGATGCATCTGTGCATTCCAACTATTTGTTCGCTTTGTAATAACTCATAAATATATCATAAACATTCACTAGACAAAGCTGTAGATTAGACATTTATTTGTGAGGCTTAATTCTTCATGTCTACGTTGTTATTACATACAAAATACAATATTTTTAAAGATTATCTCCAGACTTGTTAGATGTATGAAGATACCTCGTTTGTAATAACAGTAATGTTTGAATGAGCCACCGGTATACTGGATGAACCAGAACACCATGGCACAACAATTTGTGACACGAATAATGTTACATTTCAAAACGCTATGTTTTTATATTCTATGTACTCACATTAGAATATGCCACTCTCATGCAAAATAAAACACATCCCACTGTGATATACTGTAAAACTTACAGAATCTTTAAAATATTTAAACAAATAATTGGTCACACTGTCCAGCACTAGGCACTATATAAATGCAGCCATTTACTGAACTTCCACGAGTAACAAGTACAGCACTCTGCCCAAAACTGAGCACAACTTTCGTCACCTGTTATGTAAACTTTATACAACAGTTAGTTTTTAGCTTACACAATGTATCAAGCTATTGCACAGTCAAATGGTTATGTGTTGCTTAGCCACAGTCCAGTTCCAGTCTGGTGCTTTGTAGAAAGGATGTATAAAAGCAATATCACACGAGAGGGAGTGATGTTGTGCTGAACATCATCACAGCTGTGAATATGTAAAAGGCACACGGCCTGTGGCCTTATGTCCACAACTGAATCACAGCCTCAAAGGCTTTACATTTCTTCCTCTGAAATATCTGGAGTGCTGTTGTCCTCCTGGTCACTGTCCTCTTCAACGTCCTCATTGTCTTCCTCCAAAATGAAAAAGGAGGGGTCAGTGTCAAAATGGGCGTAAGTGCTGGTGACTGCGCTCAGTTTCTGCTGCAGAATGTGCAGCTTGCGCAGGAGACAACAGAGCAGTCCCCTGTATCCCTCTTCTCTCAGCTCTGTGGGAGGTGCTAAAATAAAATGTAAAAAAATAATAATAATAATAATCAGATAGAAAATAAGGCAACTCTTTATGAACATTAAAATGCAGATTGTCTGCCCAGCTCTGAGACTGTACTACTACATACTATGTTTCGTGATATTCTCTTGAGTGTGACGAAGGAGGCTGTATACTTTGTCCAAGGCCTCTCTCAGGTACTGGCAATGCTGGGTCATCTCCTTCACAATTATAACTTTTTCCTCTTCCATAGGCCTGACCAGCATAACCTGGTCAAAAAGTCGCCTCTTCAGGCGAAGACTCACCACTGTTTTGGAAAAGAAAACAGATGGGACAAAAGTAAAACACTTAAGCCACTTTCACATATACACTGCAAACATAAAATGATCTAGACAATCAGTATGTGAAAACACAAATATTTGATCCAGTCAGACTGGACATCAAGTGGAATTTACCTGGCCAGCTCCCAAGTACTACTACTACGAGCTACATGTCTCTTTTGAAAAACAGAAACAAGCAAAATTGACCATAAAAAATAGTATTGTAAAACATTAAGTGAAATGTATTTCAAGACTACCAAAATCTATACACCCGTGACCATAACATATACCAGTGGCTGCCCACTGCTGGACGTCACACACCCATTCCTCCGTGTCCTCCAGAGAGATGTTGAGCTCCTGCTTGAGACTCTCAAGATTAGCTCCTTCGATTTCTGCTCTCTGTTTAGTCCATTTAGAATGTTTAAAAAAAAAACAAACATAGATGAGTCATGGTGTGATCCGTAAAAAGGTATGTTAACATAGGGCATTAGAGTAAAGAGAATAAAGATGTTTTCACATTTGAACCCAGACTAATGTCAGAGAATCAGGTCCGGAGATGGTCCCGAGTTTCTGTTTCACACATGCAGCACACACTTAGATGTGTTCACACTTAGTGTAACTACTTAGTTTGGTTTAGGCAAGGGGAGCGTGCAGCTGTATTCACACATGTGCACACTCACACCCAGTCTTTGCACTATTAAGCTTGGAGGGTAAACTCCATTTGATGCCCGGTCCGACTGAATCCGATATTTGTGTACACACACAGCTGTACCAGGAAATGTTCAGATAGTTTCAGGTTGGCAGTGCATGTGTGACAGGGGCTTAAGATGTAGGACAACTATCTAGTGGAATGTAATACACCAAAAGTATTTCATAATATCAGACAAAATATGTTATTTTATAAAAAAGGGGACAATATCAGTGAGTGTATCTCTAATCATGATTGAAAAACCTAAATGACAACATGCAAAACATCCAAGCACAAATTGATGAGGATATTCTCAAAGGTATGTCCTCAAAAGAGACTATGTGCCTCATTAAACAATTATTTCCTTGTTATAACAAAGGCTATTTTATGGTGAAAGAATGCAATACGTATATGAGAATGCTAATTGGATAGAAAGGACATTGAGTTGTTTGCTGCAGTCATTTGATGTCAAAAACACTAAATGGTGATTTTTGTGAGTTGTCATGACAACACACGCCAGTGGGGCCGTAAAGTGTGCCACAGCTCGTTGGGAGGATGTTTTGGAGACGTTCTTCAGAGCGGGAAGGTGTGAGGAGAAGGGACTGTTAAACTCAGCAGCCAACCAGCATATGGCTCCGCCATGCCTCCACACCACACCAGTCACAGGACATAGGCTGAACAAAGTTGTCACTCCTTTAACCTGTGATGCCAGTATTCAAGCCCACAGAAAGTAACCATGAAATGACAAATGTAAACTTGCAGTAAAGACTTCTTACTTTGAAAAATCTTTTTGCCAGGGTCTTGTGCAGACTCTCTGTCTTCCTGTTGTTCCATCCCATGGCAAGCACAGTTATCATCTCTGCTCTGCCTGTAAAAAAAATATCCACAAACACAAAACCCCCCAGAAAATATCAAAATTCGGAAAAATTTTACAATCTGGTACCGTGTCAAGCCTACCCTTTTCTGACTACACACCAACCAGCATCAGCTGTTTTACATTGCTGACAGCAATGTGGAGTTACAGTCTCTGCGCCCAATTTCGAATTCAAGAGCTCTGGCATTGCAGCTCTGAATTCTTTTTCAGACATTAACTGTTTTCTTGTCCATGCTGACATTGTGGGTGTCTCCTCCACTTTAGTCTCTGAAGATGTTGATCTAAAATAATAAAACGCAAAAATTGATGTAAAGGACAGTGTATTTAAAGACAGAAAAGTCATTTCCAAAATGGCTTTGTTACTTCATGTGCATAAAAAAATCACGGCCACTACTTAAATCAGTTGCCTAAATTTCAAATTTTTAAATGGAAACATAAAGGTCGTCTTTAAGCTATTTAGGCCATCAGATGTCAATATGTGTACCAAGACTTAGGACATCTTGAGGAATGTCATCTGTCAGCAACTCCTCCACTTCTGGGGGCTTCCTAGCGCCACAAGGTTTAACTATAAACACAAAACATAATGTAGGAAACATTACTGCTGACCAACTTGTGATTAACAGTAGAACTGTATTATATTTTACTGACCAGATCGATTCTTCCTAAAGTGTTGAGCTATAATGTTCCCATTCTTGTCCCTCTTTCTCAAGGTAACTCTGGAAACTTTAGTCCCTTTCTGTTTTCTTTTCGGAGGCTAAAAGTAAAAAAAATAAGGTGATAAATTTGCCTATACTCAGGCACACACATCCTTTTCAGTTATGTGTAGAAGTGTACATTTCAGTGATTGATAAGTCAATAAATTAATAATTGCATTAAAGGGAAACTTAACCCTTTTTGCTTCCAACTCGGCTATCAGGGCTTTTCCTGCCTCCAACCATTCATTCAAAACTTGGGATGGCCCAGGTGCCATTTTAGATGAGAGAGAGAGAGAGAGAGAGAGAGAGAGAGAGAGAGAGAGAGAGAGAGAGAGAGAGAGAGAGAGAGAGAGAGAGAGAGAGAGACAGGGAGAGGGGAGGGAGAGAGAGAGAGAGAGAGAGAGAGAGAGAGAGAGAGAGAAGAAACTAACAAACAGAAGACCAAACAAAGGCAACAGTCAAAGTAAAGACAAAGAGACAAAATGACAAAGTAAAAGCTCAGAAAATTAAATTAGTGTAACAGGGAGAAGGATTAAGAAAATGGTTCTTAAAAGAACCGTTGGATTTGTGATATATGAAGAGAGTTTTTTGAAAATAAAAAAAAATGAAGCAGGATTAGTTGCACTTCCATAAATTTTACTTATTGCCACTAAAAATAAAAATTTTGCAAAATGTAGAGTAAATTATCAAAAGAATTAAAAGAGAAATAAAACGTGTGCCTACAAAAGTTATGAGTACACTAACACTAGTAAAAACTATCAGGGCTCTGTATTTGAGAAATGCGCTCTCTAACTTCTTACAGTGCATTTTCACCTGTTTATTACCAAAATAAATAATTAACAGATGTCCTAATACTGACGGAAATACACAAAATCTCATAAGGTAGCATTTTTTGTCAAGATAGCATAAATAAAAAGCGTGTTAGCATGTGCGCTAACCTTAGCGCCTTATTGATAGTTAACATACGACCTCCGTGGCATTCCCAACTGAGTTGTAACTTAAACGTCAAACTGAACTAACTTAGTTATACATGATTTGCAGACAATCACCGTGATAGCTCACGCACACAAACGTGACGGACTTACCAACGCTACGACGTTCAGTGAAACGTGAATGCCACGCCTCCTTCTGGCGCATCACATTTTGATTGGTGCCAAAGGTTAAAGGGCAGACGATGACGACATACCCAACACACCGTTTATTGTAGTTATGTACACGACCGCTAAACTTGTGCCTATTGGTCGTAATAAGCTCCTTGATCAAACAACCTATGTGGTCGTTTCTGGGTGGAGGACAGGCTGCTTATATGGAATGAGTTGAAAGCCCCCTGCGTCGGGTTTGTACATTTAAGGAGCGCCCTGAGGAGAGCCCTGAGCTTCAAATATCGCCGCGGACGGGCTTACATTGGAATGAGTTGAAAGCCCTCTGCGTCGGGTTTGTACGTTTAAGGAGACCTTTTTAGTCAGTAACTAACGCCAAAGGCCCCTGACCAATCGTCAGTTTTTGACGCGTTGGGTGTGAGACTGTGTTGGGTTGGGGGGTTATACTTTACCACCTTGAGTACCGTAGGCTACACCATGGCACAAGTACTATGCAAAGACACCTGCAGCACCACCACATCCATCTGCTAAAATCTGCCCCCTGTAAAGAAAATACTGACATTTTAAAATACTTTCAAAATATTGTCGCATCTCGTGGACTCAATATCATGTATCGTCTCGTGCACCCCTTATTCTGAATGTATGGTATAATTTTTAACATTGTACTGTCATTACAGCGACGGTCCTGTCGGTTTACCTTAGATGTTGCATCTTTAAAAGACCACGATTAAAATGTGACACTGAATCTGCATCTTTTATTGATTTATGGTGTGTTCCTAAAATTTCTTGTTGCGCCCCTAAACTTTTCAGCTGGGGGCCACAGTGCTCTCGAGCCACTTTAACCTGGTTGATGACAACAGAGATGGCAACAACTCCACAACTTGAATTACCTCCTAAATATGTCACAGATTCATCTGTGCTACAAGAAGCGAGTGGTTCTCAGCCTACTATCACCACAGCATTGGGACGAAGGGTATGTGACTCTATGAAAGCAGAGGACATTACCCAGCAGATATGTAACATGGTTACTACAGACATGCTGACCATAAATGACGTTGACTGACAGGGGTTTTGAGAGGTAATAAAGTACATGGAGCCAGGGTACAATATCCCCTATAGAACAACCATAACCACCCTCGTGGAAGCAAGCTACGCATGGAACAAGGCCGAGTTTAAAACACAACTTGCGAATGTGGCCCTCACAACAGACTGTTGGACTTCCTTGACTACAGAAAGCTACATCACAGTTCTATGCCACGGCATTGAACCGGACTGTCAGGTAATGTCAGCAGACCTACTCACAGACAGCATGTCACTGAGGCATACGGCCTCACTGGCAGAGTATTGTAGTCTTCTATTCAGAAATGATTTTTTTATGTTGCTGTTATTAATATTTCCAGTGTCGCAGATGAGAGAATGCCCAATGTAGTTTCATGTTTAGTAGCCTGTGTAATATTTTGATATTTTCTATTCAGAATATGTTTGATATGCTACCAAAATGTTATTCCCTGCACTCAAGTGAGTGATTAAGGAATATAATTTGCATTTTTTCTTCATATCATAAGGAAGATAGCATTTTATGTTATGTATAGACCTTTTCAAAGTTGTAAACATAAACATTCTAAATATGTCCAAGTTTGATTGAAGCTGAGATGGACAAATTCCTGTCTCTCAACGTACAACACAAACGACTGTTATCTGCCATTTATAATAAGATTGCTCTTCTGAGCCCAGTCCCAACTGTCACACCTAAAAATGCATGTGAAAAGGATTTAGGGGTAGACATATTTTTATTGTGACTGTGTCTGATGTGGGTTGGTGAGAGGGATAGCGGGATTCATGTTGGGGTCTTTTTGTTTTGGTCTGTGTTTTTTTTCTTTTTTTCACCTTAAAGCAGACGTTCTGTATATGTGCTATACCTGTTTCTGTGTTCTTGTCTGCAAAAGCCAATAAAAGAAAATTTGAAAAACAAAAAAAACAAATACAAGAGGTGCGCCAGTCATTTGGCTGGCAGTCAATGAAGCAGTGAACGGAAGAAACAGTTTGGTCACAAACGAATTAACCACACGAGAAAAGGAGGGCTACCGATAAGGCAGCTGTTGAATTTCACATGGACTCTGTTATCAAATACATCTGCGTAGTTCAGTTTGTGTTTGGGCGTTTGTGCTTATGTTCATTTCTTTGCTACATTATTTAATTGTTTGATGAAGCTGTGGATGTAATTTTCAACTAAAAAAAACCTTGTATAAAAAAAAAGAAAAACTTGATTTGATTTGAATTTATTGTATTGGGGTTGATAAAATGCATTAATAGCAGTAGTTAAAGGTTTGGTGGATTTTGCTTTGTTAAAATAGATTACTTCTGTTTAAGAAATAGTGTCAAAATCTGTACTAAAATTATTTTAAGTATTTGAGAGACTTAGTTAAAACAAAAGGCTTTAAAAATTGTTGCTGAAGTTGGTGTGGCATTGAAACTGTGTATTGTACAGTATATATTTAATATTTTACTTGATCCATTGACTTCAATTTACTTATCAGTCTTTTCACATGTATTCACCAGCCTACTTCTGTAAGGAGTTTTGCTATGCTTTTAACTTCATAGTCAATAAAGTGTAACAAAGTGCATCTAAAAGCTATGCAGTTACTTGTGGGTGGATTTGGTCAATAACATAAAAAGTTCTTACACTTTTTTACACTTGGCCCAGATCACCCAACAATTCCCCCATGAGCAGCAACAAGTCACACTATTTTTTAGAAATAAATAAAATAATAATAATAAAAATGATAATAATAATTATTATTATTAGTAGTATTATTATTACATACAGTATTCACCAAGCAGTGTTGTGCACACAGTGGCGTTGAAAACCTTCCATTTAAGGCAGGAACATCAAACAGACCCAGTTCTATGGAGGACAGACATCTGTCTTGACCGGCGGAATAAAAAAAGAGAGAAAGAGACGGACAGATGGACAGTCCCAGAGATGCAAGCAACCACAAAAGTAAGAGTAAAGTAACTGTAATAATATCTATGGTAATGTGACTATGACTTACATGTTATGGTAGTTTATATACAGTAACAGAGTGATATAAATAGTAGAAACAAATATAGTTATGGTGACAGGATATCAAGGCATAGTCGTGGTGGGGAGGGGTTGCAGTTCGGTGGGCTGAGGATCTCAATGTGGTCCTGATGGCATCATCGGTCAGTGACCTTCAGCACTCACTTGATCGGTTCGCAGCCGAGTGTGAAACGACTGGGATGAGGATCTGCACCTCTAAATCTGAGGCCATGGCTCTCAGCAGGAAACCGGTGGATTGCTTACTCCTGGTAGGGAATGAGTCCTTACCCCAAATAAAGGAGTTCAAGTACCTCGGGATCATGTTCACTAGTGAGGGGACGATGGAGCGTGAGTTTGGCAGGAGAATCGGAGCAGCGGGAGTGGTTTTGCAGTCAGTCTACTGCAACATTGTGACGAAAAGAGAGCTGAGCCGGAAAGCAAAGCTCTCGATCTACCGGTCAATCTTCGAACCTACCCTCACCTATGGTCATGAAAGCTGGGTCATGACCGAAAGAACGAGGTCGCGGGTACAAGCGGCCAAAATGGGTTTTCTCAGGAGGGTGGCTGGAGTCTCCCTTAGAGATAGGGTGAGAAGTTCAGCCATCCATGAGGAACTCGGAGTAGAGCCGCTGCTCCTTTGCGTTGAAAGGAGCCAGTTAAGGTGTTTCAGGCATCTAGTAAGGATGCCCCCTGGGCGCCTCCCTAGGGAGGTGTTCCAGGCACGTCCAGCTGGGAGGAGGCCTCTGGGAAGACCAAGGACTAGGTGGAGAGATTATATCTCCACACTGGCCTGGGAACACCTCGGGATCCCCCAGTTAGAGCTGGTTAATGTGGCCCGGGAAAGGGAAGTTTGGGGTCCCCTGCTAAAGCTGCTGCCCCCGCGACCCGACCCCGGATAAGCGGTTGAAGATGAGATGAGATGAGATGATAGGCTATGATATGACAATAATTAATCATTCATTTTATTCAACCCAACCCAACCCAACCCAACCCTTCTCTCCCCTTTTGTGTTTTGTCTCCATCGGTATGTGTTTTCCTGTTGTGAGCTGGTTTTCCGGGCAGGCTGATCTAGGTGGATCTCATTGGCACTAATCACATGCCTTCCTGTAAATTAAGCCGGACCTGAGTCTCATGCAGGGCCAGATCATTACTGCAGCAGTAGGAGCGGTAGCGTGTAGCGAACGCTGGCTTCATCTGCGCATCATTTTTTCCTCTCACTCCTCCTTGGACCTGTTGTGACTGTTCTTTTTGTTTTTTGCTCCAGTTGCCCGTTTCCCTGTCGACCTGCCTGCCAGCCTGCTTGCCTGCCTGCCAGCCAGCTTACCACCCGCCTGTGCTCATTCCCCGTGGCCATTCTTTCGCAATCCTTTTCCCCTCGTTCACTGTGTGAAGTAAGCTTTATTAAATCTGTTAAAATTGACTCTGAGTTTGTGTCTGCATTTGGGTCCCAGTCCTCTCTGTTTTTCCCAGTTACGTCCGTTCGTGACAAGTAATACAATAAAAAATCAATACATTTAAAACAATTAGCAACAAGCAGGCTACACGTGAGTACATTAAAAACAAGCAGGCTATATTTAAAAAGTACGTTTTTGTAAAAAGATGTGATGTGAATTGATGAAACAGTTAAAAGGCAGGCACATTTAAAAACAAGTACTCCTCAGGTAAACAAGATACCAAGATAATAACAGCTGTGATACAATGAGAAATATTACTGATAATAGTTTTATGGCTATGAATTTTAGAATTTATAAATCTAATGATAATATATATGAATAATAGTAATAATAGCAGCAGGAAGCATCACACAAAAACACACCAGCAGTTTATGCTAATATACAGCTTTAATTAAATCCCTCTGCAATCACTCCAGGAGTTATTTACACACCCTGGAGATGTTTCATGTCTTCTTACTAGTTGCAGAGTAGTTTAACGAGTCAGTTTTCAGGCAGTCTTCCACTTCAGTGATGACAATAATGATGCTAATGGTGATGATGTTGACTAGCGGAACACATCATGACTGTGGACTGTGCTCGTGTGCTCCTCCGTCACAAGGACTGCTGCTGCTTTGTGGTTCACCTGTAAGATGGGTAGGTGAATGGGAGGAAAGAGAGAGAGAGATTTATTTTTTTTCAGCTCCTCTTCATTAAAACTGTGTGAATCAAATAATTTCACATTACATTAGAAAATAAACTCTGAAAACAACAACGATCAGATCAATAGATCTGAGAAGTGAGAACAACAGTTCATTCTCCTGGACAGAGCACAGCACTATCCGAGTCCATGTTATCTTGAAACGTTCAAGATCTTGCATTTCTCCGTATATAATTAAAATCAATCAGGATCCTCACTTTGATCATCCTGCTCAGCAACAGAACAATGTCCAACTCCACACTGTCCTACACCTTCCTTGTCCTACTCACATACACCGCCATCTTGGATTGACCCAGACTAAAGTTCATCATCTGGCATTTATATTTTTCAGTCTTTTTATATCAAAAACCCAGAATGAAGGTCCTGAAAGAAATAACCTCTCCCGCCTTCCTGTACAAACAGTCCAACTTGGAGAAGAGAGAAAAGAGATGGGTACAATTGTCAATATAAACGCAAACAATACAAAACCTGGATCCTAGCAATAAACCTTGGCTGAACCCAAACGCAGCGAGCGTCTTCCATAGGTACTGGTGTTCAACCTTGTCTAAAGCCTTTTCCTGATCTGTGGAAATAAGCCCAGTCTCTATGCTCAAAGAGACATCCAAAACATGCCGAGTTAAAGCAACGTTATCACTTTTTAACCTGCCAGGCACACAGTATGTCTGGTCAACATGAAAGACTTCGGCCGTCACTTCCCTGATGTCTGAGGACCAGAGCCTTCGAAAGGACCTTGTAGTCCCTGTAGAGCAAGGAGACCCGCCTTCAGTTCTTCAAGTCTTGGAGGTCTCCTTTCTTTGGGAGCAGGGTGATCACTGCCCTCCTACAGCTCTGAGGTAAGATACTGCTCCTGAAGCTCACCTGGAACACCTCCAACATGTCTTCACCCACCACCGGTCAAAAAGCCTTATAAAAGTCAACTGGGATCCCATCGATACCTGGAGCCTTACCATTAACCAGGCTCATGAGGGCCACACGAAGCCCATCCAGGGTCAGGTCAGCTGACAACAGAGAGTCAGGAGGTAAGTCACCCAGAAACGCTGAATCCAGCTCTAGATCCTCCACCAGCTTAGTTTTAAAAAGGTCTCTATAAAAACATGTGGCTTACCTTCGGATCTCAGAGGCTTCAGTAAGTGAAGAACCACTGTCCGAGCGCAAGCAGTGGATAACCTTGATGCCCATTGATCTTTTTCCAGCAAAACACGTAAACATTGTGGTTTGCTTCAGACACGGTAACCCCTCTGCCTCAACGTCTCCATCGGTGTCTCAATGTCTAGATTCAAAACAACAAGCCACTGGTTTATCAGAGCACAGTCATCATACCGCAATGGCAGCCTATGAAAAGTTTCTGCATCGTAAGCTTCCATTTTTGTTTTGCAGCCGGGAAAGATACAAACACAAACCATTCTGTCTCTCTTCCCTTCAAGTTGCAGGCTAGTCGTCTTTCCCCGGGCCTGCACTCACTGTGCGTCTTCCAGCAACAAACGCTCCCTGACCCCTGAGATCTGCGTAATGTTTCAGTGCTGCGGGGAAAGCTGTTTGGGACATTTCACCAAACTGCAGCAAACCACAACGTTTACGTGTTTTGCTGAAAAAAATTATCAATGGGCTCCTTCCTTTTGGATTGTATTTGGACTTGAACTGATCAGTTGGCCAGTAGGTAAGTCTTTAAAAACACTCTCTTAATAAACTTCGCGTTCACTAACTATGTTGTTAGTGCTTCGGTTAATGTGTCAGGACTCTTCTCATGCTACTGCAAAGGTTTGGTTTAAAAAAGATGTTTTAATGCGTTCAACTCACGGCCCTGAGCTTATCCGTGTTAGCAGGTTGTTAGTGACTCTCCCTGAAAATCGATGTTAATATTTTTAAAAAATATATCTCGATGGCTTATTTGATGACTTAATTTGCCTAAAAAGACCCTGGGATGATTTTACACCAGAAATTTCACTTTAATATTAATGGTCCCAATATTAATGTTCACCATGATAAAAAGCAACACAAACACAGGGATTAAACTTCATGAACTTAATCATTGTCTTCAATCAGAGCAGCTCTGGCCTTAGTTATCAGCGTCTTAAGTTTGAAAAATCTCCTGATCACTAAACACATCATCAGGGAAGAACTGCTCCGTCTCCACCGCCCTATGACCTTTAGTCTCTGCGCGGAACCTCCTGATTAGGGATCATGTACAGTTTTCTCCTGTGACAGACAACGTGTTTAAGTCTTGGAGATTTACATCCCAGCAGCAACATCTTTATCGGTGAAACTGTCTGTCCGTACCTGGACAGAGCTTTGTGCAGATCATCGTTTTTAATGAATGGCGGCTAAACGTGTCTCTATGGACGATGATCAGAAGATGACCACAGCACTGTGAAAACCCAACATCTCCCACGGCCTATCCAACCTCCTCCACTCAACAGCCGGCCTGCGGTAAACTTTCACCGTGTGCCGGTGATTGAGCTTCTCCTGCTCCTCATGGCTGCCCACAACGGGCATGATGCCCAACTAGACCCCCAACACCACCCCGAAGAAAAAAATTAAAAACCCCACTAACTACTTACCACTAACAAAACAAAAAAATATATACAAATACGATAGAAAAAATCGAAATCTCAGTTGCTCACTCACCACGCTCAAGAATGCGCTCAGAGAGAGAGAGAGAGAGAGAAAACGTGTGAAGGTGTAGAAAAATATCCTACATATGTATGTGAGGATAATGAGATAGATTGATTGATAGATATATAGATAGATGGATGGAGGAGGGAAGGGAAGGAGATACAGTGAGCGAGCGAGAGAGAGGGAGATAGAGAGAGAGAGAGAGCAAAGAAAACGTGTGAAGGTGTAGAAAGAATAGCCTACATGTGTATTTGAGGATGAGAATGGGTTAAAAAGACAGATAGATAGATGGATAGATAGGGAGAGGGAGGGGGAAGAGAGAGAGAGAGAGAGAGAGAGAGACGGTAATAAAGAGGTGAGGCGGGGAGGGGGGCGGTCGCAGTGATTGGAAAATATCGAAGACGCGCACGCGCTAATCCGATGATGGGCCTCAGTTCCAGGGGGGAGTGGTCTGTTAAAAAAAAGGAGTAGGAGCGGGGCGGGAGGAGCTCGCACTGGCGCGCCGCGTCCCTTCCTTCCGAGGCTTTTGTGTTTTAAACTCTCATATCTCACATATCAATAATTCAAGCGCGCGCGAGAGAGAGCAGACGGAGCTCCCCCCGCGCGCTATGAGTTCTGCTGCCTCTTCACTCGTCCAGGGCCCCTCCGCAGCGCGCGCGACTCCCGCTTATTGTGTTTCCAAGTGACAGAAAAGCTGCTGAGAAGTGAGAAAAAGAGGAAAAGAACAGGTGGGAACCGGCGGCTCGAGCGGAGACACGGGGGTCATTAAGTGATTTTCAAAATAAAGGAGACGTCCAAAAATAAACCGTGTGGTTTTCCTCTTCGAGAGACTCCGCGAGGGAGAAATCTATTGCAGCGGGTTCATTAAATCAAAGACAGCGGAGTGGCATCTAGTTGTAAAAACAAGCCTCCTTCAGGTTCATCTGGGGGACACCGGGAAACTATTCCTGCCGTACTTTTTGAAAGGGGAATAGAGCCGCGGTAAAAGGTGTGAAAACGACCGAAGAAGTTCACCGTCCTGGTCCCGGTATGTTGGCGCTTTGCCTGCTGAGTGCCGTGTGGCTCGCGGCGAGCCCGGCCCGCGCTCAGAACGAGACGGAACCAATCGTCCTGGAGGGGAAGTGCCTAGTGGTGTGCGACTCCAACCCGACCGCGGACCCCACAGGCACGGCACTCGGGATCTCGGTGCGCTCCGGCAGCGCCAAGGTGGCGTTCTCCGCAGTCCGGAACACCAACCACGAACCCTCCGAGATGAGCAACCGGACCATGGTCATCTACTTCGACCGGGTAGGAGAAAGCAATATTCTGTTCTATTCTAGAGCAACAGAAGTCAGAGAAGCAAATGAAGTGTATTTAGTCAGCCCTGCCTCTTTTATTTCATAGAAAAACTAGCGATGAAGAAATGATCATGATCAGCATAAGGAGTTTCAGACGGCGTGTGCCTGCTGTGGCAGTTGTCAAATAGCCTAAAGAGGAGAAACAGCTTGCGCTTTCAATGGATGGAAGAGAAAATGTCATACATTTAACAGAAACAAATATAGGCCATTTTTTTCTGCGCCATTGCTGACTAATGACATCCCGACACTGTTTTACTTGTCTCTATTTATGCATCTTAAAACAACAACAAAGAGGGACAGGCTTAAAGTTAACTTATTTCAGGAGCATATTGTGTTCAAATATTTAAAAGGTCATACAAACAGGAATCCAGGATGAATATACTTCCCTATAAAGCCAAGTGCAGTATATGAAACCACTGATAACACGATTTCTGTAGAATTCTGGTTCTGAAAGTATGTGTGTTATGATCGTTTTGGATAATAATTAATACATAGCAAACTAGTAAACCATAATCCACCATCGGTGTATCAAATATTCATTTGTTGGGACAATAAACAAACTTTAAAGACACGTTTTACCTTAAATGTTCGCGTAGTTACCGCACTAAAGCTTTATATGGCAGTATAGGCTCCGCACAGCTGCATCTCGTGCACCTCTGGCAATGGAAATGGAGCGGAATTAAATCGCTCTCGGTAACGATTCTTTTTTAGAGGTACTACATTTCCAAAGTGGCTGGGAAAGTATAGGTAAGCCGTTGGAATATTTCAACTTCTCTGAGCTGACAATATGGGATATGGGAACTGACATCTCGCCAAATAATTTAGTAACGGCAGGTCGCGAGGACGAGGTCCTACCCGCCTCCCGTTAAAGGTTAATTCTCTCTCAAACTGCCCTTCAATTACACGCCATAGTTCGCCTCCATCCATAAAACCGGACATTTAGCTGTGGAAATGCATAATTGAAAACTCAATTTAAAAGATTGATTGAGATCTCTTTCATTTCCCATAAAGTTTGGGGGTTGTGACGGAGAAGGCTGGAGATAAAAGCAGAGTTATTCCACTATAGGCTACATCAGTGAATGTGAAACTGCGGTCCGGGGCCAGGGGGGGCCTTTAGAGTCCTCTATCAAAAAAACAAGTGAGATATCAATTTCATTAGACTCTACTAGAAATTATTCTCAAATGAAAATGCACAATAATGACATGTGGGCTATAGGTTTCATTCTCTCCAAGTAAATTAAACAGTTCCGTAGAAAATAAAATCCTGAGGATACACTGAGTCAGAAGGGCGCCACGGCTTAATGTGCGTCTTTCTTTGAGCTTTTTTTATTGAAATATGCGGGATTGTCTGCTTTTCAGATGGTTAATGTTTGTCTGTCAGGACGTCCCTGTAATAAGGAATTCATGCGCCCGTGACTTTTAACACTGTGAAAGATGTAAGACGAAAGTTTATCAAGCAATTATTATCATTATTTTTCTTTCTTTCTTTCTTTCTTTCTTTCTTTCTTTCTTTCTTTCTTTCTTTCTTTCTTTCTTTCAGGTTCTAGTAAATGTTGGGAAGAACTTTGACGAGGAGAGGAGTAATTTCATCGCTCCGCGCAAAGGGATTTACAGTTTTAACTTCCACGTAGTGAAAGTCTACAACCGCCAAACTATACAGGTAAAGCGCCTTTCCGTGTCTTTGTCTTTTATGTATATGTATATGTGTCTCTGTGCGCGTGGGCCACACCACGCGCCCGTCCCCCACGCTCTTTACCCCCCACAACAGTTGAATATGAGCCGCGCGGGAAGGTTTTTTTGCAGATGATCGACATGTCTTTCCCGGGAGACAACGACGGATCCGAGCGTTACCGGATGAAAGTTAGTCCCCCACCGCCTGCCGGCCCGATCCTAATGAAGCCATACACGCGGAGAGGACGGAGCCGAGTCAAGCGCGTGTAGCCGGGCAGGAGGACGGGGTGCTGCGGAGAGCGAGGAGGGCCACGCGGCTCCCGCAGCGTCGCCTTCAGCACCCTGGACAGCGGCGGTTCCTCTTCCTAGGAAAGAGGCTGAGTGAGAGTTGGAATCATTTCAGAGATGAAAACATTCACCTTTGTAACGGCTTAGAAAGCTGCCGACAATTTGGGTGCTAGCGGGTCCAATTTGGCCCGGGAAGTCCAAAGCCCATCATCCAATATTGTTTTTCACCTCATAGCTAACTTATGCATTAATTTACATAGTGTGTGATTGTTTTAGCGTGCTCCTCCTATGGTGCTGTTTTTTTGTCCTTGCTTGCGGCCTTACTGGCACCTCTTTCCCTTGTTCCCCCTGGCTGGTTCATTGTGTGGGTTGCTAGTGTGGGTGTGTCCTCAACATCACTCTCTTTATCAAAGATTTGATCAGTAGGTGATCATAAGATCGTAAGATGTTTGTCTGTGAGCGTTTGTCAACATTCAAGTTCATTTTTAGTCAAAATGTTCTGTGAGAAATTCTGTGTCCCGGGGGTCAAGGAGTGGTGCAACTTATGCAACAGCCAGTATTCTCTGCAGGGTCATATCTGACCCGAAACACTACACATGTCAATTTCTTGGGGGGGCCTTACAATTCACTAAAATGTGTGAAATGGTTTCTGAGGATATTATAAAGCCTTGTTCCGATATAAAAACGTAAATGGTACTTTTTACACATTTGAACTTGAAAACAGGTCAGATTTGAGCCTAACAAAATATAAGGGTTAAGTATTTTGAATAGAGCACGCAGAGGCAGCGGTTACCCCCGTTTCTCTCTCTCTTACAGTCATACCCACTCATCCGTAGATTCTGTGGAATTAATTATAATGTTTTCCACTTATTTGTTTCTGACACACACTGCCTGCAGTATGCCCCGTGACAACTCTCCTTTCATCCTACTAACAACTCGTTCACTGTGCCTTAGATGAAGCCTCCGTATTCTTTTCATGTGTCAAGTGATGAAGCACTTGAGTAGTCTTAAACCCATTTCCAGCATTTAACATGCAAGTGATGAGCTTTACAAGCCACAGCGTTAATTACAATGTATCTCTTACAAATTAAACTGTTGTGTAATTATGCAGTTGGCTCCCCGGGGCTTTGGCATTATGTTTTGCTACTTATACTTTATTATTAGAGACTTGAATTAATTAACATGGCAGCAGCAGTAACAACAATAACAACAGCAAGGAGGGCGGGTGATGTTTGTGTGTGTGTGTGTGTGTGTGTGTGTGTGTGTGTGTGTCTGTCTGTCTGTCTGTCTGTGTGTGTGTGTGTGTGTGGGGGGGGGGGGGGGGGGGGGGGGGCAAGCTTGGCGCATATTCCCAGTCATATTTGTGTGACTGGACGCAAATGGAGTGTGGATGGCTAACACTTGACTCATGGCACTGAAGCAGTTAGGTCTGTCATACCACGCAGAACACAATGCTGATATGGGATTCACATGACCATTAGAGCTGTTATTTGTGCCTTTTTTTAAATTAGCAATACAACTAAAAAGGAAAAACAAGAGAAGTTGTCATTTTAATAATCTCCTGACCAACTGACTTTTACAACCAGAATATTTAGGCCAGCACAGCATTTTAGTTTAAATTAGAGAACCGATCCAGTTTTTTTAATCCAATCCGATACCTGGGCTGAGCATATCGGCCGATATCAGATACCGATCCTGCTGTTGAATGAATGAGGCGTGTACCTGTCCATATGAAGACATCAGGCTTGACATAACCATTTTGCCTTGTTAAAAAAAGGTAACAAATGAACACAGATATAAATGTACTTCTTATTATTTATTAACAAATAACAAAGTGTTCATTAGCCGCAAAAATAAACAAATAACACTTCCATGTAAAGTGCACTGCAAACAGATATTTTCAAATGTAACATTAAACCCTAACCGCTGTCGCAAACATAGAATTGAAGTGAGTAGATCACTGTAACTGTATTGCTGTGTATGATATTAAAACAAAAAAACTGAAACCAGCTAATAAGTCGATATGGGAGCCGATATCCGGATACAAGTATCGGATCGGTGCATCTGTAGTTTAAATCCTCTAAAACCCTAAACAATTTTAAATAAAATTATTCACAACTGATTTAACAACTTTAGATTTGCAGTTGGTAAAAGCTATATCGTGTCACGTTTCTGACATGAAACAGGTGTAGGTTCTCTCCCCTAAGCCTCAAGCCTGTATGCTGCTCACCATCAACCTCTTCCACTCACCCATCCATCCATCCAGCGCATCTGCTGTGTTGAAAACTCCCACTGTTTGATTGCCTTAGAGGCAGCTACTGTGGTGCATGCAAGTGATGAGAGACAGCAGGAAAAGGAGAGCGGTACGGACAAAGAGGATGGGATGGAGAGGAGAGGATGAAAGTAAATATAAAATAGGGACAAGGGAGGTGTAACAAAAAGAAAGGATAGAAACTGAGAACTGAAAAGGTGGGAGGATTGAAGGGACAGGATAAATAAGAAAAACAGAGAAAAGAGGGACATGTCTGACAAGAACAAAGGATGGACAGGAAGGAAAGAGAGGTTGAGAAAGGTTCAGGCAGGACAAAGAAAGATAGCAAGAAAGCCAGACATCATGAGTAACCATTGATCAGTGGATGCTGGGAGATGAACAAAGAGAAGGAGAAACAGTTTGTTCCATCTCTCATCATTCCTTTCCTGTGCATAGATCTGTCTATCTATCTATGAGGGGTGAGAGGAGTGATGTGGGTGTCAAAAAGCAGCTACAAATCTATTTCTCTTTGCCTAGCAATTAAATACAAATATCGCAATCGAAATACAGTATATTCTCTGATCTAAAGGGATCTCCATCGCACTACCCATACTACCACCCATCAGCTATGCCTTTACTTCCACTAATGGATAGCTCTCCTAAATTATTTTTGAAAATCACCTACGATATACATATCTAACACTTTTTTTTTATAGGCTTTCATTTCAGGTGCAGTGATTTACATGTCTTACATGTGCCACTGCTCACTATTTGAAATAGAATTGAAACAAATGCATTCTATAGTCCAACGTGAACATCCTGTACCTGCATCTTTTTAACAGAGAGCTCCAGATCAGAGAGACGAACAGATGAGCCACTGGTAGGGTATCAATACTCACCATTGTGAGGTGTTTATTTTCACAATTTCTTGAAGACCATGATAGTGTCTAGTGGAAATAAATTGGGGGATTAGACAGGGTTTGGTGTCTGTTAAAGTACTGTGTAGCCAGCAGTCTTTTTTATTACTTGTCACTGTTAAAGTCCCAGTTGGCAACATTTGTTTGATAATATTAACTGGAACTGGCACTACGCTCCGATAGAACAACATAAATCAAGCAGTTTTAGAAAAAAAAATGCACCTCTACGTGCAGGTAGAGCTTGTTGTTTGTTTCACAAAAATCCACAGCACTTGTATCATCCTGTCCACTCAGCACAGAGCTGACTCTCAGTCACAGTGCACACACCACAGATCCATCGTCCACGCTCGCGCATGTTACAATACAGGAGGCACAGGCCTCAAGCTAGTCATACGCTAAATGACGTTAGCAGTATCAATCTATGAGTAAGTTAGCCAGCCTAACTCCATGTAGTCCTGTTAACAGGAATCTGGTGCACACGCACTGACGAGCACTCGATGGGAGGGAGCGGAGGAGTTCGCTGGTAGAGGAGGAGGGGCGTGAGAGTTGTAAACATTGAAAATCTGCCGGACTTGCCGACTGCAGCTTTAAGTTGATCTTCTTGTTGTTTTAAAAATGGCCTCCCACAGAAAATGTCTCATTTCTTATATTACCGAAAATATAAAGTGAAAAAAGGAGATATAAAGTGAAAAAATGTTTATGACTATTTATTGTGGTTTTGTAGTGTGTATAAGCCGTATTTTACAACAGTAGCTTGAACACCTTGGCATTCAGAGACGGCATTCATAAAGCCTGGGGTCACAGCAGCTTTGTAGAGGTGAAAGCTTCACAAGAAGCGTATCTAAAATGCCTCATGCTGTCACTGTATTAAGACTTTCTGTTACTATCATTTTACCTTTGAGGGAAGAAAACCTGGAGGCACTGCTTCAAGCTGTTGACAACACACTGCTCTGATAAATAAGAGATTTTACCTTTTACATACTGCTCGTTGGGTTAAAAGAACAGCAGCTGCAAAATCCTTTAAACTCTTTCATTACAAACCCACGTTTGTGCTCTGGTTTCCGATACACATATTTCTATTCTCTCACTTGGGTCACTGGGGTTGTCCCATGTTGAAATGAGATATTTCACTGCAGTTTTCGAATGCTGTGCAGTTCTTTCAGAACAATTAATGCTGCTCCTGTTAATTGTACTGTATACTAAGGAAAGATTGTTAGTTATGCTACAGTTATGCCATGCATCAGTGTTCTTCAGTGTTGACTATGTCATTACCCACTGGTTTGACTCATTATTATGCAGTCCCTTTCACAAGTTTTATTTAGTAGTTTACAATTGGAAATTGGAAACATGACTGAAGAGTTTTACTTGTCAACAGTAATCATTCTGAGGGCAGAATTATACAACCTAATTTATTAGTAATTGGAGCACAGATAAATACCTATAAAGAATGTCAGTTACAAGCTAAAAAATGATATACGTATGATATATGATATATGTTGTGTGACTGTTATATGAGGGCTCTCTCTGATTAAAATGCTTATAGTGCTGTCACAAAGTGTTTATGCCGTACAAACACCACTTCATTGAAGTGTCGGCGAAGTCTGTTTTAAAAACACATACACTTTTTAAAGATTGATATGTGTGTAAAACTGATGAGATGAAACCACATTCCTTCTTGACATCCTTAAATATCATCAAACAGTTTATTAAATACAGTCAGATTCCCTGTGCAGCTTTCCACTGCAGCCTCTGCACTGCTAAACACTGGCTAATCAAAAATAATGGCCAGCCTATGAAGAAATCTAGGGAACACACATCAGTTACCCTTTAAGACAAATCGTATCAATATGATTTATTAAATTGTTATTACATCGTTAAAAGTGACATGTATGAGGTGCCAAACGCATTAAAATTACAAGCCCCTACCTTATAGTTCAGGGGCATGTTGTGTACCGGGAATGATTGTCAATGTTTTGGTCCACAGAATACATAATTCCTTTAAAAACTGCAAACAAAGTATGTTGCAATTTCAACTACAGAATAGGACAACTAGGATCAGTGTAATAAAGTGACTGTGACTGCATGACTGTGAGCTCCTGTGAAGCTTAATTTATACCATCGGCATCATTTAATATCTTCGGTTTGGTTTGCCTGAAGTTAATGTTGTCACACACTCATGTCCTTGTCCACATCAAAGCCCAAAAAGTGACTGTGCCTCTACTCAAAGCAAGCGTGCCTACTGCGCATCCTGCAGTTGTTCGACAATCTGGTCCAGTTGGTGGCATTGGAGGATGAAAGAAAAGAAAAATAAAGATAAAGTGGGACGAGGACAGTAAAGGTAGAACATACTGTAAAGTTCAAAAGATAGTTAGAGCACAGAGTGTTGAAGGAGGAAATCCACCGTCTTTAAAGTTCAGTTCAGACCAAAGATTCGCAATGAGACAAGTTGAAACTTGCAACTACTGCAACATGCAGGTCTGCAACATCAGTTCACACCAGTGAGACGAGGCGAGATGGTGTATCATCTCCATAGCAACGCCTCTCTGTACTTTTGTGCTAACCTCCGACTTTTCAGGATTTTTTGCGTAGCTAGATATGATTTGTAGCATTATAAAGTATAAATGAGGACTGAGATACTCGCTACAGCTGCATTTCTAGTTGTTATATAAATGGCGAAAATACGGTTTTATTTCCATGATTCACTGCTTTGTTCTGGATTACTGCGCTCCCTCTCCTTATTCATTGTATTGCCTGCTCCCTCTCTCTCTCTTTCTCTCTCTCTCTCTCTCTTTCTCTCTCTCTCTCTTGCTCTCTCCCTTTCTCTCTCTCTCTCTCTCTCTCTCTCTCTCTCTCTCTCTCTCTCTCTCTCTCTCTCTCTCTCTCGTTGAGCCTCAGTTCATAACAGCTTTTTCAACCAACTGAGAGTTTGTTAGTGACTTAACCACCGGACTTTGCTAAGACTTGATCGGCTGTTGCAACAGGTGACGTGTGATACGTTCTGAAAAACCAGCTGCCTGCGATTAGACAAGTTGAATCGGTGACACCAGCAGCTGGTTTGAGTCCGGATGAGATGGGTCAGTTCACATCTCTGCAACTTTCTAAAATGGTTATGTCATTGCAAATCTTTTGTCTGAACTGGGCTTAAAGGAATGCAAAGACTACCAACAGCCACCAACTGGAATAGTGTGGAGTGTGTCTTTAGTAAGTTATGAATCGAACCACGTGTGACCGCTTGAGAACCAATCTGCGAACAGGGTCAGTATGTCCGAGCCTTAAATGAGTCTTGTTTTACCAAGTGAGAATCATTTTTTACACTTAATGCCTCACAAACAGCATAAGTGAGAAATACTAGGAGCAAGTGGACTGGGGAATAAGAGGCAAGGCAAAGCCACATAAATAAACACCTTATCTATTCCTGTGTGGAAGGAGGAAGCGCAAGGTAAAGACAAGATAATGGATTTGGTTTGTCTGCAGCTGGCCAGAGAGACAGTATATTCTGGGAGCTGTCAGGCCTCACAACGACACTGTATTTTAGCTACTTGTTTGTGAGCTTGTTTCAAGGGCGGGTACACACAATACTGCTGTAAGGTAGAGTAAATTTAGCCATGTGAAAGTAGCGACATGGCTCTGGGGATGACATGTGGGCCAGTTGTTCGGTCTACCACTGAAATGTTTCAGCAACCACTGGATGGATTGAATTTTGTACAGACATCCATGGTCCCCACAGGATTATCCTACTGACTTTGGTAGTTGCCTGACTTTTCCTGTGCCACCAGCAGGTCAAAGCTTTCACTTATCTGCCTGGGGACCTGTAGACAGGGAACCAGAGGAAGTTGTTTTTAGGAAGGTGTTTTATTATTTTCGCAAATATGTCTGGTCAACCTCCCAATCAGACAGATTTAGTAAAGAGTAGTTAGCATTTTTGAAAACAACCAACCTTTTGGTTAATTCACAGACATGTTGATGTTACATCATCACAGCTCATCTCTGCATGCTGTAGTCTGTTTACTTTAGGCTTGCTTGTGTGTTACATTGTGTTTGGGCATATACTGATTACATTACCTGCCCACCTCCCCCACTGTGTCTTTTATATAAAAATAAAACCCATTTAGTTAATTTTAACCCATATAAAAGTCTCTCTTACCCATAACTCTCTTACCCCTAACAGGACCGAGGAGACGATGGCAGAGGATTGAAAGTAAAAGCGAAAAGCTAAAGTGCAGAGTCTGATCAAAAATATTATAATGTATATTGTATTGTTATTTTAGAATAGATTATCAGTGTGTTTTAAGATTCACTTGTGGCTCGCAGAAGAATAGACCAGAGACTAGATGGCAAGCTGTCCACACAGCTAAAAACAGCTATGAACTGAATAGTCAGTTGGTAACCATCATAAGTATACACAGTCTATGGTAAAAATGGGTGACAAAAAGCAGGCAGAACTTTAGGGCGGTTTAACCTCCTGTCTCAACCTAGGCACTTTTTTTTTTTTTTAAATAATAAGTTGTAACCCCTGGGGGAAAAAATGTATTTTGTTCTCCTTTACTTTCTTCGTGTTTACAATCTATCATGGTGATTTATTGTTGCGATTTGCATTTTATTTTATCTTTTTATCGGAAATACATTGACTGATGGTTAATAAAAATAATGATGTTAAAAAAATAAAAATAAGTCATATCCCAGCAATTTGGTATAAAAAAAATCATCTAAACATGAATAAAAAAGTGTTAACCTTTTAAAAGCAGCAACAAATTGGTCAAAACTCAAACAGGAATTAAAATCCCATTAGATAATGTATATTGAATATAAACATAGAATTTACTTGAATCGATGGGCCCAATATCAGTACCGGTATCAGTTTGTCTCAACTAACTTTACATTTACCCTGGTGATGGTAGACTAGGGAAGCCTTCTCTGCTTGTTTCCTGTCTGCCTGTTCACGATCAACTCTCCAATGAAAAGGGAAAATTCCACCAAAATAGTATGAAATAAATTATTTTTAGATACACATAAGCACTGTATTATCCTTTTTGAGCCTTGTTAGCAAAGGATAACTGAGGGAAGTTATGGTGGCCATGAGGATGCATGTGAGAAGACACTTTAAGCATTAAGACCAATTTCCTCATTGACACCTGATGAAAGTGATACTCAAAAGCAGCTCCAGACTGACATCAGTGTGACATCATACATTATAATAACCAGTTCAACCTATGCAAAGTGCTTTTTTTTTATCATATGTGCATTTTGCAATGAAGTGATATTCATCGATGGTCAACAACATCATCAAGAAACCAGAAAGGAAGAGTGATTCCTTTTGAAAAGTGTGAAAACTTACGTTTCACTTCATATATTTACTGTGACATTTTAATGGATTTATTTGGGTGTGGACACCACATACTGGTGACTAATCCATTAAAATCATCCATTGTCAGAAGTTCTGTGTATGTACATTGTTTTTGTTGCACACACACGCACACGCACATATACACACACTGACACTCTACAGGCCACAGGCCAGATGTTGGGTTTCATTTCAACCTAAAATAGTCTACTTACTTACAACTTAACAGAAAGTTTCAATAGTTTGTGCTCATGTATGAAAGAGTAGGTATGAGAAAGTACTCTTTGAATATTTGTTGTCTTTAAATTGAACAAGGTTATAACAAAAACCGAACAAAAGTGAGTCATTAGGACTGTAGACAGTCCAAATAAGGAACATTTACTAACTGCTCCTTTGGCCAAAAGCAACATTTAACTTGATAACTTTCAAAACATTACATCAATAATTACAAAAATATGTTTTCAGTGTTACATCCTATACTACAGAGCCACCTAGGGGACATGGAAAAAAAATGATGGATGAAAAAAAAGTCTACTTTTGCATTATCTTGCAAAGCCTATGCGTTCTCGCAAGATTATTCTTTTATTTAAATTATGGATTCAAAAAAGGTCTAGATTTGCGAGATAACGCAAAACTTTTGCTAGATCTGGCTGCTGTCACGTGCAAAACACACCGTCACACACATCAAAAACTTAGAGCAGCAATATCTTACGCAGTGTCAGTGACTGCTCTGAACTCTGATCGAACTGATCAAATATGACACAATATTCTGTTACAGTATTGCATATTTCTGCTGTGAAATTAAAAAGTTTATGACAAAGTAAAACAAAACCAAGCCCAGCCCACCAGCCACCCAGCCGGACAAACTTTCGCATTTTACAGCTAAACAGTACACTAATGAATGTTTCTGAAAACACTTTATATGAGAAATATGCAGTACGGTAAAAGATTGATTTATATTTGATCAGCGCTGTATAGTTTCACAGTTTGATTTCATGAGCAATGATTAACATGGCATCAGAAACTCCTCTGCTCTGACTGAGGGCCTACTCACACTGTCCTTCTGGCCGGGGCCAAAACCGTTTTTTCAGCTAAAGCATAGTACCTTTAAGCAGTGTGAGTGCACCCGCTCCGCGCACAACTGCGGCCATGAAAGAGGTGGGCTTTAGTGGAGCCGTTTGCACATGTACGAGCATGGGCGTGCGCACGTGTGCGAGCACGAGCCCTACGGCAGTAGCGTTATGTCCGCCTGTGCGGACATGTAAATAGAACGACAGACCATGCGCGGATATTTAACAACAACAATGGCGGTGAAAGGTTCATGTTGGTGTGATGCGGAGGTGGAGTGTCTACTGCAGATTTGGTCGGATGAAAATATTCAAAAACAGTCGACAAGACGCACAAAAACTCTGAGGTCTGTGGAAAGATTTGTAAACAAAGCCACACACACGCGATCAATGCGTGTGACGTGTTATGGCGTGATGGCATATGAACAGCAAGAAGCATTGGCCGGCCCTGGCAGTGTGAGTACAAACGGGGCTGGGGCGCGGGGGGGAGAGGGAGGTGGGACAAGTACCCTAAAGCCCGGGTCGCGGTCTGGAAGGACAGTGTGAGTACGCTCTGAGTGTCGGTCAGGCGCAGTAGGTCTAGTAGATGATATTAGGAGTAGAGAGAGAGATAAAGATACATTACTGTTTCAAAGAGCGTCTGTCTTATTGTGCTGTCAGGATATACTGAAAGTTTCAACATATAGAACAGAGAAACAGAAAGTTACAGACTTCAGCTTTAAAGGATGTGTATTTATTGTAGAAAGCCTTTAGCAGTCTTTCAGTTGGTTAACCACACAAATCTGTGTGTAGCTACCAGCTTCAAATACTGCGTGAGCATGGCTGCTGTATCACTTCCAGACTATAGCTGTGCTGGTGAGACATCTGCAGTTTTGCAGAAACATTAAATCCTGTTTGAGTGGTCTTTCATCAGATTGTCCTTTCAGTTCTGATTGGCCCTGCTTTAGTCCAGCTCTGATCCAACCTAGTTGTACGCTGTTTCAGGGTTCAGTTGAGTCTTTGTGGTACCTGAACCTCTTGCTTATTTTGCTCTGTTCAAAAATCTACATGTTATGTTGCTTTAATATGGTATTTAGATGGCTTCTGTTACAAGTTGGCTTGATCTGGGTTTGTATAGGTATGGACTCTTACCTCTATAAGGAAAACACACATAAGGACTGCTTTCAAATACCAGAGATAGCAGGTTTAGGTAGGTTTGTTTATCATTAGCAGGCCCATTGCTGGATTAGTGGTTAGCTCGTCTCTCTGATGCAGCCCCACCAGCACTGGTCTTGACTCTTGTAAGCAGCCAAGCTGTTGTTTTACCTAATTTCAGTTTAGGTTGTTGTTGGATGGATCCTCAAAAACAATAGTCCAAGTGTCCATGGGCTGGAACGTTGTGACTGAGGTGTGGTCTGAAAAGCCTCTTTAACAGCGAGCATCTCCCTGCGGCCTTCATGTCTGACTTGTTAACTTTCCTTCCACCAGTTGCTCTGACGGTGACACATTTGATCACTTACACTGTGTAACCACACCTCCATCCATCTCTCAACTTTAAAACAGGCCACAAGTCAAAATAAAGTATAGCCAGAAAGAAGAACATACTTTACTTCTAACACTTCTGGTACCTGTCAGATTTGTAAGACAAGTGTGCAAACACTGAAAGAAACATTTGTGATTTTCTGTGATGGCAGCTGGTAAACCATGTGAACAGCTGATAGTACAAATATTTATATTTACAGCAGAAGGGTTGGACAGGCTAGGGTATTAGATTTCCCACATTCTGTCTGGAAGTAGAAAAAAATGTGTGGATTTCAGGGAATAGGGAAAGAATTAGTTGTTAGGCCTGTCCAAGTTTTGTAATGACTATCAAAGTGCCAGGCATTTCTACAAAGCCAGATGTTCTTAAAGACAGTTTGACTTCACCCAGTTTACCCACAACTGCCAAACCTGTTCATATTTTATCATTCACTGTCAGACCTATTTAATTCAAATGCAATTGTAGCAATACACAATAACTGTAGTCCATTTATCATTTGTCTTTATGGTCACAGTGGTTGATTGTGATGAGGCAGTTAGATGGAGCTTGTCATACACTCAACAAAAATATAAACGCTTTTAACACTTTTGTTTTTGCTCCCATTTTTCATGAGATGGACTTAAAGATCTAAAATTCATTCCAGATACACAATATTACCATTTCTCTCAAACATTGTTCACAAATCTGTCTAAATGTGTGATAGTGAGCACTTCTGCTTTGCTGAGATAATCCATCCCGTCTCCAAAGGCGTTTCAGAGAATATGTCAGTACATCCAACCGGCCTCACAAACGCAGACCACGTGTAACCACACCAGCCGAGGACCTTCACATACAGCAGGTTCACCTCCAAGATCGTCTGAGACCAGCCACTGAGACAGCTGCTGAAACAATTGGTTTGCATAACCAAACAATTTCTGCACAAACTGTCAGAAACTGTCTGAGGGAAGCTCAACTGCATGCTCGTCGTCGTAAGAGACTTGAATGGGCAAATGCTCACATTCGATGGCGTCTGGCACGTTGGAGAGGTGTTCTCTTCACGGATAAATCTCGGTTTACATTGTTCAGGACAGATGGCAGACAGCGTGTGTGGCTTTGTGTGGGTGAGCGCTTTGCTAATGTCAATGTTGTGGATCGAGTGGCCCATGGTGGTGTTGGGGTTATGGTATGGGCAGGCATCTGTTATGGACGAAGAACACAGGTGCATTTTATTGATGGCATTCTGAATGCACAGAGATACCATGATGAGATCCTGAGGCCCATTGTTGTGCCATACATCCATGAACATCACCTCATGTTTCAGCAAGATAATGCACGGCCCCATGTTGCAAGGATCTGTACACAATTCTTGGAAGCTGAAAATGTCCCAGTTCTTGCATGGCCAGCATACTCACCGGACATGTCACCCATTGAGCATGTTTGGGATGCTCTTGACCGACGTATTCGACAGCGCGTACCAGTTCCCACTAATATCAAGCAACTTCGCACAGCCATTGAAGAGGAGTGGACTAATATTCCACAGGCCACAATTGACAATCTGATAAACTCTATGCGAAGGAGATGTGTTGCACTGCATGAGGCAAATGGTGGTCACACCAGATACTGACTGGTTCTGAGTCCCCAGACCCCCAATAAAGCAGAAAAATGTACTGTACATTTCAGGGTGGCCTTTTATTGTGGACAGTCTAAGGCACACCTGTGCACTAATCATGATGTCAGATCAGCATCTGGATGTGGCACACCTGTGAGGTGGGATGGATTATCTCAGCAAAGCAGAAGTGCTCACTATCACACATTTAGACAGATTTGTGAACAATGTTTGAGAGAAATGGTAATATTGTGTATCTGGAATGAATTTTAGATCTTTAAGTCCATCTCATGAAAAATGGGAGCAAAAACAAAAGTGTTGCGTTTATATTTTAGTTGAGTGTAGATGACATACTGTACGTTGTGTTTGTGTTTTACTCAAGTTTTATGTGCAGACAGTACAACTGCCAGTGTCATAGTAAGTCAATAATGTCAAAGACGATACAATTGATGACAGGACCAAAAACATTTCACTTTTGAAACATTGCTACACACGTCCAGTCAACTGCCAAAATAAAAGCAACACCTGCATCAAAGTCAACATTTAGCAAGAGCTACACAAAGGCTTAATGTATGGAACCTGTGTCAGAAGTATTACCTGGTTATCTAAGGCCACCAAAGCAATTTAAAGCCATAGTCTCTTTACACAGTGAAACTTGCATGGCAGAGGCTGCAGAGGGCGGCTTTTGAGTCAGACCCCACAACGTGAAGGATCAAAAAATTTTGTCAGAGCATTGTTATAAAGTGATTAAATAAAGACTATTATGCTCAACATTTTACAATGATCCATTTCAAAATTTGACTCGTATGAAGCACTGTTTCTTTCTTTTTTATGTGTCTATGTGCTGTGTAGCCCACGTCATTCGTAGTTAAGGGCCTGCTTTCAGCATCAAATAATTAATTCCTCTAGGACAGGGGTTTTAAAAGTCTGAGACAATGGGCCTGCCCTCGGGTTAAGCTTTGAAAGAGCAGTCAGGTTTACTAACTACTTACTTAGTTTCAATTCCTGGATGCCTATGGGATCTATCGGTGTTCATGTTTCCAATGTATGCCGTAATGAAAACTTTTTCTACAGAATTTATAAAAAATTATGCTTGGGGTGATTTAGATATTGTTTTCTAGCTATGCCTTTTTTTATTTTTCAAAAATAGGTCAACAATTGACTGGTGTTGACCTTTGACCTTGACTACGAGGGGCTTGTCTTAATGCTTCTTCTATGCAATCCTCTTCCATCCCCAGTAGTGAACCACACTGACTTTTCATCTTTACCTCTTATATACTAAACCTTAACTGTCATAGAGGACACTTATTATTATTATTGATGTTTTTCTTCTCTATCGCGTTTTTCTCTTTCTCATTGTTTTGCTGTGATTTGTTTTAACCCACAAGCCAAATATCAGATACCGCCTGATTCAAACATAATTTTTACTTTGTTTATGATTAATAATTATAAATAATTAAAACAAAAAAATAATAATAAGAGGGGGTAGGACCAGAAAAGGTTTTAACTTCTTGCTATCGCTTTTGAACATGAACTATATTATTTGAGTTATGTATCTATTCTGAGAATCCCATTTGCTTGTTTTAAAAAAAAAAAATTCTGCTTTCCTTTTTACTGCTCACTCACTTTATTTAGTTTGTATTATTATTATATTTTTTAACATGTTCAATAAAGATAAAAAAAAAAACATCAACTTAATGACCCAATCAAAAACTTGAAATCTACAGAAAATTGACTTGATGGGAATATATAAAGTTGAAAAAAAGAACAACACAGAAATGATCAGCAAGGCTTTTCTACTTAAAGCTGCAGTCGGCAAATCTGGCAGATCGAGTTGACAACTCTCACGCCCCTCCCCCTCTACCACCTCCTTCCTGTGAACGCGCCCATCTCTTCTCTCATCAATAAACAGCATGGAGTACATGCTACATGGAGGTAGGCTGGCTAACTTACTCATAGATAGCAACTGCTAACGTCATTTAGCGTATGCCTAGGTATGTACCTGTGATATTGTAACATGCGTGAGGGGGGAGGTGGACCTGTGGCGAGTGCACTGTGCCTGACAGTCAGATCTTACACAGCCCTGTGAGTGGACAGTTTGATACGGGCATGGTGTATTTTTACATGTAGAGGCACATTTTTTTTCTAAAACTGGATGATTTATGTTGTTCTATTGGAGCATCATGTCTGTTTCAGTGAATATGATCAAACAAATGTTGCCGACTGCATGTTTAAGTGGAAACTCATTTCAGGCGCATATTATTATTCATAATCATAATAATAAATATTTTTTAGATATTTTCAGTTTGTTCACACTGAACATAATCTTTATTTAGATCTTTATTTTCTTTTTTCTTAGTTCATTTCTAGAATTGGTTGTTAATTTTGTATTCACAAGGAATAATTTATTCTTTAATGAAGTTATTTGTTCAGGAAAGCAGCCTCCCTCCGTCATAATGGAGCATCATCTAAATAGAAAAAGTTTATTTTCATTCCAGCTCCAAAAATCTGTCAGGCCCTAATACAGTCTAGCCAAGATAGGCTAATATTACTGTTTAACATAACCTTAGACTACATCAAATGCATACAAAATGTCTGTCCTGAGGGATATATTAGTTTCTGTCTCTGTGTGGTATTCTCTTGATAGCTAATGAAGTAATTAATGTCATATTTTTGTAAAATATAATATGTAAATGCTATTAAGGGCCCTCTGCTCTCGTTTGAGTTCTCAATTGACATATTTTTAAATAATTTTACTCTTTTGGTGTGTTTTAACATTTGGCAACTGATTCAAAGTTGCATGTTTTGCCTTGCACTTAAGAAGAGATATGATGGGGGAAGACTTTGCCCAGTGGTAATGATGTTGTTCCCTGAGGCAATATTGAAGAAGACTGGTGAAGATTTGCTGACATTTGTAAGATCTGTTTTTATGCCCTGGTCCATAATGTAAATAGTTCAGTAACATTCTGACATTTGCTCTGGTTGCCTCAATCCCTTTGCATCATTGAAGCTTGTTTTTTAATTACACACAGATCGCTTCTCTTGAAACTTTCTAAAATCACACCAGTTTATAACAACACAATTCCTGCAGAGTCAAATCTAATCTCTGTGTTTACACAGGAAAAAAGTAAATGTTTTCTCTGACTTTGTGCTCCAAATACGATCTTTCAACAGTTCAGTCGGATAAAATGCACTTTTTCATTAAATTATATTTCGAAAAAGCTCCACAACTGCCGATTTACGTGAACACTTATTATACACACTGGTGGGTTGTGATATCTCTTCAACAATAAGAATAGCAAATTCACAGTAGATTCAACTAATGAATAATCCTAGTGTCGATATATCGATACACTTTGAGTAAATGACAGAAGGTCAATGTAATACATGTTTTCCTTGGACTTAAATACTATCTTTTTAAAACAGGATTTTTTTCGCAATAGCCCTTTTTCACACAGGTGTTGCATTAACAATGGCTTTGTTCCATTCAAGTGTCCCAGTAAGCCATAGCAGTGGGGCAGTGAGTCAGCAGCACCCTGTAACTGGAGCAGCGCTCATTTTATTATTTAAACCTGTGCTTTTTCTTCTGTGACATGTCAAAATGTCTTTCATGATAAATGCCTACTCCTCCTCCTCCTCCTCCTACACTATATGATACTCAATGGAAACTGAAGTAGACCAGTAACAACTTTATTTGGTGCTATTATGTTTTATTTATTCATTTATTCAGATGGAGTACACCGAACGTCTACACCATTTGCTAGGTACCTCAATTGGGGGTTCTGAAAAAACCTTGAATTGCCCCCCCCCCCCAATAAAAAGACCCTAAATTAACCCAAAATTGAACAAATGTCTTTTCAGACTTCACATTCTTCACATTTTAGATTCACATCTAAAAAGAAATGATTGAAATGGTGAAAAAAATAATGTTTGACAAACATATTTCTGT
Organism: Echiichthys vipera; assembly: GCF_963691815.1. Classification (NCBI taxonomy): domain Eukaryota; kingdom Metazoa; phylum Chordata; class Actinopteri; order Perciformes; family Trachinidae; genus Echiichthys; species Echiichthys vipera. The sequence continues at coordinate 31,683,740 of NC_139832.1, read as the reverse complement.
CTCAACATCTATCTCTGCTCTGCTCCACTACAACACAAATGAACAGGGAGTTTCTTACACAGACACTGATGATCAGCAGGCTTTAAAAAAAGGGTTCATATTTTCATATTCATCCATATCAGTGAATCATGCATAAAGTAGTCCCCTACACTGGGAGAACAGGAAGATGGAGAGAAGAACTGGGGCTGAGGAGACTTTACATGAAGACCCTTAAAATGATGATTTACTAATATAACAGTTCAGTAAAATGATGATTCACTAATATAACAGTTAATAAATGATGATTTACTAATATAACAGTTAAGTAAATGATGATTTACTAATAGAACAGTTCAGTAAATGATGATTTACTAATGTAACAGTTAAAATGATGATTTACTAATATAACAGTTCAGTAAAATGATGATTTATTAATATAACAGTTCAGTAAAATTATGATTTACTAATATAACAGTTCAGTAAATGATGATTTACTAATATAACAGTTCAGTAAAATGAGGATTTACTAAAATAACAGTTCAGTAAAATGATGATTTATTAATATAACAGTTAAGTAAAATGATGATTTACTAAAATAACAGTTCAGTAAATGATGATTTACTAATATAACAGTTCAGTAAAATGATGATTTACTAATATAACAGTTCAGTAAAATGATGATTTACTAATATAACAGTTAGTAAACAGTGATACTCTGTTGGCTGTTTAGGACAAATGAACACGAAAGGTAAGAACAGTCAATGATTCCATGTTCAGTACTTTTTGAATGATATGGCGAGCCTCTATGAAGTTGGGATTTATGGTGGCATGGTATGATAGGAGCAAAAAAAAAAACACTTTTGTGTCCCCCCTACAACTTTTGACAATGGAAGAACCAAAATAACCATTCTAATGTGTAACAAACTGAAATTGACTTCTACGGCTTTTAATACCACGACCATGGTGTCACGTGCAAGCATCCTTGCAATTCTCACTGCTGTGCCATCATTGATCAGTCTGAGTGAAAAATGAGTAATTTCTTTAATGTCTTTCGTCCAGTGTTTCCGAATGAACCCTAGAAAACCATTCATGATTTCATGAGGTGTCCTGCTCATAAACAATCCTATACATATAGAGGTGAACACAAAGATGAACGCCTGTCTGCCTTGACAATAATTTATTATCACTTACAACATGTACTTACTAATGCTGTTATGTAATAATTTTTACTCGATGTGAAAGTGTCCTTGGATTTCCTTTATTTTCACTGAAGTGATGATGTAAAATTCGAGTCATTACAGAGCATGACACTGCTGCGATGAGTTTTCTTTTAACAGATGACTGCACACAAATATCCTATTAATACAATTTATAATATTCAGGCATTATAACATGTTCACTCCATCTTCCAATTACGAACTAAACTCATCCCAAACAGTGAAAAACTGCTTATTAAAATGGATACAAAACACAGCAATGGACCACTGAGAGTTATAGGGTGGTAATTGCTTTTCTGGATTGTATTTCTAGAAAGCACTGTGGGTTTCCATAATATTTGCTCAAAAGGAGTCAACAAAGGACAGAAATACCAAAATCAAAAAGCTTGTAGAAACCACAGAATAGACACAGAATTGACCTAATTAAAGTCTCCTGGCCGGCAAAAGACTGATTATGAGAGAGCCTGTGCAGCAGGAAAAGCCTTTTCTGAACAAATGCTAAGCCTGTTAGTTAGCACCACTACAATCATTATAGTGCTTTATTGATCACTATTTGGCAGCAGTCCTGTAACTCAAACAGCATTGTTTCAGCAGGACCACCATAGTTTTAGTTCTGTTCATTTGCTGCAGTAGGCTACTGCTGATGAGTAAAGATCCTGTTGATACTAACTTAAACATGGCACATGTTTCCACAGTGAATAAACGTTTTAAGATTAAGTGGGTGGTAAGATTTTTTTGTGAAACAAACAGTAGTGGAGACTAGTCAGGTTGGTTTCTAGGAGTTAAAGGTTGAATATAGAGAATGAGCAGGACACCTCCATCTAGTGTCTCAAGATCGTAGTCGCAACAACAAAAAATAACTCCAGCAGGTTCGTTGCCTTTAACAATTCGTACAAACATAGTGAGTTTGTACTTTTTTGAAAAACAAGGCTTACGTGTCACTTTGACATGGGTGTCCTCGCATGGTGTACGACTATATAAATACAATCTATGTATCTTTGTTTTCCCAGAAACAATTCTTTCTGTTAGAGGTCTGTTTTTGTACTTTCTTTCGAGTCACCCTGGAGAAACTTTGCTCGAAACTTCTGCTATAGGAAGCTTGGACATTTTAAAGACAGAGGGTGT